>NC_045776.1:41781065-42124399 GCF_008692025.1 Phocoena sinus
TGTTTGTTTTTCTTTCTCTGGTTCTTTTAAATATAAGGTTAAATTGTTTATTTGAGATTTTTTTTGATTCTTGAGGTAGGATTGTATTGCTTTAAACCTCACTCTTAGAACTGCTTTTGCTGCATCCCATAGGTTTTGGGTCGCTGTGTTTTCATTGTCATTTGTTTCTAGGTATTTTTCAATTTCCTCTTTGATTTCTTCAGTGATCTCTTGATTATTTACCAATGTATTGTTTAACCTCCATGTGTTTGTGCTTTTTACACTTCTTTTCCCTTGTAATTTATTTCTAATCTCATATCATTGTTGTTGGAAAAGATGCTTGATATGATTTCAGTTTCCTTCAATTTACCGAGGCTTGATTTGTGACCTAAGATGAGATCTATCCTGGAGAATGGTCCATGTACACTTGAGAAGAAAGTGTAATCTGCTGTTTTCAGATGGAATTTCCTATAAATATCAATTAAATCTATCTAGTCTATTGTGTCATTTAAAGCTTATGTTTCCTTATTAATTTTAAGTCTGGATGATCTGTCCATTGGTGTAAGTGAGGTGTTAAAGTCCCCCACTATTATTGTGTTACTGTCAATTTCCTCTTCTACAGCTGTTAACATTTGCCTTATGTATTGAGGTGCTTCTATGTTGGGTGCATATATA
The DNA here is from genome assembly GCF_008692025.1 of Phocoena sinus. NCBI lineage: Eukaryota > Metazoa > Chordata > Mammalia > Artiodactyla > Phocoenidae > Phocoena > Phocoena sinus. The sequence goes on from NC_045776.1 coordinate 41,781,720, forward strand.
TTTATAATTCTTAAATCTTCTTGGATTGATCCTTTGATCAATATGCAGTGTCCTTCCTTGTCTCCTGTACCGTTCTTTATTTTAAAGTCTATGTTATCTAATATGAGTATTTCTACTCCAGCTTTCTTTTGATGTCCATTTGCATGGAATATCTTTTTACATCCCCTCTTTTGCAGTCTGTATGTGTCCCGAGGTTTGAAGTGGGTCTTTTGTCAACAGCATATATATGGGTGTTGTTTTTGTATCCATTCAGCAAGCCTGTGTCTCTTGGTTGGGGCATTTAATCCAATCCCATTTAAGGTAATTATGGATATGTATGTTCCTATTACCAATTTCTTAATTGTTTGGGGTTTGTTTTTGTAGGTCCTTTTCTTCTCTTGTTTTTCCCACCTAGAGAAGTTCCTTCAGCATTTGTTGTAGAGCCAGTTTGGTGGTGCTGAATTCTCTTAGCTTTTGCTTGTCTGTAAAGCTTTTGATTTCTCTGTCAAATCTGAATGAGATCCTTGCTGGGTAGAGTAACCTTGGTTGTAGGTTCTTCCCTTTCATCACTTTAAATATATCATGCCACTCCCTTCCGGCTTATAGAGTTTCTGCTGAGAAATCAGCTGTTAACCTTATGGGAGTTCCCTTGTATGTTATTTGTCATTTTTCCCTTGCTGCTTTTCATAATTTTCTTTGTCTTTAATTTTTGTCAATTTGATTACTATGTGTCTTGGCATGTCTCTCCTTGGGTTTATCCTGCCTGGGACTCTCTGTGCTCCTGGACTTGGGTGGCTATTTCCTTTCCCATGTTAGGGAAATTTTCAACTATAGTCTCTTCAAATGTTTTCTTGGGTCGCTTCTCTCTCTCTTCTCCTTCTGGGACCCCTATAATGCAAATGTTAGTGTGTTTAATGTTGTCCCAGTGGTCTCTTAGGCTGTCTTCATTTTTTTTTTTTTTTTTTTTGTGGTATGCGGGCCTCTCACTGTTGTGGCCTCTCCCGTTGCAGAGCACAGGCTCCAGACGTGCAGGCTCAGCGGCCATGGCTCACGGGCCCAGCCGCTCTGTGGCATGTGAGATCTTCCTGGACTGGGGCATGAACCCGCGCCCCCTGCATCGGCAGGCAGACTCTCAACCACTGCGCCACCAGGGAAGCCCCATTTCTTTTCCTTCTTTTTTCTTTATCCTGTTCCGTGGCAGTGAATTCCACCATTTTGTCTTCCAGGTTACTTACCTGTTCTTCTACCTCAGTTATTCTGCTATTGATTCCTTCTAGTGTATTTTTCATTTTACTGTATTGTTCATTTTACTGTATTGTTACTGTATTGTTCATCTCTGTTTGTTTGTTCTTTAATTCGTCTAGGTGTTTGTTCTGTAATTCTTCTAGGTCTTTGTTAAACATTTCTTGCGTCTTCTTGATTTTTGCCTCCATTCTTTTTCCGAGGCCCTGGATCATCTTCACTATCATTTTTCTGAATTCTTTTTCTGGAAGGCTGCCTATCTCCACTTCATTTAGTTCAGGTTTTATCTTGTTCCTTCATCTGGTATATAGCCCTCTGCCTTTTCATCTTGTCTATCTTTCTGTGAACGTGGTTTTTGTTCCACAGGCTGCAGGATTGTAGTTCTTGCTTCTGCTGTCTGCCCTCTGGTGGATGAGGCTATCTAAGAGGCTTGTGCAAGCTTCCTGATGGGAGGGACTGGTGGTGGGTAGAGCTGGTTGTTGCTCTGTTGGGCAGAGCTCGGTAAAACTTTAATCTGCTTGTCCTCTGATGGGTGGGGCTGAGTTCCCTCCTTGCAACCCAGCACTGGAGCCTACCAGGCTCTTTGGTGGGGTTAATGGTGGACCCTGGGAGGGCTCATGCCAAGGAGTACTTTCCAGAACTTCTGCTGCCAGTGTCCTTGTCCCTGCGGTGAGCCACATGCCCCCCGTTTCTGCAGGAGACCCTCCAACACTAGCAGGTGGGTCTGGTTCAGTCTCCTATGGGGTCACTGCTCCTTCCCCCTGGGTCCTGATGTGCACACTGTTTTGTGTGTGTCCTCCAAGAGTGGAGTCTGTGTTTCTCCCAGTCCTGTTGAAGTCTTGCAATCAAATCCCGCTAGCCTTCCGTGTCTGATTCTCTGGGAATTCCTCCTCTCGTTGCTGGACCCCCAGGTTGGGAAGCCTAATGTGGGGCTCAGAACCTTCACTCCAGTGGGTGGACTTTTGTGGTATACGTGTTCTCCAGTTTGTGAGTCACCCACCCAGCAGTTATGGGATTTGGTTTTATTGTGAGTGCACCCCTCCTCCCGTCTCAGTGTGGCTTCTCTTTTGTCTTTGGATGTGGAGTATCTTATTTGGTGAGTTCCAGTGTCTTCCTGTCGATGATTGTTCAGCAGTTAGTTGTGATTCCAGTGCTCTCGCAAGAGGGAATGAGCGCATGTCCTTCTACTCCACCATGTTGAACCAGTCTCCTACTAATTTGTTTTTATTCCACCTCTAGAATGTGTCTCAAATGCAGACAGTGCTTCCCATCCATACTGTAGGATCTTCATTCAGGCCATTCTCATTTTTGCCAGTGTTACTGTAAGAGCCCTTCACTGGTACCTCTGCTTTAGTCATTTCCTCCTCCCTTCTTTCTTCCATAAAATAGGCCATATGCCTTCTCTTTTCTAAATGTATTGTTGCCAGTAATCTGCCTAAAACCCTCTTCTGAATGTCTCATGTCACAGTGCTTATTTCATATTCCTTGGCATGCCATAAAAGTCCTTTATAAAATAATATTTACTCTTAAGCTTCATGTCCCTTCATATACTCTATTTTAGCTTTGATTAACTCTCTTAACCCTGGACCTTAACCCATGCATCTTCTCTTATCTCTGTTTAACCCTCATTTCTTCCCACAAACTACCTTTGCCCTCCAAAGCTTTGGATAGCTGTCTTCCCTTGAATCTCATATGACATTTTACTGACCAAATTAGCACAGTGTATTTTATTTGTTTCTTCATATCTCTGTCCTATGTGATTGTAAGATCTAGGAAGTTAAAGTCTATTTATAATTCACCACTAACCATAGTACCTACTAAAACCTGGCAGATTATAGGCATTAAATACTTCTGAATGTGTGGATTCAGGAATGATTTTTTAAAAATTATGTCAGATTTTGCACATGCTTTTAAATGCATGGGAAGGATGTACTTGTTCTTAAGTTTAAAAATAATTTGGTGTGTTGTTTGATAAATATTGCCTGTGCTTTTGAGATGATTTGGACTTTTGAATAGGGTAGTTATAGGAAACCTCCCATTGACTGTGAGTTTAAAGGTATGAGTAGTCTTTTCAGATGAAAGTAGGTCACAGTTGTGGGAGATAGTATTCAGTGTTAGTACTCACATCTACAAATATTTTACAGTAAAAGGGAGATTCCCAACATGAAGTTAATTTTTTCGAGTAGAAAATATTTAGAAGGTTTTATGAATACTTTGTCTCAAGAACTTAAATAGCATCTAAATATTCAAAATATTTGGTAATAATTTCCAATAAAAATATGGAGTTGAAAAATCAGGGTCAGTTAGAATGTTACATGTATCAAGCAGGAGTTTGTGGGCAATGTGGTTTAGAGCTATAAGTAAATAAAGTATTTTATTTCACCCATAATTTGATGACTCTTAATATCATACATATTTAAAGTATGTCCAATTTGACATTTTTAGTCCCCCCCTTTTGTTTCTCTTTGCTCTTTGAAAGAGACAGAAATAGGAAATGCATAGGATTTTGTGGTTAGTTGGATAAAATTGATTATAAGTTGTAATCAATATTTCTAAATATCTCAAATATTTATGGTAATAAGTAATATTCTAAGCTTAATAATAACAGAAATTTTATTAAAAATAATTTAAAGTGACTTTGAGAGATTTCTAAGACTTGTCTAAATATTTCAGATAGGAAGCTATATATGGGAAACTCAAATTTTCCTCTGGTATTGTAGGCCTTCCCTATGTGAACCATTTAAGTATCCTGATAATTTGATTACTAGGTACCTGAAATTTTGCCTTCTACCATCAGATCAAAAACCGATTAAAATAATTTTTCTTTATTGCTTTATCACTTACCTCTACAAAAATGTTGTGAGGGTCAGGACTTCCCTGGTGATCCAGTGGTTAAGACTGCCTTCCAATGCAGGGGGTGTGGTTTTGATCCCTGGTCAGAGAGCTAAGATCCCACATGCTTCGTGGCCAAAAAACCAAAACATAAAACAGAAGCAATATTGTAACAGATTCAATAAAGACTTCAAAAAATGGACTATATTAAAAAAATCTTTAAAAATAAATGTTGCGAGGGTAAGTTTTTCATCTTAATATATTTCTCCGTACCAAATATAACTCTATTTCTAAAAATTTAGGTAGCATGTTTTTATCATTATAAAATACATCATTTTCTATATCATAGAAAATGTGCTATAAAGAGGATCAAACAGAATATTAATTAAGCATTACTCACTCAATTAAGCATTATTCACTTTAAAATTTGGGACAGTTATGTCACAGTACATTAAAATGTCTCTTAACCAATTTCCTTTCTTGTGATACTTCAGCTTCAAATGGCTTCTTAGAACTAGTATCACATAAGTTAGCCTGATTACAGGTATCTGCACTATGTAGGACTCTTGAGTTTCCATAATCAAGTGATGTCATTTTTCCCAATTATTAATTAGTTTCGCATCTATTAATATACTCATCAAATGTTCATTCTCTTCTCTGCCTGTTTATCATTTGCCATTTTCCTTCTGGTTTATTTGTAATTTCTTATTGACTTGTAGGATAAATGATTATCTTTAGTTTGTTGTGTAGGTTTTAAACATATTCTCTCATTTGACTTGTCCTTTTATGTTATCTTTTATTAAAAAAAGTTCTTAATTTTAATGTACTTAAATTTATCATTTTCCCTTTATTTTAAGTGTTTTGGAACTTGTTTAAGAAATCTTTTCACTATTTCTTACAAAATTTTTCCTTTATTTTAAAATTTTGAAGTTTTTTACTTGAGATTAATTGTTTAACAATGTGAATTTATTTTGTGTGTGAGAGAATGGAATAGGTAGGTATTTTCATTTGTAAAAATATGGAAAATTATTTTTATCAACATCAATTTTATTGCAAAATCCAGTCATTTCTTAGAAATTAGCTATATCACATCAATCATATATCAAGTTTTTATATATGAATATATTTATTTCTGGCTTCTTTGTTCCACTGGTTAATTTTATCTTTCTATTATAATACCTCATTTTACTAATTTACAATACCTCATTTTACTAATTTACATGCTTTACAATATGTTTTGATACTTGATACGGCAGCTCCCTCTTTTCTTCCTTTTTTAAGCTTTGACTATTCTAGGCACATATAAATTTTAGAATAAGCTTGTTATGTTACATGTAAACACCCACTGAGATTTCAAGCAATTGCATTCATCGGTTTTTTTCTTCTGCAGGTGAATTTAGTCTCTCCAGGGTTTTTTTTAAGATTCCATTGAGTCTCTTATACTATTGGCCCAAGAAAATTCCGGCAGTATAGCAAATATCAAAATCTGTTTAGAAGAGAGAACTGAGTAGGAGGTAATGGGGAAAATGGGCAAATTGACAAAAATTTCATGCTAAAATACTAGTTTTGTAACATATTTGTATATATAGTATTCATTTAATATATATCTGTGAGTATATAACTGTGTCTATAGATATAGATAAATATATGGATAGATCAAGTGTCACATATAAGTAGAACATCTTATCCTTTCTGCCCATTTGCATTAATTTTCTGTTATTTGTTGTTCATGTAGTTTTCCCAATTTTTTTCTTGTATTGTTATTTCTTACATATTTATAGAAATATTGATAGATATCTCTTATCTTTTGTATTAGTTGTAAATTGTTATTCTGCCTGTACTATTCTTTTAACTTATTTATGGTAGCTTTTTCATAGAGATATTAGTATGTAGACCAATCTGTTATCTGACAAATTCTGGGATTTTTGTAATGTTTTAAAAATTCTTCCTCATGTTAAGATTATTAAGATTTTTAATTATTTCTAATCCTTTCTTTTACATTAAGTTTCTTTAACCATCTGAAGTTTATTTTTTTTATTGCATGAGGCAGATATGATACTTTTTTCTTAATTATTTCAATTATCCTAATATTATTCATTGATTGTCCATCTCCATTTTAATTTGAAATGGAAATTTTATAATAAACTAACTCATATATCGGTAATGAAATGATTACTTATTTTAGCCTATTTTATATTTAGATAATGACATTCATGCTAAATTTCATTTTTCTCTTTTTTAGTATTGTGGAGAAAAGATATATATGCCTGGAATTTATTATTATATTCAGTATAAATTTTCTTATTTTTCATACTATAATCGTTCCTCAAATATTTGGATACTCTTTTTTGTCCTTGTATCTGTAAATAATGGACCAGACTGATTACTCATTGCTAGCATAAGTTTTTGTTGTTTTTTGTTGCAGTTATTATTTGTTTGCTTTTTAGAAGCTGTCAGGGTCTGCTTACATTGAGGGTTTTATGCAGTGTATAAAAATTTTACTCAGGCTCTTTGTAAATAGGAGGTAATATGCTTAGGCAAGAAAGTTGTGGGCCTTTTCTTTTGCCTTAATAAGCTTACTTTTGAGTTTGTAGCCCCTTAGAATCTTTTCCCTCATTGATAAATCTGTTTTTATTTTTCCTCACTCACCTGTTTGGGTCCATGTAAGATTCTGCTAGTTATGTAGGCCCTGTTTTGTTTCTCTCTAGAACCATAACTTCTATTCTTAGATAGCCTCTCCATCTTAGGCAGACCTCCAATGTGGTTAGAGAGTTCTTCTCATGGCAATGACTAGAAGGTAACTTCTCAGCCATGTATTCTGGATTCTTGGGATAGAAAGCAGTAAGACTGGACTGGCCCATCTCATCACAGGCAGCCGTTTAGTTATTTACTTTGCCTATCACCTGGTTATTCTCACATACTGGGAATTTCTCGTGAGTTCCACACAGAAGCCTTTTACCTCCCCTGAAATGGTCTCCACTTGTCTCTTCTGAGTTATACTTTTCTGTCCTCTGTTTTGACTATCAGTCTCATCTGATTACTCTGTTTCTGGGAATTATTCTCAAATATACGTTCCAATGATTTTATTGACATACCTATATATTTTTTCCAAGAAATTTTGGTATGATATGGGAATTGGGGAAAAGTAATCATGTATCTTCAATTTAAATTCTTGAATTGGAGATTGTCTATGAAACGCACAACATTCTGACTGTATACTCCTTGTGTTTTTGTTAATTTGTGCCCCTTAGAGCCCAAGGTAGTGTTAGAAAATATCTGTAGAACACGACTCCTACCAAGGAGTTTATAGTCCAGAAGAGGGATATTACTCTGAAAAACTAAATATTTGTGAAATTATATGTAATTATGTGTTTCCAATTTTTGGTAATATATTAAATATCATGCACTTACAATTCTGTGGAAAGTCTTTTAGGAGTAAATGGCATTTGAAGTGACCCTTGATGTAAAGGTAAAATTTAGAAACAGATAAAAGATGAGAACAATTAGGTGGGAGTAATAATAAAAGGACTAGCTAAGGTAAGTATATAGCTGTTGTGGAAACAACAGAGTATAATTTGACAAAAATATAATGGGGAATGTGAAGTAGAGTATTTGTAATTTTGTCAGTGAGTTTAGGTGTGAGTTAAATTTACTATCTTTTTTTTGAATTTTATTTAATTTATTTTTTTATACAGCAGGTTCTTATTAGTTGGGAGGTGGTGGTATGATGAATTGGGAGATTGGGATTGACATATGTACACTAATATGTATAAAATGGATAACTAATAAGAACCTGCTGTACTATTGTTTTTAAGATGTTAAAAATTTGATTTTTTATTGAGATCTTTTATTTTGACAGTTTGAAACGTCTTTGGAAGAATGGTAAGAACCTTTCGTGCTTCTTTTATATTTTTTATGTTCAAATTTTGATGATTACTCTGCTGTAGATGAGTTTATTTCAAAAGAAAAGGGAAATTGAAAGCAAAATTTTTATATTAGACATTAAAACTTATTTTTAAAAATATAAGAATTAGGATGTTTCTGGAAATGGCAGAATAGGGATTTCCAGGGCTCTGTCCTACCACAAAAACAACTGTAAATTTGGCAAAACTTGATGAGAATCAACTTCTGCAGAAATGCAGGATCTAGTCCAAAACTTACAACAACAAGGGAAAACATTAAGGAAGAAAGAGTTACTACATTGCATGAAAGAAGGACTGTGGCTAAATTGCCCACTTGCCATCCTCCAGCCCTCAGATCAGTGGTGGCCATGAAGCAAATAGCATGACTTGTGGTGAAGATTGCTAGTGCCAGAAGGAACAGTATGGACCTTATTCTCAAAGAATTATGGTTCAGTGTTTTGATAAGTCTGATGACTGCCTGAAGGACCAGCACAAAGGATTGTCTTTGTTTTTTCCTGACTAAGAACAATTACAGAGCTAGAACCGCTTCCAGGCAGTGTTTGCTGAAAGTATTTGAAGTCATATATTTGCCAGCAATGTCTGAGGCTGTGGGTTGGTCAGGACAAGCATTGAAAAGATCAAAATGCCTGGGAATAAAGAGTTTGGGAAAAGAGATACATTGGGGAATAGGGTTTTTCAATGCTCTCATATATACTACGGAATTAAAAAGTGCACACATATGAGCAGTGTTGGACACATGCTCAGGAAGGACCAAGAAAACTTAATCTTTTACCTCTGGCTAGCCTTTAGTGTCTGCACAGGTAAGAACTGAAGGTAGAAGCAGAGTTGTAAGCAGCCTGGATAAACATTAAAGGAGTACTCCAACTCCGAGCCAGTCTGCTAAGATTGGGAGTGTATATTTTTCCTTTTTTCCTTTTTGTTTTTTTGGGCCCCAGGTATTTAAGGTAACTTGGACAAAACTCAAGTTCACCAGTAAGCTAATGAAACACTTCAATGGCCACAAATGGAAAAGAATACAGATATTACAGTAAGTGTTTAGAAGAATCACTAAGCAAATAAAAACCCACCACAAACAACAAAAATAAACCCAGTAGAGGGAGGGTAATTTTATATCCATATCACATTAAAATACTCAAAATTTCCAGGTTTTTACAGAAATTATGAGGCAGGGAAAGAATAAAAGAAAATTTGCCCCATTAACAAGGGAAAAAAAAATGAAAGAAACTGGCTCTGAGGAAGCCTAGACATTGTGCTTATTGGACAAAGACTTTAAGTCAACTGTCTCAAGTATCCTCAAAGAGATAAAGTAAACTATGGACAAAAAACCCCAACAAAACCGGGAGAGTAATGTCTCAACAAATATAGAATATCAATAAAGAAATAGAAATTATGAGAAAGAATCAAATAAGACATTCTGGAGCTAAAAGGTACAATAACTGAAATGAAAAATTAGAGATGTTCCTCAACAGATTTGAGTAGGAAGAAGAGAGAATCACTGAATTTGAATATAGTTCAACTGAGATTATTCAGGCTGAGAAACAGAAAGGCAAAACAATGAAGAAAAATGAACAGAGCTTGTTAGACCAAGGGACACCATCAAGAATACAAACATACACATAATGGCAGTCCAAGAGTGACAGGGGAGAGAAAAAGGGCGTGAAAGAATATTTAAAGAAACATTGGTTAAAAACTCCCCAAGTTTGATGGAAGAAATGAATCTGTACTTCCATTAAATTCAGTGAACTCCAAGCAGGTTAAACTCAGAGATCCACAGTAAGACATATCGTAGTAAAATTGTTGAAAGCCTGGGACAAAGGTAGTATCTTGAAAGCAGCAAGAGAGAAGTTACTCATCATGTACAAGGGATTTTCAATAAAATTATAAGTCATTTTCTCATCAGAAATTATGGAGGACAGAAGGCAGTGGATTGACATATGTAAAATGCTGGAAGAAAACAACTTGTCAGACAAAAACTCTGAATCCTGCATAAGTGTCCTTCAGAAATAAAGGAGAAATTAATATATTCCCAGATAAACAAAAACTGAGGGGCTCCACACATTATCAGAGCTGTTCTATCAGAAATCCTATAGGTAGTCCCTTCAGGCAGAAGTGAAAGGACACTAGACAGTAACTTGCAGCCATATGAAGGAATACCAAAAGTAAAGGTAGCTATAAAGATAAATACAAAAATTAGTATAATTGCATTTTTATTTATTTTGTTTTTCTAATTAAAATTAAATAGATAAAACAATAATTGTAAATCTATATTAATGGGTACACAATGTATAAATGTCTGGTTTGTGAAAATGACAACGTAAGGAAGAAACAGATCTGTAAAGGAACAGAATTTTTAATGCTGTTGAAAATACGTTGATTTTAATTCAAACTTAATTTTTGTGAAGTTAAGATGTTAGTTGTAACATCTAATCTCCAAGGAACCACTAAGAAAAACTCTAATAAAACAAATAAAAAACACAGAAATCCAATAGAGGGAAGCTAAAACAATAAAATCAACTAACCACAAAAGAAGGGAGTTATGGAGAAATTAAAGAATAAAAAGATAATATAGAAAACAAATAGCAGAATGCCAGAAGTAAGTCCTTTCTTATCAGTAATTACTTTTCATGAAAATGGATTAAACTCTCATATCAAAAGGTAGAGAGTGGTGGAATGGATAAGAATACATTCTCCAACTACATGTTGTTTATAAGAGACTCATTTGATGTCCAAAGACACAAATAGGTTGAAAATGAAAGGATGAAAAATATATTCCAGGAAAATGGTAAACAGAAGAGAGCTTGAGTGGCTCTACTAATATAACACAAAATAGACTTTAAGTCGAAACATATTCAAGAGACAAAGAATACCACCATCAAGAAGACATAAAAATTATAAACCTATACATACCTAAAAGCATAACCTCAAAAGCATGCAATAAACTGACAGAAGTGAAAGAAGTAGACAATTCTATAATAAGTTTGAGAATTCAGTACCCCCACTTTCAATAATGGATAAAAGAACCGAAAAGATCAATAAGGAATTAGACTTGCACACCCCTAAAACCATCTAGGCCTAACTGACTTATATAGTACCCTCCACGCAGCAACAGTAGAAATCACATTTTTTTCACATTCATATTGAACATTATTCAGGATAGACTGAACATTTTTTTCACATTCACATTGAACATTATTCAGGATAGACTGTACAAAAATCTCAAAAATTTAAAAAGATTAAATTCATACAAAGTACCTTCTCTGACCCAATTCAATGAAACTAGAAATCAATAACAGAAGGAAACCTGGAAAATTCAGATATGTGTATCAATTAGACAGCATGCTCTAAAAAACTCAGTGAGTCAATTTGTAATCACAGGAGATATTAGAAAATAAGTTGAGATGAATGAAAATGAAAACACGCGGTACCAAAACTTATGAGATGAAGTAAAAGAAGTTCCCAGAGGGAAATGGATAGCCATAAATGATTACATTAAAAAGAAGATTCCAAATCCAATAACCTAACTCTATAGCTTACAGAACTAGAAAAGAATGAGTGTGCTAAAACTAGCAAAAGAAAGGAAATAATAAGGACTAGAACACAGATAAATGAAATACAAGTAAAAAGAAACCAATAAATAGTATAAATGAAAACAAAAGTTGTTTCTTTGAGAAGATCAAACAAATTAACAGACCTTTAGACTGACAAAAAAAGAGAAGACTTGAATTAAAAAATTCATTAAAAAATTGGGGACATTACTATAGATCTTGCATGAATAAAGATTATAAGATAATACAATGAACAGTTGATAATACTATGAACAACAAATTAGATAGCCAAGATGGAATAAACTCATTCTTTAGAAAAAAACTATCAAAGCTGACTCAGGAAGAAGTAGAAAATCTGAACAGGTCTGTAATGAGTAAAGAGATTGAATCAGTAAAATCACCCAACCAAAGAAAAGTCCAGGACCAGATGGCTTCACTGGTGAATTCTACTAAACGTTGAAAGAAGAATCAATAGCAATGCTTCTCAAACTCTTTCAAAAAATAGAAGAGAAGGAAAAACTTTGTAACCCATTCTATGAGGTCAGCAGTACCCTGATACTAAAGCCAGATAAAGACATCACAAGAAAAGGAAATGTAGACCAACCACTTTGAATATAGATGCAAAAATTCTCAACAAAATATCAGCAACATGAATCTAGCAACATATTAATAGAATTATATATCATGACCAAGTAAGATTTATCCCAGGAATGTGAGAGTGGTTCAGAATACCAAAACCAATCAATGTAATGTATCACAGTAATAAAAGGAGGTGGGGGGAACTCGTGTGAACATCTCAATTGATGTGGAAAGCATGTGGCAAAATCCAACACCTTTTCATAATGAAAACACTCAAAAACTAGAATGGGAAGTGAATTTCCAAAACATGGTAAAGGACATTTATGAGAAACTCTTGACTGACATTACACTTAATGGTGTAGACAGAAAGTTTCCAACCTAAGATCAGGAATAAGACAAGGATGCCCATATCTTGCCACTTCTGTTGAACATTGGAACTCTCGTGCAGTGCTGGTGGGAATGTAAAATGGTTCAGCTACTATGAAAAACAGTTTGGTGGTTCCTCAAAAAGTTAAATCTAGAATTACCATATGACCCAGTAATTTCACTCTGATGTTTATGCACAAAAGATTTTAAAACAGGTGTTCAAAAAAAAACTTATATACAAATATTTGTATCATTAGTATTTACAATAGCCAAAAGGTAGAAACAACCTGAAATCCTTCAGTGGGCTCATAGATAAATGAAGAGTGGTATATCTGTACAGTGGAATATTACTCAACCATAAAAAGTAATGAGGTTCTGATACATGCTACAACATGGATAAAATGAAACTTCCTGAAATGTACTTCTTCTTCAGTACAGTGAAAACTAGTCTAGAATTCAAGAATTGGACCAGAAGAATACTGATAATGAGAAATATTTCATTATTGAATATATAGAGCTTTAGGTAGAAAGATTCTTTAGAAAAAATACATTTTAATTTGGACATTTTTCTAAAACCTTAATAACATCAAATATGAAATAGTTTTACTCCTTGCATTTTATATTGTCTCCCCAGAAACTGCTAAACTGAAATTAGAGAAATAACTCTCAAATTATTTTCAGTAAACATTTTTTTTGATAGCAGCACTCTCTAGAAAAGACTATCATTAAAACAGTATTGGTTTACTATCCCCTCAAAAAATTTCAAATCGTTTGAAACAAATTTTAAATTTCTCTTAATTTACCATGAAGTATAAAACCCATTTCCTATTAGAATTTTGCTATGTTCATCTCTTATATAGTACCATTAATATGTATAGTAAGTTTCACCACAAATATTTAAAATTCAATATTAAAACATCACCTAAAATTTGTTTTACTAACTTTAAGTACAACCTTCCTTTATTAATTGATTGCTTCTTTCCCGTCATGAAGGAGCAGAACTTCTTTCACAAAAGAGCTGAAAGCTCTGAGCGTTGCTACACCAGTGAAAGAGGTCATACCAGAAGAATTGAGAGGTAAAGTTGTACCTCATACTAGAAAAGTATAATTATATTTAAAAGCTCATTGGCTTTTCATTTATACATTTCTCATTTTCACAAGAATCATGTATAAGAGTTTTGTAATCCTTATGAGTGACTAATAGAGGAAAGAGTCTCTATTGTTTGATTAAATATTTATTCAACAAATATTTATTCATTACTGTACTGTACCATATACTGCTCTAGGTCCTGAGTATATAATTATCCCTGCCCACTTCTCAAGAATGTAACTGTAATTCAGTGCTGTCCCGTAGGACTTTCTGTGATAATAGAAGTGTTCTATATCTCACTGTCCAATAGGGTAGCTACTAGCCACATACAGCAGTTGAGCACTTAAAATATGGCTAGTGAGACTGAGAAATTTAATTTTTAAGTTTAACTTTAAGTTACATTTAAATGTAAATTAGTTACATGTGGTTCATGGCTACCATATTGGACATCACAGCTCTTCTATATATATAAATTAAGACTAATATTCTTTTCAAAATTTCCAAATGTAAATGTATAATAATTTATATACTGGTATAAAATTTGTGTTAAAATTACTTCAACATATTTGACTATATCCTTGACATTAAACACTTCCTCCTACCTTTGCCACAAAAATTTGTTGAACACCTTCCTTTAGAGAAGGATAACCAATAAACTTAGGACTTTTTAGAAGCATGAATATTTTGTCATTTACTGCTGTCATTCATAGTGAGACTCTGTTTTTACTATTTTCCATTTATAATGAAAATGAAAACCTGATTCATTACTTCTTAATTTTTCAAATGACAGATTCTAGGAGAAAATATCAATGTATTAATGGTCACAGTAACAGTTAAATAAACTACAATTATGTTTATTATAAACATGTATATTTGACTCTAAAATACAAGACAGTATCAGGATGAGGAAGATTTGTGGTAATTATGTGTTTATGCTAATAAAAAATGTAGGTGGTTTCTCACTCCATATGAAACAGTAAAAATAATTGAGATGGTATTCTGCAAAAAAATTCAGAGAGATATTAAATAGAATGAATTGGAGACACCTTAAGTTATACACAAAACTTTCCATTTTCCAATGGAAAATTAATGTCTTTATTGTCCAAAAGTAAAACAAAACAAAATAAAACAAAGATCTGTCAGCCACCTTTCTTCTTGATCCAGTTTCACTGTTTTACCTCCAGCCCCAGCTCTTTGGAGGCTTTGCCTTTTTTGACACTTTGTGTTTGTTTATGTCTTCTTGTCATGTCACATTTTGGCAAAAGCCAGTGTTCACAAGTATAAATCTCACCAGAATGGGACTCATATCCATCTTTCGAACTGATCTACCTCCAGGGAGAGAGCATACTGCGTAGAACATAACAGGCTCTCTACCCATTTCTTGCATAAATAGATGAATGAATACCCATGTTAATCATTTTGTTAATATTAAACCGTATCATTCCAGAGCTGTGAACCAAGAATCACAAATATCTCTCATAAGGGAGTTAATTTATATTGTAACTGACTAAATACAATTGAGAAATGATGATGAATTTCTGGCAAGGCTAACTAGGGATGTTGTTATCTGATAAGGTAAAGAACATAAAGTGTCTTGTTTCTAGGAACCTCTGAGGATTTTCAGTATTTATCCGATAAATATTAGATAAATATTAGATAAAGCATTATGGTTTGCTTTTCTCATAGAATGGGAGGAAACACAAGCATAATTTCAAAATAAAGCTCTATAATACAGCTTGTGAATAGAACATGTGTTTTTCCCTCAGAAAAAAATGTGCATGAAGGTATTGGTTGAGACTTAGCTATTCTAATTATTTTATAAAATATTTATTTCAAAATCTGTCTTCAAAGGTTATAATGTTATGATTGTATTATAATAAAACTGTCTTTAAAAGGCTAATTCACTTTTCTACAGTTCTCATAGTAAATATATAAATATTAAAAAGATGGCAACACAGCTAGTACCCCTGTTCCCACCGTCCAGCTTATTGGCTGATTCATTAACCAATGTGAATACATATTTCTTTTTTAAGATGAAAAGTGTCCAGAATTAAAGCAGGAAATGGAAAGATTGCTATCAGAGGCCATCCAACTCATTAAAAGTCTAGAAACTGATCGTGCAGAAGCTGAAGAAGCTTTAAAACAACAAAAATCAAGAAAGAAAAGGATTAGCGTGCAAATTGATTCTTGGTCAATCTGGAAACGTCAAGAAATCCCGTTAGCTGTGCAGAAAGGTAATAATAAGGATTTTTCATATTGCCGTTTACTTTGTTGGAGAGGCGTGGATGATTAATTGAAGCTCTGAATTAAAAAATTACCTCTGTTTAGAGTGACCATATTATTCTGCATGCAAACCAATGCATATTTGAAAGATACTATTAATAATAATGCTGAGTTTACAGACATAAATTGGGGCTGCACTGAGCAAACCTGGACCTGCTGTCATTTGGTGTTTGTTGGAAATGCCATTGAACTTGTGGTACCCAAGGGTCATGCAAACATTTGGTACATATTTCCCATAATGACTACAATATTTCAGTCACGAGAAATTTAAAGTGATTGCCAGTTGGTGGCATCAGCCACATCTTTAAATCTCGGAAAATGAGAGAATTCTAAGTGATATTTTAGGAACATATATGCATCTTCTTTTGAGAATTCAATAGTAAATTTGCTTTGGGAACTTCTAGCAAGCAAAGAAACTTAGGATGTTTCCAAGAGTCATGCAGGTAACATGTTTAGAAAGGAAACTCTGTCTTTTAGATTACAGAATGGAGGGACTTGTGGTCAAGTATTAAATAGTCTAAAGGTGTTGGATTTTTCATTTCCAAATACTGGTTCATCAAGCATGCCAGACTACCTGATCCTACCTGAGGCTGCAAGCTTTTTATGTTATCATAGGGTAACAATTTTAATTCAGGATTCACATGCTTTAGAAATGGGTTATATTAGGGTTCCCATATAACCCATGATTTAAGCCAAGACACCTTTGAGCGAAAAAAGGATGCTATTAATTATTATTCTGGTACAATAGCCATTAATTCAAATTATGTCAGACTCCACCCATACACATACCTTTATTATAATGTTATAAATCTTCTAAAGCTGTAGTCTCCCAAGTATAGTGTACCACATTTCAGGGAGCTGCAGGAAAAGATGAGATGGTTCCTCAATTACGTTCTTTTAATAAAAGAAATTAAATGTAGGTTTAATGCCTGCTTCCACCTTTTAAAGTAATATGAAGCTCACAGCTTAAACTCTCCCTTTGTTCACTCCCTTCTGGAGCTCAGAGCTCAGGAAGCAGAAAATGGGCCCAGAGCCTAGGCTGGGACTAAATTTAATTCAACCTTTGTCTATGCTCTCTGTCACCCTTTACTAAAGAGCTAACTATATAAAAATTACGCAAAACTCAGGTAACAGTAGACCTTTTTCTACCGACATTTAAAGTAATGTATTTTATAAAATATTTGGTGTCAACAGCTGTTCATAAAAATAAATAATTCATTTGGGCTTGGAGTGAGTTTGCTCTGATTCATAAGGTTTTTGAATAGGATTTGTGATGTGCATATGCTACTAATGTAATAGCATAGGTATATAATTTATAAGTGTGTACATACATACATATATATTGGTGTTTTAGAGGCAACTGAGGCTGCAGTAGGGTCAGAATAGTCATCGGGATCCCAGTAGATTGTTGAGTGGATTCATTTTCACATCCACAGAGAGCCATCTGCCATTTTCCTAATTGTTTGAGAGGCTCTTCCTTGTCAATGGTAGTAGAAAAGTCGGGAATAGGGGAGGGATAAATTGGAAGATTGGGATTGACATATACACTACTATATATAAAACAGATAACTAATAAGGACCTACTGTATAGCACGGGGAACTCTACTCAATACCCTGTAATGGCCTATATGGGAAAAGAATCCAAAAAAGAAGAGATATATGTATATGTATAACTGATTTCACTTTGCTGTATACCTGAAACTAACACAACATTGTAAATAAAAAATTATAAAAAAAATAAAAATAAACATAAATTAACCCCCACCCCAAGAAAATGAAAGTCAATGTTGAGGGCTGACTTTCTTTAATTTTTTGCCAATCAAGTTATATGTAATCTCATATACCCTTTATAAGAGTGCTTAGATATTATAGTTTGGGGTCTATATGGAGTTCTACTTAAGGATTTACCAAAATAAAATTGAGATACATGCCTGCACATTCTAGGAGCCTAATAAATGCATTTTGAACGATGATGTATACCCTTGCCGTTGCTTATAATTTATTGTTTGAGTTGCCTTTTATTCAATGTTAGTAAAGATCTACTTAAAAATCTGAAATTTATGTTCATCTGCTTTATTTTATTTAAGTAGCTAACGTATGCAATGAAATTTAGCTTTATTATCACTGTGTGTTTCTTAAGTGCCTTCTGTTTGTAACATATTACTGAGAAGTTTATGTGCTTTCAGGAATATGCTGCAATTATATTGATATATTTAGGATATAATCTCTAAATATTTTGAATTTGTTTACAAACTCTAAATTTATTTTTACAGTCTGTTTAGATTCTCGAAGTCTCTAGCATACGTGACAGGAAAAACTTCTAATTTCCATAACAGCCTTACCATTAAGTACAATGTGTGTAAAGGTTTTGATAATTTGGGGGGATAACTTTACGGAAATTTACTTCTTTCTAGATGTCTTGTGGTTCCTCCTCCAGATCCATCCATCCCCCTAACTACCTCACCCATGCTTGTGACTTTTGTTTTGTGGCCCATGAGGGTGATTTATAATAGACTGCATAAAAGATATCTTTTGCACTCTGTCCTCCTTCTGGGTTCAGCCAATGGAAATCAGGGGCAAGAGACCATAGGAGATGATGGAGAAGAGTAAGGCTGAGGTATTGTACCTCTGACTTCCTTTCTGCTTGGTCACTGCACCCCTTTCCCAAATGACAGCCCTTGGCACTCGATATGCATCTAATAATAGAGTAAGTGCCTCTTCTTTTCCCTACCAAAAAAGATAACCAGAAATAAGTTTTTCATCATGAATTAGGTGCTGTATGAACCTATAAATTTAAAAATTGGATGTGCATAGCAATGTTTCCTTATAAAATAAGAATACATATATTATACCCAAGCAGCATCTGAAGGCACAAATAAACTAATGACTCAGATTCCTCTGGTACTCCCGTTGTTCCTGCTTCTGTAAATTCCCTGTCTTTTCCTTAACTTACATTTATGGCTCCATGTACTTCCTTATGACCATCTAATGGGAGAGAAAAACAATCACAGCCCTGGTTTATGAAAGGTTTGAATGGTACGTTGATATAATTTGGGGAGCTACTGTATTACAATCTCAGTATGGAAAAGGTGGAGGCAAAATCACCTTGAAGAAGAAATGGCCTGAGGTATAGATGGGAAGTGGCAAAAGGGATTGCATAGTGGTCAGGGACTTAGAAAGAACATGAATGTAAGACCGGTGGAAGGAAGTCTATGAGAGTTTTGGGGATTAACGTTTCAAAAGGATGGGATGTGAAGATAATTGTGTCCCATATAAATGCTCACAAGAGTGCCTCTGCTATGGAGGAAGATCCGAACAGTTAATAGAATGTTAAATATTCTGATTTTGGTTTTTTTGACATTGTTTCGTCATGTGAATTAATCAGCTATTACTACAACAATTATTTGTAACAAGTCACTTTGGAACTCAGTTGCTTACAACAATAATCTTTTTTTTTTTTCCCACTCATGGGTCTGTGTGTTGGCTAGGGAGGATTTCTTCAGGCTGCAGATATAATGGGCTTGACTCAAGACTGTGTTGGGTTCAGGTGAGCTTCATGTTTCTCTCATTCTCACTGGCTAGCAGCTCTGAGGGCCATGGTTTTCACGTGGCAAGTGAGGAGAGTACAACATAGTGAGTAAAAAGATAGGATGCCCCTCAAGATGTTAGCTCAAAACTGGCATACTTTCACTGTTATTCACATCGTTTAGTCAAAATAAGTACCATGTCTGAATCACAAATGAGTGTGACAAGAAGCTACCTTTAATCCAAGGGGGAGGTAGTGAGCAACAGTTTGGTCTGTCACAGCTTGCTTCTGATGACTCTCCCTGATACTGAGTTGTTTTTTCTGTGGTTTCTACATATTTTATAGTGAACTCATCTTCCTCTGTTTGTATTATATTTTCTATGGAAGTCAGTAATCCTTTGACTGCTTTTTTGCCTCTGTTAGGATCCTGGAAGTTTTATTGGTTCTTGACTAGTAAATTAGACCATACTAATTTCTTAGCTTGACTTTGATATCTAAATCTTCATAAGTTTCAAGTTTGGCTTTTTTATTTCTTTGAAGTCATTCTTTTTCTATCCAGGGCCCAGTTAATGAGTATTCTATTCATGGCATCCAAGTCCAAAGTTGTCAACATATTTTTAATAGCTAAATCAGTTTATTTAATGGTTTTGGGTCTCTTTTCTCTGTCTTCTTGAGTCAGTTTTGATAATTTGTGTCTTCTAAGGAATTTGTCCATTTCATTTTAGTTGTCTTATTTGCTGGCCTAATCTTGTTCCTAAAATTCTCTTATAATTTTAATTTCTATAATAGCAGTAGAGACAACATTTCTTTCATTCTTGATTATGGTAATTTGTACTTTCTCTCTGTATTTTTCTTGGTCTACCAAAAGTTACATCAATTTTGTTGATCTTTTAAAAAAGTCAATTTTTGCTTTTCTTGATTTCTCTATTGTTTTTCAGCTTTGATATAATTGATTTCTTCTCTGATTCCCTTTCTCATGCTTGCTTTGGGAATAATTTAACCTACTATTTCTCTTTTCATGAAGTAGAAGCGTTGATTTTTTTTTTGATACCTTCTTTTCTAGAATAGGTATTTAAGAACTGAATTTACTTTTAAGAACTGTGTCAGGGCTTCCCTGGTGGTGCAGTGGTTGAGAGTCCGCCTGCTGAGGCAGGGGACACAAGTTCGTGCTCCAGTCCGGGAAGATCCCACATGCCACGGAGCAGCTAGGCCTGTAAGCCATGGCCGCTAAGCCTGTGCATCCGGAGCCTGTGCTCCGTAACGGGAGAGGCCACAACAGTGAGAGGCCCACGTACCGCAAAAAAACAACAACAACAAAACAAAAACAAAAAAAAAGAACTGTGTTAGTTGCATTTCATAAATGTTCATATGCTGTGAGTTTATTTTTAATTAGGTAAAAAATATTTTTAAAATTCTTTTGTGATTTCTTTTTGGACCTATTATTTATTTAGAAGTTGCTATTTAATTTGCAAATATTTGGGGATTTTTCAAATTTTTTCCCCAATTTTTTTTGTCGATTTCTAATTTAATTTTTTGTGTTTAGAAACATTTCAATCACATTAAAATTATTTAGAATAAAAATTGCCTAGCATTTAATCTATCTTGGAGAATATTCTGTGTGTGGTTGAAATTAATGTGTATTCTGCTTTTGTTAGGTGCAGTGTCTGTAAATGTGTTAGGTGAAATTCCTGAAACCCTAATATCCTTTGCTTCCCATTTTAATATATCTGTTTGGTATAGGAGACTGAGGAGAAAGCCTAAGGCTCACCCAAATGACAAGTCCAATAAGAAGTCATTACATGAAGCTGAGGATCCAAAGGTTTCCATCCCCAGCATAAGTGTGAATCATGAATAAACCTATTGCTCAGATTGAATAGTAAAGAAAGTTGCTTGTTTCACTTAGCAGAGGAAAGCAAACAATATTCCAAGAATTCTTAATGTACTGATCCAAATGGATTTGTGACTGAAATTCCTGCTGTCTGTGTATCTGAAAATACACAGTGGAGAATGTCATTTAAATGTTCTGTGGGTTGGTAGTAATAAAGCTAGGCATCTTCAGGAGCAAAGACAGATTTTTTTCTGGAAGATTGAAAATTCAATCTAGATATCAGGGAACTTTCTCAGATAGGGTTTCAAGATAAAAAATAGTTCAATATCAAATATCATAAAACACAAAGATGCAAATTCAATGAGTGTGAGCTGGTAAAAACAGCAGAATCTTACTCAAAAAGTTTTCAGATATTGAACATGAGATTATAAAATGAGTATGTTTACTATGTTTCAAGAAATAAAAAGAGAAGTTTGAAAGTAAAAGCAAGGACTAAGAGACTCTTTTTTAAAGAAAGCAAAAGTGGAAATAAAAAAGACTTCCTAGAAATTAAAATATATTATTCAAAATTAATAACACAGTGGTTGGTTAAATGGTTTGTTAGACTAAGGAAGAGGAAAATAATATCTGTAAACTTGGAAGAATTTGAATAGAATGCATCGCAGGTACACAAGGAGAAGGAAAATATAAATAAAATATTTAAAAGCATAGAGTATAAGATGAGAAAGTATGATGAATATCTAATAGAAGATCAGCATGGAGATAATGATGGTAATACTTAACAAGATGGTGACTGACTTTTTAAAACAAAAATGCTACTGTCGGGCTTCCCTGGTGGTGCAGTGGTTGAGAGTCCGCCTGCCGATGCAGGGGACACGGGTTCGTGCCCCGGTCCAGGAAGATCTCACATGCCACGGAGTGGCTGGGCCCGTGAGCCATGGCCACTGAGCCTGTGTCCGGAGCCTGTGCTCCGCAACGGGAGAGGTCACAACAGTGAGAGGCCCGCGTACCGCAAAAAAACCCCACAAATGTTACTGTCTAATTAGGATAAACAAAGTAAAAGGGAATGGTGTCAAATATTGCACAAATTCAAGAAATTAGAAAACATTTAGAACTGTATCATTAAATCTTACTAAAATTATCTTCACATGAGTGAAAAAAGCTAAATTATTATTTAAAGGAAAATAAATAGCGTTTATAATATCAGAAAAGAAGATGGATTCATAGTTATTGAAATATATGACTTCAGAATTTAGAAAAATAAAAGTAAAATAAATACAAAGGAAAAAAATAGAAAACCAATTACACAATTGTTAAATAATGAAATATATATAATTCCAAAGATATGCAGAACTACATGTTGATCAATAAAAAAAGAATAATAAAAAAAAATGGAAAACCAGTGGCAAAATTAATCAAGAACACAGAGAAAATATATGAGTAAATCCAATTAGAAATTAAAATGGAATCTAAAAATGTAGCAGTGATTAATAATAAGGAAGATATTCAGAGCAAATCTCTTAGAATATTATTGAAATTTTGAGGAACTGGATAAATTCACAGGAAAAATGGATTGATGAATAAATAGATAACCAAAATATACATATATGCCTTTGACTTAATAACTAAAAATCCTTCCCTGCAAAATATGTACATATATACATACATACTAGGGCAATAGAACTTTACATGCAATTTCAAACTTCCACAAGATCATAGAGAACAGAAATAAAAGAAACTACAACTGATATAAGAAGCTAGCATAAATTATAAAGCAAATTGGACGAGGACAGTACAAATATGGAAAATTATAAGCCCAAATCATGAGTATATATGCAAAGTATCTTCAGTGAATACAACAGCAAAACCCATCAATAAGTTTATTTTTAAAAAGATGAAAAGAGCCCCAAGCTAGCCAGTCTAATTTTATTCCAAGAGTTCAAGGTTAGGCTAACCTTAGAAATTTAACAGCATAAGGAGGAAATATTTTATATAGTTTCTCTAAAATTGTCCTAGTCTGTTAATTGACATTTAATTTAATTTATAATTTATATTTATTTTATTTGAGGGAAATTTCCATATTTATTACTTCAAATTTTTTTATACAGAACAGAAAATTTTTATCCATTTATTCAAATTCTCTTTTCTATTGTTTGATAGCATTTTGTCATTTTCTTCCTATAGGCCTTGCACAACTCAGGTTTATCACTAAATCTGTGTGTTTTAATTTGTTTTAATTTTACTGTTGTGAGATTATTCTGTTTTCAACATAATCTTTATTTTTGTGGATAAACTTTTTTCATATATTAATTTTATATGAGTTATTTTTATAATTTTCAGGTGATTTTTATATAGTTTAATCCCTTTGATGGTGAGTGAAGAAAGCAATATATTTTTAGTGCAATACTAAAATAACTTATTTTAGGGACTTACCTGGCGGTCTAGTGACTAAGACTCCATGCTTCCACTGCAGGGGGCACAAGTTCCATTCCTGGTCAGGGAACTAGGATCCTGCATGCCATACGGCATGGCCAAAAAATAAAATAAAATAGTAACTTATTTTAGATTTAGTAAGATTCACAGATAAGTAATTTCTTAAACTAAAATATTTCATATTTATTATCAAATAAAGATGTCCTTCTGGAGCTTTTGTTTTAAAATTTGATTTTCTTTTTTATTTTATCATCATATGTCTAGAACACGAGGCCTATTTGAAAGATATTGTAGAACTACGATGGCACCTTGAAGATAAAACTCATCGACTAAAACGTTTGGAGGAGGAAAAGGAGAAATTAGAAGAAGCTAATGCAAAGCTTCAAGCAGACGTAGACTACATGATTAAACATCGCCCTCTACTGCTTACAAAGCGAGACCAGGAACTTGTAGCTCTGAAGGAATATTATCAGAAAAAAACTGAGGTAAAGGAATAAATGAATGGATTTGCATTTTACAGATTGTTTCTTAGTTATAAAAATGTCAACTATAAGAAGTTAACATATCTTTTAAGGGTTCATTCTCATTGAAAATTGACCTGCTTTATTTTCTAAAGGAATTATCAAGTGACACACAGTACAGTTGATTGATATTCATTTAAACTTTTCCCATACTTTTAAACTTAGGAATATTAATAATACTTAGTAGTCTACTAATACGATTTTGGAGATTTAACACATTATGGTATTATTTGAAGCCGTAAATCAAACTTAGAAAGAATGTCATCAATTTCATTGTTGATGAAAATACGTAACTGACATGAGCAGCCATGATCATGTTCCTCTCTATGTACCTGTGAATTTTTCTTGACTGTATATCTAGTGGAGTATCTACTGAGTCATGGGTTATATACATTTTCAACTTCATTAGATAAAATCACATTGCTCTCCAAAGTGTCTCTGACAGCTTATATTCCTAAAGTAGTAGCAGTGCTGGAGACGTCCCATTTCTCCACTGTGGACAAGAATTCTAGTAGTATCATTTTTTCTTAATAATAGCCCCCTTATTTAGTTGGATGGCAATGTGTCAGGCTAAAAGTCATCCCCCAAATTGCCTTTACTCATGGTATTTCTAATAAGATGTAGGTAGGAGTTATATAGGGGTTTTTTTTAGGAAAGCTTCTTGAAATGGACTGACTCACTCAGAAGCAGCACCCTTAGCCATCTCCTAAACTTACGGCAACCCAGATATGATAGCTGCAGCTCTGATTCGATTTTATAGCACAAAGCAACCTTGGGAATGGAACCCAGATCCAGAATGGCTGAATAGAAAGGCAGAAGATACCTTGTATCTATTTCTGGGAGAGAAAAATAAACTATAATCTTGTTTCTTTGACTTATTTTTGCTATAGCCAAACCCAGTCCTAACTGATCCACCTCACATTTTTGTCAACATTTTTATTGTCATACTTTAAAGTTTGTCAATAGGTTTGTGAATTGGTATCCCTTTATTATTTTAGTGTGTTTTTCCCCAATAGTGGACATAGGCATTTCTGAGTCAGGGGTAGCAGGGTTGTTGAGCAGCTGGAAGACCATGCTTGGTAATGGGAGGAAAATATGAAAATGCATTCTAGCAGATCAAGAAAATAGCAACCTTTGCGTAGAGCTTATCAGAGTCACTGCGATGATTAATTTTTTGCGTCAACTTGGCTGGGCCAGGATGCCCAGGTATTTGATCAGACATTATTATAGATGTTTCTGTGAAGCAGTTTTTTAGATGAGATTAACATTTAAATCAATGGACTTTTAATAAAGCAGATAGGCAAGAAAAATAAATAAAAGGCATCCAGATTGTAAAGGAAGAAGTAAAATTATCTCTATCTGCAGAGGACATGATCTTACATATAGAAAATCATGAAGAATTCACAAAAAAAACTATTAGAGCTAATAAACAAGTTTAGTAAAGTTGGAGGATGCAAGCTCAACACACAAAACTCAGTTGTATTTTCATATACTAGTTTTGAACAATCCAAAAATAAAATTAAGAAAACAGTTCTACTTAATACCATTAAAAATGATAAAGTAGGATTAAATTTAATCAATAAAGTGCAAGACTTGTTCACTAAAAACTATAATATTTTGCTGAAATAAATTAAATTAGACCTAAATAAATAGAAAGATAATCCGTGTTCACGGATTTTACTTAATATTGTTAATATGTCAGTGGTACCCAAAGCTATCTTCAGATTAAATGCAATATCTGACAAAGTCTCAAGATCTTTTTGCAGAAATTGAAAAGCCTGTTCTAATATTCATACGGAATTGCATGGGATCCCAAAAAGCCATAACAGTCTTGGAAATGAAGGACACCTTAGAGAACTCACACTTTCTGATTTTAAAACTTAGTACAAAGCTGTAGGAAGCAAAAAAAAAGTGGCATTTCCATAAATACAGAAAAGTAGAGAGTAGAATTGAGATTGCAGAAATAAACCCATTTATCTATGGTTAATTGCTTTTGACAATGGTGCCAAGACCATTTGTGGAGAAAGAGTAGTCTCTTCAACAAATGGTGCTGGGACATTGGATATCCACATGCATTCAAAAGAGTAAAGTTAAGACCCCTACTTCCCAGCACATACACACATTAATTAAAAATGGATCATAATTCTACATGTAAGAGCTAAAACTATAAAACTCTTAAAAGAAAACTTAGGGGTAAATCTTCATCACCTTGAATTTGGAAATGGTTTTTTTAGATATGACACTAAAAGCATAAGTGACATAAGAAAAAATAGAGAAATTGGACTTCATCAAAATTAAAACCTTTTGTGCATCACAGTACACTACCATAAAAGTAAAAAGACAACCTACAGAATGAGAGAAAATGTTGCAAATTATATATTACAAAAGGTGTAGTATCCAGAATATATAAAGAACTTTTATAATTCAACAACCAGAAAAGACAAACAACCCATTTAAAAATGGGCAAAAGACTTGAGTAGACATATCTCCAAAAGACATAGAAATGGGCAGCAAACACATGAAAACATGGATGCTTAACATCATTAGTCATTAGGAAAATGCAAACCAAAACCACGAGATACCACTCATACCCATTAGGATAAAGTTAAAGTGTAAGATAACCAGTTTGGGTGAGGATGTGGAGAAACTTGAACCATGGTACTCTGCTGGTGGGAATGTAAAATGGTAGAGCCATTGTGGAAAACAGTTTGCTGTTTCCTCAAAAAGTAAAACAGAATTACCATATGCTTTAGTAACTCCACTCCAAGGTATGTACCCTCAAATAATTGAAAACTGGTGTTAAAAAACAAACAAAAAGGGCTTCCCTGGTGGCTCAGTGGTTGGGAGTCCGCCTGCCGATGCAGGGGACGCGGGTTCGTGCCCCGGTCCGGGAGGATCCCACATGCCGCGGAGCGGCTGGGCCTGTGAGCCATGGCTGCTGAGCCTGCGCGTCTGGAGCCTGTGCTCTGTGGCGGGAGAGGCCACAGCAGTGAGGGGCCCGCGTATCGCAAAAAAAAATAAAAAATAAAAAACCCTTGTATGTAAATGTTCATAGCAGCACTGTTCAGAACAGACAAAGGTGAAACAATCCAGTGCCCTTCAACTGATGAATGACTAAACAAAATGTAATACATCCACACCATGGAATATTATTCAGCCATAAAAAGAAATGAAGTACTGATGTATGTCACAACATGGGTAGTAAGCCTTGAAGCATTATGCTAAAAGAAACCAGGTACAAAAGATCACATATGATTTCATTTACCTGAATTATCCAGAATAGGTAAATCCATAAAGATAGAAAGCAAATTCATGATCGCTAGAGGGTTGGAGAAGTGTAAGATAGTGTTTTGTTTGTAATATAGCTTTGTTTTGTTTTGTTTTATTCTGCTGTCTTGACTGAGGTCCTGGCTAAAGGCCTGCTGAAGCAACCCAACAGACCTCTAGCCAATGTACTTGAGCCTTAATACATTGCTACTTGCAAACTAAGCTCAAAGGCTCAACGTGACCTTCAAATTCAACAAGCAGCTTAGTCTCATAACACCGTGGAGCCACAAAAATATTATTAACATCAACCTAGGAGAGTATCCATGTGGGAAGGTTGTACCAGTCCCACACTGAGCCCGTCCAAGAGCTTTCCTTGGAGATGAATTTGCCTCCTATGATATCACCAATGCCCCCAACACTGAGACCACCACCCCAGCAATACCTACGGGACAAATTGGACACAGGACATTATTTATTGCTTTTCTTCCTTTAATAGTAGAAATTCTATTGTGTTTCCTGAGCTCTTTGTTTGCTTATCCCATCATCTTGGTATAATCCTGGCTGTCTGCCAAAGTCTCTACCCCTACCTTCCTGTGCCTAAAGGAAAATCTTGTAGAGGTTACTAATATCTGTGCTATTCTAGAAATTAATGGGCACATAGGGACAGTTTTATGTCCTCCCCTTCCAAATCTGTATACATTTTGCTGTATTATATTGCCTTTAGTAAGGCTAGGACCTTTGCTGGCTGAGATCTCCACTACAATGCTGACTAGAGGGAGTAATATTTGGCATCATTGTCACATTCCCAGTTTCAAAGGGGAAGAATTAAATTTTTTTTTTCTATTAAGATGTTACATGGTGCTAGACTTGATTTGCTAATTATTTGTTTAGGGTTTTAAATCTAAATTCATGAATAAGAAGGTCATATAATTATTTAATAATGTCCTTGTCAGGTTTGGGTTTTAAGGGTTTGCTAGATTTTTAAAGGTAACTTGGGAGTATTTCTTCTTTTCCTATTATCTAGAAGAGTGCGAAAGACTAACATTATTAATTAGCATTTACTATTGAAGCCATCTAGCTAAAGTTTTCCAGTTTTGTTTCTTGTTTGTTTTGGAAAGGTTTTTAATTACAAATTCAGTTTCCTCAATAAGACTGTTCAGTTATTCTGTTTCTTCCTGTGTCCATTTTGGTTAGTTGTAGTTTTCTAAGAATATGTCCATTTCATCACAATTTCAAATTTTGTTGGAAGACTTTCTTAGTATCCTCTTATCTTTTCTATAGTCTATAGAATATGTAGTGCTTTCCTTTTTCATTCCTGATATTTACTTGTGCCTTCTCTTAAATGTTATATATTTATATAAGTTTATAACATGATATATCTTCTTCTGTATACACGATAACCATCCATCACCATACAGTTGACCCCCTTTACCCACTTCTCCCTCCCCTTCCCTTCTGGTAACCACTACTCTGTTTTCTGTATCTACATGTTTCTTTGGTTTGGTTTGGTTTGTTCACTTATTTTGGAGTTTTTTGTTTGTTTTTTACGTTTCACATATGAGTTAAATCACATGATATTTGTCTTTCTTCATCTGACTTACTTCACTTAGCATAATACCCTCAAGGACTGTCCATGTTGTCACAAATGGCAAGATTTCTTTCTTTTTTTATGGTTGAGTAGTATCCGTTTTATAGATATATATACGTGTGTGTGTATGTGTGTATATATATACCACATCTCTTTATCTCTTCATCCATTCATCCCTTGATGGGCACTTAGGTTGTTCCATATCTTGGCTATTGTAAATAGTGATGCAGTGAACATTGGGGTGCATATATATTTTCAAATTAGTGTATTCATATTCTTTGGATTAATACCCAGAAGCAGAATAGCTGGATCATATGTTAGTTCTATTCTTAATTTTTCTGAGGAATCTGCATACTGTTTTCCATAGTGGCTGCATTCCCACTAACAGTTCACAAGGGTTCCCGTTTCTCCACATCCTCTCAACACTTGTTATTTCTTCCTTTTTTGATAATAACCATTCTAATTGGCATGTGGTAAAATCTCATTGTGGTTTTTATTTTCATTTCCATAATAATTAGTGATGTTGAATACCTTTTCAAGTATGTGCCTGTTGGCCATCTGTATGTCTACTTTGGAAAAAAGTCTATTGCTGTACACCTGAAACTAACACAACATTGTAAATTAATTATACCCCAATAAAAATTTTAAAAAAAGAAACAGGATGGCAGGACACCCCCCCTCCAAAAAAAAGTCTGTTCAACCCCTTTGCCCATTTTTAAAAATTGAAGTATAGTTGATTTACAGTGTTATGTTAATTTCTGGTGTATGGCAAAGTGATTAAGTTATACATACATATACATTCTTTTTTATATTCTTTTCCATTATGGCTTATCACAGGATATTGAATATAGTTCCCTGTGCTATACAGTAGGACCTTGTTGTTTATCCCCTTTGCCCATTTTAAAATTGAGTTGTTTGTTGTTGTTGAGTTGTATGAGTTCTTTATATATTTTGGATATTAACCCCTTATTGGTTATATGATTTGCAAATATCTTGTATTCGGTAGGTTGTCTTTTTGTTTTGTTGATGGTTTCCTTTGCTGCACAGACTATGTAATTATGTACACATAAAATCTAGACAAGTCCACAGATGAATTACAGTTGCATACAAAGGTAAAATTTTAAAATCCATACATTACTATATACCAGCAACAAATCTGAAAATAAAATTTATTTTAAAATAGCATTTGTTAGAGCATAAAATAAAACATATCTAGGAATAAATGTAACAAATGATATGCAAAGCCCCTATTCAGAAAACTGAATATTACTGAGAGAAATTTAAAAGTGCTACATATTATTATTAGAAGTATTAGAAGGCTAAATTTTGTAGCATTCACTCCAAATTGATCTGTAAATTAAATAGTCACAAAATCTCAACAGGTTTCTTTGTGGACCTTGACAATCTAATTCTAAAATGTATGTGGTATATGTATACAATGGAATATAGTTCAGCCTTTAAAAAGAAGGAAGCCTTCCATATGTGACAACGTGGAGGAACCTGGAAAACATTATTGTGCTAAGTAAATAAGCAGGTTACAGATAAATACTGCATGATTCCACTTACATGAGGTATCTATAATAGTCACACTCATAGAAGCACAGAGTAGAATGGTGGTTGGTAGGGGCTTGGGGATGGGAAATGGAGAGTTGTTTTTCAATGGATATAAAGATTTAGTTATGCGAGATGAGTAAGTTCTAGAGATCTGCTGTACAGCATAGTGCCTACAGTTTACTGTGTTGTACACTTAAAATTTTGTTAAAAGATAGATAATCATGTTAAATGTTCTTATCACAATAAAATTAATACAATGAAATAAAAATTAATGAAAATTACTGCTGTTTTTGGGAGGCTACTGCCTCATATAGATCCACCACTCGGCCCCTGGGTAAAGGACTGCTCCTTCCTTAGTACCTTGTTCTACTCCTCTCCCTCCAACTTTCCAACAGGACATCCTGAACTGGAATTCCTTCCAACCATGACCACTACAACCACCCTTTCCCTTTAGTCTGCTAGAGAAGAGAGACCGGGAGAGAGAAGGGAGTATGTTTATGATATCTAATAATTAATGAAAACAATAAAAATGGAATATTTTGGACCCTTGCATTAAGATAGTAATGGTTATTCATGAGTGAGATTATAGGTAATTTATAAAATTTTCTTTTTTCATCTGCGTTTTCTGATTTTTCTACAATATTTGAACAATAAAAAGTCATAGTTTTTGTAGGTAAAAAAATAATGATTTTATTTTGGTCATGTTAACTGGAATATTAAAGTCATTTTCTTCAGTAACTTTTCTACATCTCTAATATTCATGCCTCTCAGGGTAAAAGAAACCTGAAACTACTGTGCTAAACAATAGACTAAATATTGAAAGAAAATTGATATAAAGAACGTTTATAATCTAAATCAAAACTACTTTAGGGGCTTCCCTGATGGCGCAGTGGTTGGGAGTCTGCCTGCCGACGCAGGGGACGCGGGTTCGTGCCCCGATTCGGGAGGGTACCACATGCCGCGGAGCGGCTGGGCCCGTGGGACATGGCCGCTGAGCCTGCGCATCTGGAGCCTGTTCTCCACCACGGGAGAGGCCACAGCGGTGAGAAGCCCACGTACCGCAAAAGAATAGAACAAAACAAAACAAAAAAAACAACTACTTTAACTCCCTTCTCTGATCTTTCTCTTGTCTGATTATTTTAATTAGCCATTAAGTGCATATATTAGCACACATATTTTTATTTCTAGGTAATGGAACTATACAAACAGATTCATGGAGAACATGAAGAAGCTGTAGAAAATCTTGAAAAAGTCAAATTCAAAGCTAAACAAAGTAAAATAGACATGGAAAATGATATTCGTGATGATGAAATAACCATAGAAACCTACAAGTAAGTATTTTTCACAAATGTTACTTATAGCATTTAGAAGTAAAATATTAATTAAAATGTAATATATATCCCTGTATAAGAAATTCAGATAAAGAGAAAGGGAAGAATCTAAATTGCCACATCTATCTTGTTACCAAGTTTATGTATAAATTAAAATGTCTTTTACATATGTAAACTAATTGTGTATAAATTCCTAAAGCAGTTATTTTTCTGTGTCATTTTAAAGCTCTTGATACATGTTGCCAAATTGCCTGTGGCTATGCTATAACAGTATATATCCCTGCTAACTATGTGAAAAAGTAACTCTTTGAAAAAAGATTCCAGCGTGGGATATTATAAAAAACAAATTATATAGCCTTGTATTAATTATAAGCATAGCATCTAATTAATTAAACTCATTTTTTTGATTTCTAGTAAAATGTAATATTTTAAATATATATAGATTAATTATATTTTGCATATTATTAATTGACTTTTTATTACATTTCTGATGTATTTATATTTTATGATATTCTTCTACTTCCTCTTGTTGGTTTCAAATTCTTCATGTTTCTGTATGATATAAAATTTTTATTTATTCAAACTGATCAGTGATTTAGTACAGAAAAAGTCATACTCATTATGGAGCTAGAGTCAAGTAAATATAAGCAAAATGAAGAGCAAAAGTTTGTACATCATCCTATGATCTGGATAACATGCACATATTAAGATATTTATATTTCCTCACATCTGATGTTTATTTCAACATGTGCTTAAACATTATTTTTTTAATTGAGATATAGTATAAGTACAATATTATATAAGTTATAGTTATACAACATAGTGGTTCACAATTTTAAAGGTTATACTGCATTTGTAGTTATAAAATATTGGTTACGTTCCCTGTGTTGTACAATATATCCTTGTAGCTTATTTATTTTATACATAATAGTTTGTACCTTTAATCCCCAAATGCTTTCATGCCCTCCGCACTTCCCTCTCCCCACTGGTAACCACTAGTTTGTTCTCTATATCTGTAAGTCTGTTTCATTTTTGCTGTATTCATCAGTTTGTTTTAGTTTTTAGATTCCACATAAAAGTTATATCATACAGTATTTTTCTTTCTCTGTCTGGCTTATTTCACTTAACATAATACCCTCAAAGTCCATCCACATTGTTGAAAATGATAAGATTTTATTCTTTTTTTTTATTTTTGAGTTTCATTTATTTTTTATACAGCAGGTTCTTATTAGTCATCCATTTTATACACATCAGTGTATACATGTCGATCCCAATCTCCCAATTCATCACACCCCCACCCCCACCCCCCACCGCTTTCTCCCCTTGGTGTCCATACGTTCTCTACATCTGTGTCTCTATTTCTGCCCTGCAGACCAGTTCATCTGTACCATTTTTCTGGGTTGCACATATAGGCATTAATATACGATATTCGCTTTTCTCTTTCTGACTTACTTCACTCTCTATGACAGTCTCTAGATCCATCCACGTCTCTACAGATGACCCAATTTCATTCCTTTTTATGGCTGAGTAATATTCCATTGTATATATGTACCACATCTCATTCATCCATTCGTCTGTCAGTGGGCATTTAGGTTGCTTCCATGACCTGGCTATGTAAATAGAGCTGCAATGAACATTTGGGTGCATGTGTCTTTTTGAATTATGGTGTTCTCTGGGTATATGCCCAGTAGTGGGATTGCTGGGTCATATGGTAATTCTGTTTCTAGTTTTTTAAGGAACCTCCATAGTGTTCTCCATAGTGGCTGTATCAATTTACATTCCCACCAACAGTGCAAGAGGGTGCCCTTTTCTCTACATCCTCTCCAGCACTTGTTGTTTGTAGATTTTCTGATGATGCCCATTCTAACTGGTGTGAGGTGATGCCTCATTGTACTTTTGATTTGCATTTCTCTAATAATTAGTGATGTTGAGCATTCTTTCATGTGTTTGTTGGCAGTCTGTATATCTTCTTTGGAGAAATGTCTATTTAGGTCTGCCCATTTTTGGATTGGATTGTTTGTTTTTATAATACTCAGTGGCATGAGCTGTTTATATATATTGGAGATTAATCCTTTGTCCGCTGATTCATTTACAAATATTTTCTCCCATTCTGAGGGTTGTCTTTTCATCTTGTTTATGGTTTCCTTTGCTGTGCAAAAGCTTTTAAGTTTCATTAGATCCCATTTGTTTATTTTTGTTTTTATTTCCATTACTCTAGGAGGTGGATCAAAAAAGATCTTGCTGTCATTTATGTCAAAGAGTGTTCTTCCTATGTTTTCCTCTAAGAGTTTTATAGTGTCCAGTCTTACATTTAGGTCTCTAATACATTTTGTGTTTATTTTTGTGTATGGTGTTAGGGAGTGTTCTAATTTCATTCTTTTACATATCACTGTCCAGTTTTCCCAGCACTACTTGTTGAAGAGACTGTCTTTTCTCCATTGTATATCCTTGCCTCCTTTATCATAGATTAGTTGACCTTAGGTGCGTGGGTTTATTTCTGGGCTTTCTGTCTTGTTCCATTGATCTATATTTCTGTTTTTGTGCCAGTACCATATTGTCTTGATTACTGTAGCTTTGTAGTACAGTCTGAAGTCAGGGAGTCTGATTCCTCCGGCTCCATTTTTTTTACCTCAAGACTTCTTTGGCTATTTGGGGTCTTTTGTGTCTCCATACAAATTTTAAGATTTTTTGTTCTAGTTCTGTAAAAATGCCATTGGTAACTTGATAGGGATTGCATTGAATCTGTAGATTGCTCTGGGTAGTATAGTCATTTTCACAATGTTGATTCTTCCAAGCCAAGAACATGGTATATCTCTCTATCTTTTGGTATCGTCTTTAATTTCTTTCATCAGTGTCTTGTAGTTTTCTGCATACAGGTCTTTTGTCTCCCTAGGTAGGCTTATTCCTAGGTATTTTATTCTTTTTATTGCAATGGTAAATGGGAGTGTTTCCTTAATTTCTCTTTCAGATTTTTCATCATTAGTGTATACGAATGCAAGAGCTTTCTGTACATTAATTTTGTATCCTGCAACTTTACCAAATTCATTGATTAGCTCCAGTAGTTTTCTGGTGGCATCTTTAGTATTCTATCTATATAGTATCATGTCATCTGCAAACAGTGATGGTTTTACTTCATCTTTTCCAGTGTGTATTCCTTTTATTTCCTTTTCTTCTCTGATTGCCATGGCTAGGACTTCCAGAACTATGTTGAATAATAGTGGTGAGAATGGACTTCCTTGTCTTGTTCCTAATGTTAGAGGAAATGCTTTCAGTTTTTCACCATTGAGAATTATGTTTGCTGTGGGTTTATCATATATGGCCTTTATTATGTTGAGGTAGTTTCCCTCTGTGCCCACTTTGTGCATAGTTTTTATCATAAATTGGTGTTGAATTTTGTCAAAAGCTTTTTCTGCATCTATTGGGATGATCATGTGGTTTTTCTTCTTCAATTTGTTAATATGGTGTATCACATTGATCAATTTCCATTTATTGAAGAATCCTTGCATCCCTGAGATAAATCCCACTTGATCATGGTGTATGATCCTTTTAATGTGTTGTTGGATTCTGTTTGCTAGTATTTTGTTGAGGATTTTTGCATCTATATTCATCAGTGATATTGGTCTGTAATTTTTTTTTTTTGGAAGTATCTTTGTCTAGTTTTGGTATCAGGGTGATGGTGGCCTCATAGAATGAGTTTGGGACTGTTCCTTCCTCTGCAATTTTTTGGGAGAGTTTGAGAAGGATTGGTGTTAGCTCTTTAAATGTTTGATAGAATTCATCTGTGAAGCCATCTGCTCCTGGACTTTTGTTTGTTGGATGATTTTTAGTCACAGTTTCAATATCATTACTTGTGATTGGTGTGTTCATATTTTCTATTTCTTCCTGGATGAGTCTTGGAAGGTTAGACCTTTCTAAGAATTTGTCCATTTCTTCCAGGTTGTCCATTTTATTGGCATAGAGTTGCTTGTAGTAGTCTCTTAGGATGCTTTGTGTTTCTGTGGTGTCTGTTTTAACTTCTCCTTTTTCATTTCTAATTTTATTGATTTGAGTCCTCTCCCTCTTTTTCTTGATGAGTCTGGCTAATGGTTTATCAATTTTGTTTATCTTCTCAAAGAGCCAGCTTTTAGTTTTATTGATCTTTGCTATTGTTTTCTTTGTTTTGATTTCATTTATTTCTGCTCTGATCTTTATGATTTCTTTCCTTCCGCTAATTTTGGGTTTTGTTTGTTCTTCTTTCTCAAGTTCCTTTAGGTGTAAGGTTAGGTTTTTTTATTTCAAATTTTTCTTGTTTCTTGAGGTAGGCTTGTATAGCTATAAACTTCCCTCTTAGAATTGCTTTTGCCACATCCCATAGTTTTTGGATTGTCGTGTTTTCATTGTCCTTTGTCTCTAGGTATTTTTTGATTTCCTCTTTGATTTCTTCAGTGATCTCTTGGTTTTTTAGTAATGTATTGTTTAGCCTCCATGTGTTTGTGTTTTTTACTTTTTTTCTCTGTAATTGATTTCTAATCTCATAGCATTGCGGTCAGAAAATATGCTTGATATGATTTCAATTTTCTTAAATTTACTGAGGCTTGATTTGTGACCCAAGATATGATCTATCCTGGAGAATGTTCCATGCACACTTGAGAAGAAAGTGTAATCTGCTGTTTTTGGATGGAATGTCCTATAAATATCAATTAAATCTATCTGATCTATTATGTCACTTAACACTTGTGTTTCCTTATTAATTTTCTGTTTGGATGATCTGTCCATTGATGTAAGTGAGGTGTTAAAGGCCCCCACTATTTTTGTGTTACTGTTGATTTCCTCTTTTATAGCTGTTACAGTTGCCTTATGTATTGAGGTGCTCCTATGTTGGGTGCATATATATTTATAATTGTTACATCTTCTTCTTGGATTGATCCCTTGATCATTATGTAGTGTCCTCCCTCATCCCTTGTAACATTGTTTAATTTAAAGTCTGTTTTATCGGATATGAGTATTGCTACTCCAGCTTTCTTTTGATTTCCATTTGCATGGAATATCTTTTTCTATCCCATCACTTTCAGTCTGTATGTGTCCCTAGGTCTGAAGTGGGTCTCTTGTAGACAGCATATATATGGGTCTTGTTTTTGTATCCATTCAGCAAGCCTGTGTCTTTTGGTTGGAGCATTTAATCCATTCACGTTTAAGGTAATTATCAATATGTATGTTCCTATGACCATTTTCTTAATTGTTTTGGGTTTGTTTTTGTAGGTCCTTTTCTTCTCTTGTTTTTCCCACTTAGAGAAGTTCCTTTAGCATTTGTTGTAGAGCCAGTTTGGTGGTGCTGAATTCTCTTAGCTTTTGCTTACCTGTAAAGCTTTTGATTTCTCCATCAAATCTGAATGACACCCTTGCTGGGTAGAGTACTCTTGGTTGTAGGTTCTTCCCTTTCATCACTTTAAGTATATCATGCCACTCCCTTCTGGCTTGTAGAGTTTCTGCTGAGAAATCAGCTGTTAACCTTATTGGAGTTCCCTTGTATGTTGTTTGTCGTTTTTCCCTTGCTACTTTCAGTAATTTTTCTTTGTCTTTAATTTTTGCCAATTTGATTACTATGTGTCTCAGCCTGTTTCTCCTTGGGTTT
Organism: Phocoena sinus; assembly: GCF_008692025.1. Classification (NCBI taxonomy): domain Eukaryota; kingdom Metazoa; phylum Chordata; class Mammalia; order Artiodactyla; family Phocoenidae; genus Phocoena; species Phocoena sinus. The sequence goes on from NC_045776.1 coordinate 41,819,218, forward strand.
ATCCTGTAGGGAACTCTCTGCGCTTCCTGGAGTTTGGTCGCTATTTCCTTTCCCATGTTAGGGAATTTTTCGAGTATCCTCTCTTCAAATATTTTCTCTGGTTCTTTCTCTCTTCTCCTTCTGGCACCCCTATAATGCAAATGTTCTTGCGTTTAATGTTGTCCCAGAGGTGTCTTAGGCTGTTTTCATTCTTTTTTCTTTATTCTCCTCCGCAGCAGTGAATTCCACCATTCTGTTGTCCAGGTTACTTATCCGTTCTTCTGCCTCAGTTATTCTGCTATTGATTCCTTCTAGTGTATTTTTCATTTTAGTTATTGTTCATCTCTGTTTGTTCTTTAATTCTTCTAGATCTTTGTTAAACACTTCTAGGATCTTCTCGATCTTGGCGTCCATTCTTTTTCTGAGGTCCTGGATCATCATCACTATCATCATTCAGAATTCTTTTTCTGGAAGGCTGCCTATCTCCACTTCATTTAGTTGTTTTTCTGGGGTTTTATCTTGTTCCTTCATCTGGTATATAGCCCTCTGCTCTTGTCTATCTTTATGTAAATGTGGTTTTTGTTTCACAGGCAGAAAGATTGTCATTATTCTTGCTTCTGCTCAAAATTGTATTCTTTTTTATGGCTGAGTAATATTCCATTTTACATATACATATATATATATATATATATATATATATATATATATATGCAAGCCATATCTTCTTTATCCATTTATTCTACTGATGGAACTTAGGTTGCTTCCATATCTTGGTAATTGTAAATAATCCTGCTATGTATATGGGGGTGCATGTATATTTTCCAATTAGAGTTCTTGTATTTTTCAGATATATACCCAGGAGTAGAATTACTGGGTCATATGGTAATTTTATTGTTAGTTTTCTGCGAAACTGCCATACTGTTTTCCACAACGGCTGCCCCAGTTTACATTCCCTCCAACAGTTTAGGAGGGATCCCTTTTCTCCACATCCTTTCCAAAATTTGTTTTTTTTGTGTTCTTTTTGATGATAGCCATTCTGACAGGTGTAACGTGATAGCTCATTGTGGTTTTAATTTACATTTATCTGATGATTAATGTTGTTGAGCATTTTTTAATGTGCCTGTTGGCCTTTTGTATGTCTTCTTTGGAAAGATGTCTGTTCAGGTCTTCAGCCCATTTTATGATTGTGTTACTTGTTTTTTGATGTTGAGTTGTATGAGCTGTTTATATATTTTGCATATTAACCCCTTATCAGTCATGTCATTAACAAATATTTTCTCCCATTCAGTAGGTTGTGTTTTTGTTTTGTTGATGGTTTCGTTTGCTGTGCAAAATTTAAGTTCCATTTTTTTTTTGATTTTATTTCCCTTGCTTTAGGAGACAGATCCAAAAATATATTGCTATGATTTATGTCACAGAGTGTTCTGCCTATGTTTTCTCCTAGGAGTTTTATGGTTTCTGGTCTTACATTTATGTCTTTAAACCGTTTTGAGTTTATTTTTGTATATGGTGTGAGAAAATGTTCTAATATTCTTTTACGTGTAACTCTCTAGTTTTCCCAGCACCACTTGTTGAAGAGACTGTCTTTTCTCCATTATACATCTTGCCTCCTTTGTCATATATTAATTGACCATAAGTGTGTGAGTTTATGTCTGGGCTCTTTGTTCTATTTCATCCATCTATGTGCCAATTCTTGTGCCAGTACCATACCGTTTTGGTACTGTAGCTTTGCCATATAGTCTGAAATGAAGGAGCATGAATCCTCCAGGATTCCTCCTTCTTCTTTCTCAAGGTTGTTTTAATTATTTGCAGTCTTTTGTATTTCCCTAAAAATTATAAAATTATTTGTTCTTGTTCTGTGAAAAAAGCCATTGGTCTTTTGATACGGATTTCATTGAATCTGTAGATTGCTTTTGGTAGTATGGTCATTTTTACAATATTAATTTTTACAATCCAAGAACACAGTATATCTTTCCATCTATTTGTGTAGTCTTCAATTTCTTTCATCAGCATCTTAGTTTTCTGAGTATCTGTCTTTTACCTCCTTAGGTAGGTTTATTCCTAGGTATTTTATTCTTTTTGATGAAATAGCAAATGGGACTGTTTCCTTAATTTTACTTTCTGATAGTTTGTTAGTATAGAGAAATGCAACAGATTTCTGGATATTAATTTTGTATCCTGCAACTTTACTGAATTCATTGATGAGCTATAGTAGCTTTCTGGTGGTGTCTTTAGGATTTTCTATGACTACTATCATGTTACCTACAAACAGCGACAATATTACTTCTTCCTTTCCAATTTGGATTTTTTTTTTTTTTTTTTTTGCGGTACGCGGGCCTCTCACTGTTGTGGCCTCTCCTGTTGCGGAGCACAGGCTCTGGACGTGCAGGCTCAGCAGCCATGGCTCACAGGACCAGCCGCTCCATAGCATGTGGGATCTTCCCGGACCGGGGCATGAACCCATGTCCCCTGCATCAGCAGGCGGACTCTCAATCACTGTGCCACCAGGGAAGCCCTCCAATTTGGATTTTTAAAAATTTCTTTTTCTTGTCTGATGCTATGGTTAGGACTTCCAAGACTATGATGAATAAAAGTGACCAGAGTGGGCAACTTTGCTTTGTTCCTATCTTAGAGGAAGTGTTTTCAGCTTTTCACCAATCAGTATGATGTTATCTATGGGTTTGTCATATATGGCCTTTATTATGTTGAGGTATATTCCCTCTATTCCCACTTTAAGAGTTTTTATCAAAAATGGATGTTGAATTTTGTCAAAAGCTTTTTCAACATCTGTTGAGATGATCCTATGCTTTTTATTCACATTAACTCATTTGTGGATATTGAAAAATCCTTGTATCCCTGGGATAAATTCCACTTGATCACAGTGTATGATACTTTAAATGTTTCTTTGGGTTCCATTTGCTAATATTTTGTTGAGGATTTTTGGATCTGTGTCCATCAGTTATATTGACCTGTAATTTTCTTTTTTTGCGATATATCAGTCTGGTTTTGGTAACAGGGTGTTGCTGGCCTTGTGGAATGAGTTCAGAAATGTTCCTTCCTCTGCAGTTTTTTGGAATAGTTTGAGGATAGGTGTTAACTCTTCTCTAAATATTTGATAGAATTCACCTGTGAAGCCACCTGGTCCTGGACTGTTGTTCACTGAGAGTTTTAAAATTACTGATTCAATTTCATTACTGGTAATTGGTCTGTTCATATTTTGTATTTCTTCCTGGTTCAGTCTTGTGTGATTGTACATTTCTAAGAATTGTCCATTTATTCTAGGTTGTCCATTTTATTGGAATATAGTTGTTCATAGTAGTCTCTTATGATCTTTTGTATTTCTGTGGTATCAGTTGTAACTTCTCGTTGTTCATTTCTTTTTTTTGGTGGGGGGAAGGGGGCCCTCTCTCTTTTTCTTGATGACAGAAGAGAATTTTTTCATTAATCTATTTGGCACAAACACGTTTGTTCATATTAATTACAAATACAACATTACCCATCTTGTACCATTTTCTAAAATTTTTCCTTCTCAGTTTTGAATTAGCTGGTGATTTTTATAATTAATATTTAGATGGACCCAAAGGCATATTATTATTACTTCCGTTACTCATTATTATTTGTTACACCATATAACTTACTTGTTAATTTTCTTCTCATTTACGTACATTTTCCAGAAGTTCTTTTATAAGCATCAGTGGAGTCATAAATGCTTTATTAAATAAAATTTTAAAGATATGTTTAATTTTCCTTCACTATTTTTTAAGAATTAACAGATATATAGAAACATGATTATGTGTGCTATCAAATGTATAGATTTATGATTTTTATGTATATGTATATACACTCATGTCACCATGCCCCAGGTTAAGATTTAAAAAGTTTCCAGCATACTAGAAGTTTTTTCTTGTTCTCCTTCTCAGTCCATACCATTCTCCTAAAAAGGTCATCTCCATTCTGACTTCTATCACCATGGTTAGTTTGGTCTGTTCTTGAATTCCATATAAATGGAAACACACAGCATATATTCTTTGGTGTCTTGATTGCTCTACTTTATAGTAATTCTTAACAGGTAAAATGATTCTTCCCATTTTATTCTTCTAAATTTATTCTGATTTAGCAGATAAAAGAATGATGAAATCTAAAGTACCAGTGGGGGCAAACCTAGTAAACTTCTTAGAAGGCTGAGGAATTGGTGGCAGCAGTTGATGCTTCAGGAAATAGGGATGAGGAGATAACTAAAATAATACTTAGCTCCTGCATTCCACGACACTGGGCAATTGCTCACTCCTTAGTCAAAATCTAGTTTATTATCTGGACTGGGGAAATGGATACCACTGAGAGGAGAAAAATTAACTTCATAAGGAGGAAATTTAATCAAACATGTGCATTTTAAATGCTCAGGCTCCGAATCTCTCATTATTGATCTGGCTTCCAGAATTCTGATAGGAAGCCTGTACTCTCCAGATATGGAAGGGTAAAGGAGAAGCTTCTTGCCTATTTGTCTGTTGCTTTAATTTTCATTTATATTGTGAGATTATATCTTCAGTTTCAGTTATATCTTTCAGTTCATTTGACTCTACTCCTAAAATCAGGCTTATGCATGATAGTACAGCCTGGGCAAATTCAGTAAACACATCATATATTTATTGGCCGTTGGCATTTATTTTCTTGTGAATTCTTGTTTATCTTCTCTGCTCGTTTGTCTCTTGGGTAAGTGTTCCATTCCATATTGCATTGTAGGATTTTATTACACACAAATGATTTAATCTTTGATCTCTTATATGGGTTTCAGATAAATCTCCCACTCTATTATTTTGTTTATGGTGTCTTAAAAAATTGGGCTTATCTGTATTACTTGCTAATATTTTATGCAAATTATACTTTTGTCATTTTCTCACTGTACTTTTTTCATATATTAAACTCTAAGACCATGCTTTAAAGTGACTTTTATATTTGGAACGTGTTTTCTACCTACCAGATAAGATAAAGGATTATGTAGCTTTACAGATTAGCACTGGTCTTTTCTGTGACATGTCACATAGGAAAAAGATCCCCTTGGCAACTACTTCTCTTAAATAGGCCCCTTGTTTTCCTAAGCTGTAGTTTACCACTTTTTAGCTCTGTAACTGTGAGGGAGATAAGACAGTACACCAGAGCTTTAGTAATGTATGATCTTTCCACTTCTACAGCTTCTTCTCTTCTCCTATTGTTTTCCTCTTTCTTTGTTTTCGTTCCTTTCCATCCCTGTACTACCCAACCTCTGAATCAAAGGTGCTTAGGTCTCTCACCTGGAACCAAATCAAAAGGTGTTTTATTTTAAATAATTTACAAATCACTTTTCTCTCAGTTCCTTTCCATCAGAAACAAATTGAAGTTTTTTTCACTACTTACTTTTTATATCTAAGTAGTACTTTTCAGGAGTTTCTTTGGGATGGGAAAAATTTTAGGAATAGATAAATTGCATTGATCTACATGGTTAAGTCAGAAGCTAATTCAGCTATAAGTTAAAATATAATTTCCCCTTCAGTGTGGTTAAAATCAACTGTTTTTTCTCTTAGGAAAGAGATAGATAAACTTAACAGTCTGTTTAATTTCTACTGTACATCAATACAAGATGTTAATATTGAGGAGAATGAAGAGGCAGTGACTGAAGTATTGAAGGAAACAAGTTCATCAAGAAATGAATTAGCTACTTTATCAGAAACGGTGAGTTTTCTAATTAAAATTTTAAAAAATACTGACATTAGCTTTGTGCCATGGCTATCTGAACTTACTCTCTGTTAATAATTAAATGACAGTTAGCCAGTTTCTTTCTATATTGGTTTTCTATTGCCTATTATCAGAAATTTAGCAGCTTAAAACAGTACCCAGTTACCATAAAGTTTCTCCAGGTCATAGCTCAGCTAGTTCCTCTGCTCCAGATCGTTCCTGATTGAAATCAAGGTGTCATCAGCCCTGCATTTCTTTCTAAAGACTCCAGGATGAATCGGCTTTCAGGCTCGTTCAGTTTTGGCAAAATTCACTTCCTGTGGTTTTGGAACTGAGGTCCTTGTTTCCTTGGTGGCTATCAGCCTGGGATCATTCTCAGCTTTTAGAAGCTACCTGCATCCCCTGGCTGGTGGTTCCCTTCAGGAATGGTGAGCTGAGTCCTCTCACACTTGGTGCCTCACTGATCTTCCCTTATGACCCATCTTTTCTGCCTTCCTCTCCTGTTGCATCTCATTCACTTTAGTAAAAGGAAACACTAGTAAAATGAAATAATAAAATGGTGAAAAGAAATAATAGTTCAGTAAAAGACAATAATATACACATTCCTGTACCAGTTTGCATTCCTACCTAGAGTTAAGAATGGGTTTTTTGCCAGTTTCTATTATAAGGCTCTTGAATTATGTTTTCATTGTGGCTTTTTAAATTAATCTATAAGAGTGAGACTGAGCATATATTTAATGGCTTTTTGGGGGGAGGGTCATTTGTATTTCCTTTTCTGTGAAAAACCAGCTCATGGTTTTAACCCTATACATTGAGCGATGTTTTTTTTTAATTGATTTGTAAGAATTTGTTTTATGTTACAGATTCTAAATATTTTAAAGTTACATGTTAAAAATATTTTCACCCAATCTTCTTTCATTTCTTTATGGTAACTTCTGATGAAGAGAAACTTCAGTTTTAATGTAGTGAGATTTATAAATATTTTCCTTTGAGCTATGCTTTTCTGAACTTCTAAAATAAATTTTTTATGCCTTTGAGTCAAAAAATATTCTTTGGTATTTTATTCTAAATGGCTTGAAATTTTGCTTTTCATGTTTACGTAATGCTTTTAGATTAAATATGTTTAAAATTTTCAAAATTGAGTTTTTACTCATTCTATCTTTTATTTACAAGTTTAGAAGAAATAAACTATCTGCAGAATTTTAGGAATGCATATTTTACTTGCCAGATATGAAGCATAATCAATTTGAAATTCATATATTGGTATGGTGTGAAGTGAGGTTCCAATTACATTTTTTCTTATATAGAAAGCAAATTGTTATAACTTACTGTATTTACTTATATATTAATATTTAGAATCATCTCTCACATATGGGGCTTCCTTATTTGTTTTGTGTGGATCTCTTTTTCCATTCTCTTTTTAATTTGTTTGGTCTGCTTAACATGTTTATCTCCATGCCTAATGTCTACATTAATAAACTTCTATTATGAGCTTTGATTATCTATTATGATGTATCCCCCAGTCTTACAGTTCTTTATGAGTTTTAGGCTATTCTTGACCTTTGTGCTTCCATTAAATTTCAGCATTTTCTTGTTCATTTCCTTCAGAAATTTTATTGGAATTATGATTGGAATCTCATTCATTTATGTATTATATGATGGAGAAATGAAATCTTTATGATGGGGTCCTTAAACATAAACATGATCTATCTCTCCATTTATTTGGGTAGTTTTACTAAATTGGACCTTAATCAATTTCTTGGAACTTCGTCAAAGGCAGACTCTCTGAAAAGTCAGCCTGTGATCAGTCAGACAGATTAACCCTTCTAACTGCACTAAATGTTAAAGTTATTTATTTTGAATTGATTTTTAATGTAATTCTGATTTGTTCATAAAGGTAGTATATATGGTAGATATTATTTATATTTTGTTAGGGCTTAATTTATTTCATACTATATAGGTAAATTGTGTAAATTTTTGATTTTGGAAAAATGCTTTCTCTGATAATGGAGTGCAGTTCTACATAGGTTCACTTTGTGAACCGTCATAATTGGGTTATTTAACTCTTTTATATTTCTGATTTATTTTCTGACTAATGCATCAAGTGCTATGAAAGCTTTATTAAAATATATCTCAGTATGATAGTGTATTTCTTTATTTCCATTTTTTTCTATCCATATTTTTGCTTTACATAATTTGAAGCCATATTTTAGATGAAACTAAGTTTAGAATGTTTCTAATTGATTATTTTCTTAAGATGTGTTTTATTTATATGTTTTGGGGCTATAAATTTTTAGAATCTTTGGAATGCATATTTCACTTACAGATGTGAAGTCGACATCATTAAATTCTTTTTGAACAGTTTAAGGACCATATGTACTTTCCTGACATATATTCTATTTTCTATCATGTTATGCCTCTTATTTAATAATTCCTGTATTGATAATTTCTTATTAATTTACACAATAAATGTTTGATAATATTCACTCCCAGTTTAACACACGGCTCTTTCTTTTTATCAGACATTTCTAATTGGCATTGTTTTTTTTCTTGTTACTAAAGTGTATCTTTTACAAGCTTCTTTAGTGAGCTGGATTGGAATTTCTCAAAATTTTCTTTCCCAGAAAATTTTTGTATTTTGTTTTTATTTATGCAATGTAGGGGGTATGCACCTGAGTTAAGATGGGAGTGACTTACATCACTGCATAGGCAATGTAGAAGAATCCAGAAATAGGCAAGGCTGAAAATCACTAAACTAAAACACACTGGGCTGAAGTGTCAGAGGGGATGAGTTGGGATGAGTAAGTTGGAAGAAACTGATCGTAAATAGGTAGTAATACAAGTCTCTTTGGAATCTGCCCTTGTTTTCAACCTCCAACTTCTCTCTTGCTGCCTCTTTCTCTCTATTCTCTAGCTACTGGACAAACTGCAAGACACCAGAATGTGCCATGGGTTTCCTTCTTCCAGCTTTTCATAAATACTGTTCCCTCTGATTATGATGTCAGTGTTTAACTCAGCTTATCTTCTCAATCCTACTGTTGTCTGGCTGAATCCTCTCATTTTAAACTTCAACTTGGAAAATTGAAGGAAAATTCTTGGAGAAACCATTTCTTCACTTTGTTCTGTCTGCTTTGAACTCTCGTACTCTGTGTTTACCTCCATACTTGTACTGTTACTGGCACCAACAGTCTGTTGAAATCAATGATTACTTGTATACTTCTTTTTAGATTATAAGCTTTTTAAAGACAGGAAATGCATTGTGATTTTTGTTTTCTCTGTGTAACTTGCACAGTGCCTGTCCCATATTAGGCACTCAATAAAATGTCATAATAGACATTCAAAAAAAGCCTTATTAGGCTTGTCAAATGAGTGAATTAACTAATGAATAAAGGAAGGGAGGGAGGGAGGCAGGGAGGGAGGAAGGAAAGAAGGAAGGAAGGAAGAGCAATGGGGGAAAATAACTTCACCTTGTGAGTCTGGAAAGCACTTGATGAGGTGGAATGTAGACTGTAGACATTGAAATAAAATATAATATAATGTTAAATAGTTATGACCTCAATTTTCTAATCATGTTGAAATTTATCATTTATAAAAATATCACTGGTAATAAAATATTTTCAAAGAGGGAAAATTCATTCACTAAACCTAAAATCACTTTTTTATTTTTTTGATCATTTCTAAAATAGCAAGTCTGGCCCTCCATAACAAGATGTTATTTTTGATGAGATACTGTGAATGTATTTATGAAGTTAGTAATATTCTTCAATTATGGAAATCATTTGTGGGCTATCATACTTTATAGAGAAGATGAGAACATGATGAAGTTTAGATATGCTTTTTTTCTGTATCTTCCTCATTATAAAAACCTTTAAGCTAGATTTACAAAGTGGGCATATCAAGCACTCAATTAAAAGCAATGATGTGCATCATTTCCGTGCATTATTTTTTGGTATGCAATCAGCACTTCTAGTTCACGAGAAAAATAAAAGATTTGTGCTGCCTAATTGCACACACAACCTAACTGATCTTTTAAAATTTCAAGGCATATCGTGCTTTCAATTTAGAGTCTTTACCTCATTAATGTACACTTTTCTCCAACTAATGTTGTCATTGTATCTATGAAAATACATTTTTCCTGTCTCATTTCTGCAAACAATGGATTTTGTAACCTAGAAAACATCTTGAAATTGGTTAAGTACTTTAAAAATATTGTCCAGATCAAATTTGTTTTAAATGTAGAAGTAAAGCTGCTTTTCTATAATTTTTCCCCATGTTTTCTTTGAAGTCTACTTCTTCCATAGTTCAGGAATTTGTTTTTAGAATATAATTTCATCATCTGCAACTCTTTGTTTCTTGTGATATTAAAGAAACAGCCATCTACGTTTCATTTTATCCAGTCATTTGATAAAATAATACAAATATGTTTAAAGATATAGAAATCCTGGGCTTCCCTGGTGGTGCAGTGGTTGAGAGTCCGCCTGCCGATGCAGGGGACGCGGGTTCGTGGCCCAGTCTGGGAAGATCCCACATGCCGCGGAGCGGCTGGGCCCATGAGCCATGGCCGCTGAGCCTGCGCGGCCGGAACCTGTGCTCCGCAACGGGAGAGGCCACAACAGTGAGAGGCCCGTATACCGCAAAAAAAAAAAAAAAAAAGATATAGAAATCCTTTGTGATTTTCATATTTTATTAAACGACAGGCATACAAAATATTTTTCATAATTTAGTTTACAGATAAAGTTTGTAAATAAGTGAATTCCTCTTACATGTATGATATTTTCATATTTTTGGATGTCTTTTTTAGTAGACATTTAATATTTATTGCTAACTTATTGCTCTAGGCACTATAAGTATAAATCCAAACACCACAAAACACCTATTACACTATACCTTTTGATTGATATTTTTATTTCAAAATCTTTCAAATTAAGCAGTTTATTTATTAAAAATAAATAAACCAATAATTATTATTAATACTATTAATGTACCAAATAGGAAACCAATCTAAAGAAGCAGAGTGATTTATCTCATGCACACAAAGTTATGAAGTGATACAGCCAAACTGCAATGCAATTTTTGTTATTGTTTTATTATACAGTATTTATGTGTTATATGTATAAAATGTGGTAACATATATAAAATTACACATTGCTAATTTTTTTCACCATAAGGTTTTAATCTCTTATTATGTCTATATTTTATTGTGTGACATGTATAAAATATTAAATAACATCTCTGAAATTGGCTTTCTTTATTTCAATTTTTATTTTAAAGAAGTTGTTAATGTTATGTAAATACTGATTTCAAACCTATGCTCATTATCATTTTAAAGATTTTAAAAGTATACTCAGGTTATAAAAACTATCAGGAATAGATGATTACTTTCACAGAATGTAAGCATCTGTAAAGATGATTTTAAATGGTTTCTCATTTGACCTATTGAAATGATGTATTATATTAAAATTAAATCATTTTTAAATTCTTAGGATGAACTCTGCTTGGTTATGGTTTATTCTTTTAATTTACTGCTGAGTTTGATTTGCAATTATTTTATATAAGATTTTGCATCCATATTCATAAGTTAGTCTGTATTTCAGTGTTCTTAATTTGTGCTATATTTGATAGATTTTCTTATCAGGATTATGCTGGTTTTGTAAATAAATTGTGAAGCTTTTCTCCCTTTCTGTTACCTGGAGAATTAAGATAGATTTAAATAACTTTTTCTTAAAATTTTCATAGAACATCTTGGTGAAAATATGACTGTTGCTTTTAATTTTTTTAGATTGTTTGAATTGTTTTATTTTTCATGGACAGTTGTTTTATTTTATGATGATTAGTCTTATCAGGCTATATGTTTATCCTTGATACTCATTTATCATTTTTAATGGTCCTAGAAATCCAAATGGATTAAAAATTTCAAATGTAATATAATACAATATAGAATTCTCTTTTATACTTTTGCTTATCTCTTATTTCTAATCGTATATGTATTTTTCACTTTTTAAATGAGATTTTTCAAATTTTTAAAAATTGAATTAAAAAATAGAGATGGCTCTTGGACTTAGTAATTCTACAATTTTCCAACTTCTGAAATGTTAATGTATGTTTCTATAGTTATAATTTTCTTTTTGTTTCTTTAGGTTTATTCTCTTTCCTTTTACTTTCCACTTTCCTGTTTTGAATGCTTCATGTTTTTGGTTTTAAATCTTTCCCTAAGATAAATTGTATTTCTTGTTATACTTTGCAGCAAAACCCCTTGAAAGGATTTTCTGTGTTCATTATTTCTATTTCTCTCCTTGCAATCCCACTTCAAATGATTTCCAGTCAGGCTTTCACCACTATACTACACTGCAATTGCTACTAATGGATCCTATTTTCTTCTTTATGATCCTTATAAAATTGGTGGGATTCATTACACAAACTGTTATCTAAAATTATTTTAGACACTTTTTGAATGGCACAAATACTTAATTTTATCCCTCAAAGTTTAGAATACACTCATATGAGTAGAAGAAATTACTGATCTATGATCTCACTATTTAAATATAGTCACTGTTAATATTTGTTTTATATAGACAGGCTTGTAGTATATTTTAAAAGGATATTATATGCATACAGTAATGATGACATGTTTCTCTTTATATAAAAACTTATTGCAAAATCATTTTATATTTTACAATATAATTTTAATCATTGAGAGTCTCTTAGTCCCTTGTTACTGGACATTTAGTATGTTTTCAGTTTTTAAGTATTATAAACAAAGCTGTTACAAATGTCTCTAAAACTTTAAAATATTAACATAACTACTAATTTTAACAAAAAATATTGTGATGGAAAAATAATGAAAGTTGAATCGTGGTATAGTATTAGAAGTTCAAGTAAAAATCATATGCCTTATATTTCTGATAAATCTTAAATAATTTGCCTGCATTTTCACATTTTCCAAAATTCTGAAAACTTTTAACTTTGCCCTTTGCTCAGCTCAATTTTTTAAAGACAATATTTCCATTAATTAAATTTCTTGGCTTTCATATCATTAATCCTATAGAGGTATTATCTACTGGAGCTTGTTATGGCAACTAGTTTGTAATTTAAGATGTGTGTTATACTATTTTACTCTTTACTTAACTTCAAATGTTGTTGATATTGGCATTGATTCATCACTTAAAACATTAACCAAAACTACATAATGACTCTTGGTGTTTACATTGTTTTAAATCTAGGGGGTTTTCCCCTTGATATCATTCGTGATTTAAGTTACTTATTCTTTGGAATGAAAATTCCTTGATTTTGTCTTTATCAAACATTATCTATATTATAAAACAGGTAGATTTTGGAAATGTTATAATTGACAAGTGAAATAGCTAAGAAAAGCTACTGGCTTTGCAATAAATAGCACAGACTTAAAATCACTGTTGTTTTGTGTGCATTTGGTGCCTTATGATTAACTTTTAGATGAAACAGTCCACTGTGATTTTGTAAACATTATCTTTATCGTCCAATGGATTTCATGTACTCCACTGTCTCCTCTTAGAGACAATTCCTGTGTATTAACTATTGTAAATATTGGTTGCTTCCAATAGTATTCTTTAAAGGATAACAATGCTGCAATCTTATAAATTCAGTTATTTTCTAATTGTTGTGTTAGTTTTGTATATGTTAGAAAAAAAGCCTGTAGTCTATGTCACTGCTAAAATTTTAGTTAATATTTTTGGGTATAAGTTAAAAATATTATTCAATTACTTTTTTATTAGAGTATAATTGCTTTACAATGTTATGTTAGTTTCTGCTGTATGGGGAAGAGAATCAGCTATATGTATACATATATCGCCTCCCTCTTGGACCACCCTCCCGCCCCCTGCATCCCACCTATCTAGGTCATAGAGCACTGAGCTGAGCTTCCTGTGCTTTATAACAGGTTCCCACTAGCTATCTATTTTACACCTGGTAGTATATATATGTCAGTCCTAATCTCCCAATTCGTCACACCCTCCCCTTCCCCCACTGTGTCCACATGTCCATTCGCTACATCTGCGTCTCTATTCCTGTCCTGGAAATAGGTTCATCTGTACCATTTTTCTGGATTCCACATTATGCATTAATATACGATATTTGTTTTTCTCTTTTTGACTTACTTCACTCTGTATGACAGTCTCTAGGTCCATCCACATCTCTACAAATGACCCAGTTTCATTCCTCTTTATGGTTGAGTAATATTCCATTGTATATATGTACCTCATCCTCTTTATCCATTCATCTGTCATAGGACATTTAGGTTGTTTCTATGTCCTGGCTATTGTAAATAGTGCTGCAATGAATATTGGGGTGCATGTGTCCTTTTGAATTATGGTTTTCTCAGGGTATATGCCCAGCAGTGGCATTGCTGGGTCACATAATAGTTCTATTTTTAGGTTTTTAAGAATCCTCCATACTATTTTCTACAGTGGCTGTATGAATTTACATTCCCACCAACAGTACAAGACGGTTCCCTTTTCTTCACACCCTCTCCAGCATTTATTGTTTATAGATTTTGTAATGATGGCCATTCTGACTGGTGTGAGGTGATACCTCATTGTGGTTTTGATTTACATTTCTCTGATAATTAGTGATGTTGAGCAGCTTTTCATGTGCCACTTGGCCATCTGTAGGTCTTCTTTGGAGAAATGTCTGTTTAGGTCTTCCACCCGTTTTTTGATTGGGTTGTTTGGTTTTTTGATATTGAACTCCATGAGCTGTTTGTATATTTTAGAGGTTAATACTTTGTCCGTTGCTTCATTTGCAAATATTTTCTCCCATTCTGAGGGTTATCTTTTCATCTTGTTTGTAGTTTCCTTTGCTGTGCAAAAACTTTTAAGTTTCATTAGGTCCCATTTGTTTATTTTTGTTTTTATCTCCATTACTCTAGGAGGTGGATCAAAAAAGATCTTGCCGTCATTTATGTCAAAGAGTGTTCTTCCTATGTTTTCCACTAAGAGTTTTATAGTGTCCAGTCTTACATTTAGGTCTCTAATCCATTTTGAGTTTATTTTTGTGTATGGTGTTAGGGAGTGTTCTAATTTCATTCTTTTAAATGTAGCTGTCCAGTTTTCCAAGCACCACTTATTGAACAGGTTTTCTTTTCTCCATTGGATATTCTTGCCTCCTTTGTCATAGATTAAGTGACCATAGGTGCGTGGGTTTATCTCTGGGCTTTCTATCCTGTTCCATTGATCTATATTTCTGTTTTTGTGCCAGTACCATAGTGTTTTGATTACCGTAGCTTTGTAGTATAGGCTGAAGTTGGGGAGCATGATTCCTCCAGCTCCCTTTTTGTTTCTCCAGATTGCTTTGGCTATTCACAGTCTTCTGTGTTTTCATACAAATTGTAATATTTTTTGTTCTAATTCTGTGAGAATACCATTGGTAATTTGATAGGGATTGCTTTGAATCTGTAGATTGCTTTGGATAGTCTAGTCATTTTCACAAGATTGATTCTTCCAATCCAAGAACATTGTATATCTCTCCATCTGTGTCATCTTTGATTTCTTTCATCAGTGTCTTATAGTTTTCGGAGTACAGGTCTTTTACCTACTTAGGTAGGTTTATTCCTAGGTATTTTATACTTTTTGTTGCGATGGTAGATAGGATTGTTTCCTTAATTTCACTTTCTGATCTTTCATTGTTAGGGTATAGAAATGCAAGAGATTTCTGTGCATTAATTTTGATTCCAGCAACTTTCCCAAATTCATTGATTAGCTCTAGTAGTTTTCGAGTGGCATCTTTAGGATTTTCTATGTATAGTATCATGTCTTCTGCAAGCAGTGACAGCTTTATTTCTTCTTTTCCAATTTGTATTCCTTTTATATCTTTTTCTTCTCTGGTTGACCTGGGTAAGACTTCCAAAACTATGTTGAATAAGAGTGGCAAGAGTGGACATCCTTGTCTTGTTCCTGATCTTCAAGGAAATGCTTTCAGTTTTTCACCACTGAGATTGATGTTTGCTGTGGGTTTGTCCTATATGACCTTAATTATGTTGAGGTAGGTTCCCTCTATGTCCACTTTGTGGAGAGTTTTTATCATAAATGGGTGTTGAATTTTATCAAAAGCTTTTTCTGCATTTATTGTGATGATTATATGGTTTTTATTCCTTAATTTGTTAATATAGTGGATCACATTGATTGATTTGTGTATACTGAAGAATCCTTGCTTTCCTGGGTTAAACCCCACTTGATCATGGTGTATGATCCTTTTAATGTGTTATTGGATTCTGTTTGCTAGTAGTTTGTTGAGGATTTTTGCGTCTATATTCATCAGTGATGTTGGTCTGTAATTTTTTTTTTTATAGTTTTGTTGTCTGGTTTTGGTATTAGGGTGTTCGTGGCCTCGTAGAATGAGTTTGGGAGTGTTCCTTCCTTTGCAGTTTTTTGGAAGAGTTTGAAAATGATGGGTGTTAGCTTTTCTCTAAATGTTTGATAGAATTCACCTGTGAGCCATCTGGTCCTAGACTTTTGTTTGTTGGAAGATTTTTAATTACAGTTTCAATTTCATTACTTGTGATTGATCTATTCATATTTTCTAATTCTTCCTGGTTCAGTGTTGGAAAGTTGTATCTTTCCAACAATTTGTCCATTTCTTCTAGGTTGTCCATTTTATTGGCATAGAGTTGCTTGTAGTAGTCTTTTATGATCCTTTGTATTTCTGCCGTGTCAGTCGTAAGTTCTTCTTTTTCAATTCTAATTTTGTTGATTTGAATCCTCTCCCTTTTTTTCTTGATGAGTTTCGCTAAAGGGTCATCAATTTTATCTTCTGAAAGAACCAACTTTTAGTTTTATTGTTCTTTGTTGTTGTTTTTTTTCATTTCTATTTCATTTATTTCTGCTCTAATCTTTATGATTTCTTTCCTTCTACTGACTTTGTGTTCCTCTTGTTCTTCTTTCCCTAGTTGCTTTAGGTATAAGCTTAGATTGTTTATTTGAGATTTTTCTCGTTTCTTGAGGTGATATTGTATTGCTATAAACTTCCCTCTTAGAACTGCTTTTGCTGCATCCCATAGGTTTTATGTTGTTGTATTTTCATTTTCATTTGTTTCTATGCATTTTTTAAATTTCCTCTTTGATTTCTTCAGTGATCTCTTGATTGCTTAGCAGTGCACTGTTTAGCCTCCATGTGTTTGTGTTTTTTGCAGCTTTTTTCCTGTATTTGATTTCCAGTCTCATAGCATTGTTGTTGGAAAAGATGATTGATATGATTTCAATTTTCTTAAATTTTCCAAGGCTTGATTTGTGACCCAAGATGTGATCTATCCTGAAGAATGTTTCATGAGCACTTGAGAAGAAAGTGTATTCTGCCACTTTCTGGTGGAATGTCCTATAACTATCAATTAAATCTATCTGCTCTATTGTGTCATTTAAATCTTGTTTTCTTATTTATTTTCTGTCTGGATGATCTGTCCTTTGGTGTAAGTGGTGTGTTAAAGTCCCCCACTATTATTGTGTTACTGTTGATTTCCCCTTTTATGGCAATAAGCATTCACCTTTTATATTGAAGTGCTCCTATGTTGGGTTCATAAATATTTATAATTGTTATATCTTCTTCTTGGATTAATCCCTTGATCATTATGTAGTGTCCTTCCTTATCTCTTGTAACAGTCTTTATTTCAAAGTCTATTTTTCTGATATGAGTATTGCTACTCCAGGTTTCTTTTGATTTCCATTTGCATGGAATATCTTTTTCCATCCCCTCACTTTCAGTCTGTATGTGTCCCTAGGTCTGAAGTGTGTCTCTTTTAGGCAGCATATATATGGATTTTGTTTTTGTGTCCATTCAGCTAATCTGTTTCAGGCCTAACAACCAGTAAGATAGGAACAGAGTCCCACCCATCAAAAAAAATGAGACGACAAAAAAATATATTACTGACGAAGGAGCAAGGTAAAAACCTACAAGACCAAATAAATGAAGAGGAATAGGCAACCGACCTGAAAAAAGAATTCAGAGTAATGATGGTAAAGATGATCCAAAATCTCAGAAATAGAATGAAGACACGGATCAAGAAAATACAAGAAATGTTTAACAAATACCTAGAAGAACTAAAGAACAAAGAAACAGATGAACAACACAATAACTGAAATGAAAAATACACTAGAAGGAATCAATAGAATAACTGAGGCAGAACAATGAATAAGTGAGCTGGAATATAGAATGGTGGAAATAACTGCCAAGGAGCAGAATAAAGAAAAAAATAATGAAAAAAATTGAAGACAGTCTCAGAGACCTCTGGGACAACACTAAACACACCAACATTCAAATTATAGTGGTCCCAGTAGAAGAAGAGAAAGAGAAAGGGTCTGAGAAAATTTTCAAGAGAGTGTAGTTGAAAACTTCCCTAACATGGGAAAGGAAATAGCCACCCAAGTCCAGGAAGCACAGAGAATCCGATATAGGATAAACCCTAGGAGAAACACACCAAGATACATATTTATCAAACTAACAAAAATTAAATTCAAAGAAAAAATATTAAAAGCAGCAAGGGAAAAGCAAAAAATAACATACAAGGGAATCCCCATAAGGTTATCAGCTGATTTTTCAGCAGAAACTCTGCAGGCCAGAAGGGAGTGGTAGGATATATTTAAAGTGATGAAAGGGAAAAACCTATAACCAAGATTAATCTACCCAGCAAGGATCTCATTCAGATTCAACAGAGAAATCAAAAGCTTTACAGAAAAGCCAAAGTTAAGAGAATTCAACACCACCAAACCAGTTTTACAACAAATGCTAAAGGAACTTCTCTATGTGGGAAACACAAGAAAAGAAAAAGATCTACAAGACCAAACCCAAAACAATTAAGAAAATGGTAAGAGGAACATACATATCTAAAATTACCTTAAATGTAAATGGATTAAATGCACCAACCAAAAGACACATATTCAATTACTTTTAATTTAAGTTCCTTTTAGAAGGGTGTGATTCACATATCCCTTAAATTAGAAGGAAACTTAAGGATGTTGTCCTCCCAACCACCTCAGTATAGTCAAAATAAGGAAGCGATTATCTAAAAAGGTTTTAGATAGACCTGCTCTACCATCTAATGGAAAAAATATATATATATACATATATCATATTATACTAATTTACTGATTTAAAATTTATTTATGGTAGTTTTGTCATTGTTTATCTTGGAATCTTCCAGGGAAGATATTATTTTATCTTCAAATAGAGATATGGTTATTCCTTCATTATTTTTTATGCCTTTTAATTTTTTGTCTTCTGTTTACATTGGTCAGTGCATGAAGTACAGTGTTAAATGATAGTAAAGATCATGGGCATCCTTTTTATGTCCTTCTCTTAATGGGATTGCTGCTAGATTTTTCCCTTAAGTAAGAGGCCAGCTTTAAGATTCAATATGCATTTTATTATGTTAAAAAGTATTTATCAGTTTCAATTTATTGATTATTTTTAAAATTAGGAATGGATGTTAATTTTTGTCAAGCCTTTTCTGCATTTGGGGACATGTTCATGTAATATCTTCTCTATAAATACAGTGAATTATATTGATGAATTTCCTAATGTTGAACCTTGAATTATTAGAATAAATCTCATTTGGTCATAATATCCCATCCTTTCTTAAACACATTCCAGTTTTCTTTTTTGTCTCACCATTCAACCAAAATATCTCTGATTTAGGTCAACAGTGACTTCCACATTGCTAAATCTAATCATTGTTTCTTTGTTCTTTTCTTCTTTAACTTACATGTAGCACTTAACCAAGTTGGTTATACCCTTATCTCTGGAAGCTTTTTTCTCTTGGCTCTAAGAACACATACTATTCTTGTTTCTTTATACTTTTCTGGATTCTTGTTCTCAGTTTCCTTTACTGGTTTCTCTTTATCTCTCCACACTCCAGACATTTGAGAATCCAAGGGCTTATCCTCTTATTATAAGCTTTGTATATGTAACTGCCAACCCAGTCTCCATTTAGATGTCTAGTGGGTTTCTCAAGCTTAACTTTTCGAAAATTAAACTTGATATCCAATTGCATTATACCTGCAGCCTTCCGCATTTGAGTTTATGACAATTCAGTCCTTCCAGTTTTTCAGACCAAGACCATCAAAATACTCATTAAAATTATGTATTCATTTATGTTGGGAATTACTTGTCCAAATATGCATATGTTCAGTTTTCACAGATCATGCCAAGTTTTTTCCCAAAATTGTTATACATTTTTCTACTCAGACCACCATGTATGAGAATTCCAGCCTCAGATTAATACCATCATCTAATATTATCTTTTATTTATTTTTAACTATTGTGCGTTTGTTGAATTTGTCCTACTGTGGTTTTAAATTTGCATTTCTATGATGACTCATGAGGTAGAGAAATTTTAAAGCAATTCATTTAAAGCAATTCATTTAAAGCAACATTTAATGTTGTTTTAATCTATCATAGAGTGTTGGACTCAGATTTCTCCTCCACATTCTGGTTGTGACCTTCACTTTACACCTTTTAGATACTCAATTATCTCATCTGAACAACTAGATATGTGTTAATTTAATATGTTAATAATCTACAAGAGAGATTAGGGTTTAAGGTGTTGATTAAGGGGAAGTACTTCATGAAGTTGTTAAAATTATTCACTAAATTAGTTCAAACCACCAAATACACTTACGTGCTCTCAGATTTGTAAATGGGTGATCAACCATTAATCTTTAATATGGGCTTTTCTGAAAACTTCTCACTCCCTATTAATTCAATTAGAACTTCAAGTCTTCTTGGGTAAAAAAATTCATGTTTCTACATGACTTTTATGATTGAGAACTGCATCAAAGATTAGGATATACCACAAAGATGTTTTCTCATTCAAAAACCTAAAATGCCCTAATACAAATTTAAAATAAGTATTGCACATTAGGGGAAAAAAATAAATCCAACAAAACTGAAGCCATGGAATACACCCTTTAATCATGCCAAGTTAGATGTGTCTCATTTTCTTAATGACTTGGTTACAACTTTGTCTGAGAAATGCATTCAAAATATGTTGCAGTATCTAAAAAGCTTGAATAATAGCTTTTTCATGATTATTTACTAAGCAATAGTAATGAGTGGGTATGAAAGCTTGAATATCACTTAGCTAAGTAATTTGGTAGTTTATGAAGAAAATTTTTGGAAAATATTTCAAAGGCTTCTTGAAACAAACATTTATGAAAAGTCTATTTTCATTTGGTTTAGAAATTAAGTCTAATGTTCAATTACCTTGTTAATTTATGTACAGGTAAATCATCTTATAATTTATTGAACTTCTCATCTTAAAGTTATAGCATCAGCCCAAATATTCCTTTAATTTGGATAGTAATTCTTCTAAAAATTATATTTAGTATTTCTTTTGGTAAATTGAATACATTTAATACTATGTTTTAAGTTTTTATATTAGCTGTTTATTTCATAAAATCGTTTTTAATTTTATTTTTAAAGTTACTCTTTATGGTATATAATATTGGATTTTAACTTACAATAACAATAGTTTCTTTTTTAAATAAGTTAGTTGACTTAAGAAAATTGTTAAATGTATAATAGTACAGGTGGTATAGTATGTAAATGTGAATAAAATAATAAAGAGGGTTCAGAAACGGTTTGGAAAACAATGTTCTTTTGAATTATTTGCTTTGTCATTAATTTCAGGATTTTGTTGCCTCTTAGAAATATTGGCCTTGTATTTTAATTGTATAATTCAGTGGTTTTTAGTATATTCACAAGTTTACGGAACTGTAACCACTATGTAATTTTAGAACATTTTAATTATGCCCCAAAGGGACCCTATACCCATTAGCAGTCATTCTCAATTCCTTCCTCCCCTCAGTTCTTAGCAACCAACAAATTTACTTTCTGTCTCTATGGATTTGCTGCTTTTGGGCATTTCATAGCCATGTTGTAGAATCTGTCAGTACTTCATTCCTTTTTTATGTCTGAATAGTATTCCATTGTATGTATATATCACATTTTGTTTATCCATTCATCAGTTGAAGGGTGCTTTGGCTGTTTCTACCTCTTGGCTATTATGAATAATGCTGCTATTATTATGAATAATGCTGCATTATTATGAATTATTATGAATAATGCTGCATTATTATGAATAATGTACATTGATGTACAAGTTTTTGCATACATGTTGTCATTTCTCTTGGTTATATACCTAGAAGTGGAATTCCTGGGACATATAATTGTATGTTTAACATTTTAAGGAACTGCCAACTATTTTCAAAGTGACTGCAACATTTTATATTCCCACCAGAAATCTATGAGGGTTCTAATTTTTTTATATCCTCAGCAGTAATTGGTATTGTCTATCTTTATTTTTAAAACCATCCTATTGTGTGTGAAATGGTATCTTGTGGTTTCGATTTGCATTTCCCTAATCATTAATGATATGGAAAAATTTTTCATGTGCTTGTTTTCCATTTGTTTATCTCCTTTGGAGAAATGTCTTTTCACATCTTTTGACCATTTTAAATTCAGTTGACATTTCATTATTTAGTTGTAAGTATTCTTTTTTTTTTTTTTTTTTTAAACATCTTTATTGGGGTATAATTGCTTTACAATGCTGTGTTAGTTTCTGCTTTATAACAAAGTGAATCAGCTATACATATACATATGTTCCCATATGTCTTCCCTCTTGCGTCTCCCTCCCTCCCACTCTCCCCATCCCACCCTTCCAGGCTGTCACAAAGCACCGAGCTAATATCCCTGTGCCTTGCGGCTGCTTCCCCCCAGCTATCTACCTTACTACGTTTGTTAGTGTGTATATGTCCATGACTCTCTCTCGCCCTGTCAAAACTCACCCCTCCCCCTCCCCATACCCTCAAGTCCGTTCTCCAGTAGGTCTGCGTCTTTATTCCTATCTTACCCCTAGGTTCTTCATGACATTTTTTTCCCTTAAATTCCATATATATGTGTTAGCATACGGTATTTGTCTTTTTCTTTCTGACTTACTTCACTCTGTATGACAGATTCTAGGTCTATCCATCTCATTACAAATAGCTCAATTTCATTTCTTTTTAAGGCTGAGTAATATTCCATTGTGTATATGTGCCACATCTTCTTTATCCATTCATCCAATGATGGGCGCTTAGGTTGTTTCCATGTCCTGGCTATTGTAAATAGAGCTGCAATGAACATTTTGGTACATGACTCTTTTTGAATTTTGGTTTTCTCAGGGTATATGCCAAGTAGTGGGATTGCTGGGTCATATGGTAATTCTATTTGTAGTTTTTTAAGGAACCTCCATACTGTTCTCCACAGTGGCTGAACCAATTCACATTCCCACCAGCAGTGCAAGAGTGTCCCCTTTTCTCCACACCCTCTCCAGCATTTATTGTTTCTAGATTTTTTGATGATGGCCATTCTGACTGGTGTGAGATGATATCTCATTGTAGTTTTGATTTGCATTTCTCTAATGATTAATGATGTTGAGCATTCTTTCATGTGTTTGTTGGCATTCTGTATATCTTCTTTGGAGAAATGTCTATTTAGGTCTTCTGCCCATTTTTAGATTGGGTTGTTTGTTTTTTTGTTATTGAGCTGCATGAGCTGCTTGTAAATTTTGGAGATTAATCCTTTGTCAGTTGCTTCATTTGCAAATGTTTTCTCCCATTCTGAGGGTTGTCTTTTGGTCTTGGTTATGGTTTCCTTTGCTGTGCAAAAGCTTTGAAGTTTCATTAGGTCCCATTTGTTTATTTTTGTTTTTATTTCCATTACTCTAGGAGGTGGGTCAGAAAGGATCTTGCTGTGATTTATGTCATAGAGTGTTCTTCCTATGTTTTCTTCTAAGAGTTTGATAGTTTCTGGCCTTACATTTAGGTCTTTAATCCATTTTGAGCTTATTTTTGTGTGTGGTGTTAGGGAGTGATCTAATCTCATACTTTTACATGTACCTGTCCAGTTTTCCCAGCACCATTTATTGAAGAGGCTGTCCTTTCTCCACTGTACATTCCTGCCTCCTTTATCAAAGATAAGGTGTCCATATGTGCGTGGGTTTATCTCTGGGCTTTCTATCCTGTTCCACTGATCTATCTTTCTGTTTTTGTGCCAGTACCATACTGTCTTGATTACTGTTGCTTTGTAATATAGTCTGAAGTCAGGGAGCCTTATTCCTCCAGCTCCTTTTTTCGTTCTCAAGATTGCTTTGGCTATTCGGGGTCTTTTGTGTTTCCATACAAATTGCGAAATTTTTTGTTCTAGTTCTGTGAAAAATGCCAGTGGTAGTTTGATAGGGATTGCATTGAATCTGTAGATTGCTTTGGGTAGTAGAGTCATTTTCACAATGTTGATTCTTCCCATCCAAGAACATGGTATATCTCTCCATCTATTTGTATCATCTTTAATTTCTTTCATCAGTGTCTTATAATTTTCTGCATACAGGTCTTTCGTATCCTTAGGTAGGTTTATTCCTAGATATTTTATTCTTTTTGTTGCAGTGGTAAATGGGAGTGTTTTCTTGATTTCACTTTCAGATTTTTCATCATTAGTATATAGGAATGCCAGAGATTTCTGTGCATTAATTTTGTATCCTGCTACTTTACCAAATTCATTGATTAGCTCTAGTAGTTTTCTGGTAGCATCTTTAGGATTCTCTATGTATAGTATCATGTCATCTGCAAACAGTGACAGCTTTACTTCTTCTTTTCCGATTTGGATTCCTTTTATTTCCTTTTCTTCTCTGATTGCTGTGGCTAAAACTTCCAAAACTATGTTGAATAAGAGTGGTGAGAGTGGGCAACCTTGTCTTGTTCCTGATCTTAGTGGAAATGCTTTCAGTTTTTCACCATTGAGGATGATGTTTGCTGTGGGCTTGTCATATATGGCTTTTATTATGTTTAGGAAAGTTCCCTCTATGCCTACTTTCTGGAGGGTTTTTATCATAAATGGGTGTTGAATTTTGTCGAAAGCTTTCTCTGCATCTATTGAGATGATCATATGGTTTTTCTCCTTCAATTTGTTAATATGGTTTATCACATTGATAGATTTGCGTATATTGAAGAATCCTTGCATTCCTGGAATAAACCCCACTTGATCATGGTGTATGATCCTTTTAATGTGCTGTTGGATTCTGTTTGCTAGTATTTTGTTGAGGATTTTTGCATCTATGTTCATCAGTGATATTGGCCTGTAGTTTTCTTTCTTTGTGACATCCTTGTCTGGTTTTGGTATCAAGGTGATGGTGGCTTCGTAGAAGGAATTTGGGAGTGTTCCTCCCTCTGCTATATTTTGGAAGAGTTTGAGAAGGATAGGTGTTAGCTCTTCTCTAAACGTTTGATAGAATTCACCTGTGAAGCCATCTGGTCCTGGGCTTTTGTTTGTTGGAAGGTTTTTAATCACAGTTTCAATTTCAGTGCTTGTGATTGGTCTGTTCATATTTTCTATTTCTTCCTGATTCAGTCTTGGCAGGTTGTGCATTTCTAAGAATTTGTCCATTTCTTCCAGATTGTCCATTTTATTGGCATAGAGTTGCTTGTAGTAATCTCTCATGATTTTTTTTATTTCTGCAGTGTCAGTTGTTACTTCTCCTTTTTCATTTCTAATTCTATTGATTTGAGTCTTCTCCCTTTTTTTCTTGATGAGTCTGGCTAGTGGTTTATCTATTTTGTTTATCTTCTCAAAGAACCAGCTTTTAGTTTTATTGATCTTTGCTATTGTTTCCTTCATTTCTTTTTCATTTATTTCTGATCTGATTTTTATGATTTCTTTCCTTCTGCTAGCTTTGGGGTTTTTTTGTTCTTCTTTCTCTAATTGCTTGAGGTGCAAGGTTAGGTTGTTTATTCGAGATGTTTCCTGCTTCTTAAGGTGGGCTTGTATTGCTATAAACTTCCCCCTTAGAACTGCTTTTGCTGCATCCCATAGGTTTTGGGTCGTTGTGTCTCCATTGTCATTTGTTTCTAGGTATTTTTTGATTTCCCCTTTGATTTCTTCAGTGATCACTTCATTATTAAGTAGTGTATTGTTTAGCCTCCATGTGTTTGTATTTTTTACAGATCTTTTCCTGTAATTGATATCTAGTCTCATGGCGTTGTGGTCGGAAAAGATACTTGATACAATTTCAGTTTTCTTAAATTTACCAAGGCTTGATTTGTGACCCAAGATATGATCTATCCTGGAGAATGTTCCATGAGCACTTGAGAAAAATGTGTATTCTGTTGTTTTTGGATGGAGTGTCCTATAAATATCAATTAAGTCCATCTTGTTTAATGTATCATTTAAAGCTTGTGTTTCCTTATTTATTTTCATTTTGGATGATCTGTCCATGGGTGAAAGTGGGGTGTTAAAGTCCCCTACTATGAATGTGTTACTGTTGATCTCCCCTTTTATGGTTGTTAGTATTTGCCTTATGTATTGAGGTGCTCCTATGTTGGGTGCATAAATATTTACAATTGTTATATCTTCTTCTTGGATCGATCCCTTGATCATTATGTAGTGTCCTTCTTTGTCCCTTTTAATAGTCCTTATTTTAAAGTCTATTTTGTCTGATATGAGAATTGCTACTCCAGCTTTCTTTTGGTTTCCATTTGCATGGAATATCTTTTTCCATCCCCTTACTTTCAGTCTGTATGTGTCTCTAGTTCTGAGGTGGGTCTCTTGTAGACAGCATATATAAGGGTCTTGTTTTTGTATCCATTCAGCCAATCTGTGTCTTTTGGTGGGAGCATTTAGTCCATTTACATTTAAGGTAATTATCGATATGTATGTTCCTATTTCCATTTTATATATTGTTTTGGGTTCGCTACTATAGGTCATTTCCTTCTCTTGTGTTTCGTGTCTAGAGAAGTTCCTTTAGCATTTGTTGTAAAGCTGGTTTGGTGGTGCTGAACTCTCTCAGCTTTTGCTTGTCTGTAAAGGTTTTAATTTCTCCATCAAATGTGAATGAGATCCTTGCTGGGTAGAGTAGTCTTGGTTGCAGGCTATTCTCCTTCATCACTTTCAGTATGTCCTGCCACTCCCTTCTGGCTTGTAGGGTTTCTGCTGAGAGATCAGCTGTTAACCTTATGGGGATTCCCTTGTGTGTTATTTGTTGTTTTTCCCTTGCTGCTTTTAATATGCTTTCTTTGTATTTAATTTTTGACAGTTTGATTAATATGTGTCTTGGCGTGTTTCTCCTTGTATTTATCCTGTATGGGACCCTCTGTGCTTCCTGGACTTGATTAACTATTTCCTTTCCCATATTAGGGAAGTTTTCAACTATAATCTCTTCAAATATTTTCTCAGTCCCTTTCTTTCTTTCTTCTTCTTCTGGAACCCCTATAATTCGAATGTTGGTGCATTTCATGTTGTCCCAGAGGTCTCTGAGACTGTCCTCAGTTCTTTTCATTCTTTTTTCTTTATTCTGCTCTGCAGTAGTTATTTCCACTACTTTATCTTCCAGGTCACTTATCCGTTCTTCTGCCTCAGTTATTCTGCTATTGATCCTATCTAGAGTGATTTTAATTTCATTTATTGCATTGTTCATCGTTGCTTGTTTCATCTTTAGTTCTTGTAGGTCCTTGTTAACTGTTTCTTGCATTTTGTCCATTCTACTTCCAAGATTTCGGATCATCCTTACTATCATTATTCTGAATTCTTTTTCAGGTAGATTGCCTATTTCCTCTTCATTTGTTAGGTCTGGTGGGTTTTTATCTTGCTCCTTCATCTGCTGTGTGTTTTTCTGTCTTCTCATTTTGCTTATCTTACTGTGTTTGGGGTCTCCTTTTTGCAGGCTGCACTTTCGTAGTTCCCGTTGTTTTTGATGTCTGTCTCCAGTGGCTAAGGTTGTTTCAGTGGGTTGTGTAGGCTTCCTGGTGGAGGGGACTAGTGCCTGTGTTGTGCTGGATGAGGCTGGATCTTGTCTCTCTAGTGGGCAGGTTCACGTCTGGTGGTGTGTTTTGGGGTGTCTGTGGCCTTATTATGATTTTAGGCAGCCTCTCTGCTAATGGGTGGGGTTGTGTTCCTGTTTTGCTAGTTGTTTGGCATAGGTTGTCCAGCACTGTGGCTTGCTGGTCGTTGAGTGAAGCTGGGTGCTGGTGTTAAGATGGAGGTCTCTGGGATATTTCCACCGTTTAATATTATGTGGAGCTGGGAGGTCTCTTGTTGACCAGTGTCCTGAAGTTGGCTCTCCTACCTCAGAGGCAGAGCCCTGACTCCTGGCTGGAGCACCAAGAGCCTTTCATCCACACAGCTCAGAATAAAAGGGAGAAAAAGTAGGGAGAATTAGTAGAAGTATGAGTAAAGAAAGAAGGAAAGGAGGAAAGGAAGGAAGGAAGAAAGAAGCAAAGAAGGAAAGAAAGGAGGGAGGGAGGGAGGGAGGAAGGAAGGAAGGAAGGAGGGAAAGAAGGAAAAAAGAAAGAAAGATGATACAGTAAAAATAAAATAAAGTATAATATAGTTATTGAATTAAAAAATATTTAGAAAAAAAAAAAAAAGGGACGGATAGAACCTTAGGACAAATGTTGGAAGCAAAGCTATACAGAGAAAATCTTACACAGAAGCATACACATACACCTTCACAAAAAGAGGTAAAGGGGGAAAAATCATAAATCCTGCTCCCTGAGACCACCTCCTCAATTTGGGGTGATTCGTTGTCTAAAGGAGGGAAGGAAGGAAGGAAAGAAAGAAAGAACGAAGGTAAAGTACAATAAAGTTATTACAATTAAACTTAATTATTAAGAAAAAGAATTTTTTAAAAAAAAGTCATGGACGGATAGAGCCCTAGGACAAATGGTGGAAGCAAGAGTATACAGACAGGATCTCACACAGAAGCATACACGTACACATTCACAAAAAGAGGAAAAGGGAAAAAAATCATAGATCTCGCTCCTAAATTCCACCTCTTCAATTTGGGATCATTCCTTGTCTATTCAGGTATTCCACAGATGCAGGGTATATCAAGTTGATTGTGGAGCTTTAATCCGCTGCTTCTGTGGCTGCTGGGAGAGATTTCCCTTTCTCTTCTTTGTTCTCACAGCTCACAGGAGCTCAGCTTTGGATTTGGCCCTGCCTCTGCGTGTAGGTCGCTGGAGGGCGTCTGTTTTTTCGCTCAGACAGGACGGGGTTAAAGGAGCCGCTGATTCGGGGCCTCCGGCTCACTCAGGCCGGGGGTTGGGGGATGGGGGAAGGAGGGGCACTGCGTGCGGGGCGGGCCTGCGGCGGCAGAGGCGGCGTGACGTTGCGGCAGAGGCCGGCGTGATGTTGCACCAGCCTGAGACCCGCCGTGCGTACTCCCGGGGAAGTTGTCCCTGGATCCCGGGAACCTGGCAGTGGCGGGCTGCACAGGCTCCGCGGAAGAGGGGTGTGGAGAGTGACCTGTGCTCGCACACAGGCCCCTTGGTGGCGGCAGCAGCAGCCTTAGCGTCTCCCGCCCGTCTCTGGGGTCCGCGGTTTTAGCCGCGGCTCGCGCCCGTCTCTGGGGTTTGCGCTTTCAGCCGCGGCTCGCGCCCGTCTCGGGGGCTCGCGCCCTCAGCCGCGGCTCGCGCCCGTCTCTGGGGTTCGCGCTTTTAGCCGCGGCTCGCGCCCGTCTCTGGAGTTCCTTTAAGCAGCGCTCTTAAACCCCTCTCCTCGCGCACCAGGAAACAAAGAGGGAAGAAAAAGTCTCTTGCCTCTTCGGCCGGTGCAGGCTTTTCCCCGAACTCCCTCCCGGCTAGTCGTGGTGCACTAACCCCTTCAGGCTATGTTCCAGCCGCCAACCCCAGTCCTCTCCCTGAGCTCCGTCCAAAACCAAAACCCGAGCCTCAGCTCGCAGCCCCGCCCGCCCCGGCGGGTGAGCAGACAAGCCACTCGGGCTGGTGAGTGCCGGTCAGCACCGATCGTCTGTGCAGGAATCTCCCCGCTTTGCCCTCCGCACCCGTCGCTGTGCACTACTCCGCGGTCCCGAAACTCCCCCCTCTGCCTCCCGCAGTCTCTGCCCGCGGAGGGGCTTCCTAGTGTGTGGAAACTTTTCCTCCTTCACAGCTCCCTCCCACTGGTGCAGGTGCCGTCCTTATTCTTTTGTCTCTGTTTTTTCTTTTGCCCTACCCCGTTATGTGGGGAGTTTCTTGCCTTTTGGGAGGTCTGAGGTCTTCTGCCAGCCTTCAGTAGGAGTTCTGTAGGAGTTGTTCCACGTGTGGATGTATTTCTGGTGTATCCGTGGGGAGGAAGGCGATCTCCGCGTCTTACTCTTCCGCCATCTTCAAGGTCCCCCCGTAAGTATTCTTTATGTAGCCTGGATATTAGACTCTCATCAGACAGGTAGTTTGAAAATATTTTCTCCTACTCTGTAAAGTGTCTTTTCACTTTTGATAATTCTTGAAGCCCAAAAGTTTTTAACTTTGATGAAGTCTTATTTGTCTATTTTATCTTTGGTTACCCATGCTTTAAGTGTCATATCTAAGAAACTGTTGCCTGAACCAAAGTCACAGGATTTATGTCTATCTTTTCTTCTGATATTTTTATCATTTTAATTCTTACATTTAGGTCTTTGATCCAATTTTAGCAATTTTTGTATGAAGTAGGGGGTCCAAACTCGTTCTTTGCATGAAGGTATCCAGTATTCCCAACAGCACTTTTTTAAAACACTATTTTTTCCCCATTGCATTATCTAGACACCTTTGTTGAATTCAGTCAATCATTGATTTATTTAGGGACTCTGAATTCTATTCCATTGATTTGTATGTCTTTCCTTGTGCCAGTACTGCCATGTTTTGATCACTGTAGCTTTGTAGGATGTTTTAAAATCCAAAAGTGTGAGCCCTCCAGTTTTATTGTTTCAAAGATTGTTTTTGCTATCCTGGGACCTTTGGGTTTTCAAATGCATTTTAGGATATGCTTGTCAATTTCTGAAAAGAAGTAAACTAGCATTTTGAAAGGGGATTGCATGGAATCAGTAGATCAATTAAAGGAGTATTATCATCTTCTAATCCATGAACAAAGGTGTCTTTCCGTTTATTTAAGCCTCTTCAACTCTTTTTAACTATGTGTTATAGTTTTCAGTATATAAATTTTGCACTTTTTAGTAAAATTTATTCCTAATAATTTTATTAATTTTGATGCTACTGTAAATGAACTTTTTTCCTTAATTTCATTTTTGGATTGTTAATTGCTATTGCATGGGAATAAAACTACTTTTTCTGTGTTATACCCTGCAAGTTGCTAAACTTATACTAGACTCTAGTAGGGGTTTTTTTTGTAGATTCATTAGGATTTTCTATGTATAAGATCTGAAAATCTGCAAATACAAATGCTTTTATTTCTATCCTCCCAATATGGAAACCAGATTATTTATTTTTGTTGCATAAATACTCTGGCTAGAACCTCAAGTACAATCTTAAAAATGAGTGATAAGAGCAAACATCCTGATTTCAGATGATAGCATTCATTTTTCATCATTAAGTATAATGTTTGTTTTTCATACACTTTTATATCAGGCTGAGGAAATTTTGTAGGGTTTTTTTTGTTGTTGTTGTTAGTTAAGTGGTTTCATCATGAAAGAGTGTGTAATTATGTAAAATAACTTTTCTATATCCATTGAGAGGATCAGGTGAATTTGATTCTGTGTTATATGAATACAGTATATTACATTAAGTGATTTTTGCATGTTGAAACAATCTTGCATTCCCAACATGAATCCTACTTGGTTGTGGTGTATAATCCCTCATATATTACTGGATTGTTTGCTGCTATTTTGTGGAGGATGTTTGTGTTTATATTCACAAGTGATATTGGTCTATAGTTTTATTTCTTGTGATGTCTTGGGCAGAATTTGGTATTGGGTAATATAGCCTTATAGAATACTTCTTTCTGAATTTTTAAGAGTTTTTGAAGAACTCTTGTTAATTCATCTTTGAACATTTAGTAGAATTCACCAGTGGAGCAATCTACTCCTGGCCTTTTTTTATGTGGGAAGATTTTGATTATGAAATCTCTTTACCTGTTATATATGTATTCGGGTTTTCTATTTTTTCTTAGTCAGTTTTGGTAATTCATGTCATTTTAGTAATTTGTCCATTTCAACTTGTTTATCTAATTTGTCGGCATCAAATGATTTATAGTATTACATTATAATCATTCTTATTTTTGTGAGGTTAATAGTAATGTCCCCTCTTTAATTTCTGATTTTAGTAATTTGACCTTTTTTTTCTTAGTGTATCTAGTTTTCTTAAATTTCTTGACTTTTTCAAATTACTGCCTTTTGGTTTTATTAGGTTTTTGTTGTTGTTTATTTTTTTGTATACTAGGACTCATTTGTTACCACTCTAAACTTTATTATTTTCTTTCTTCTACTTGCTTTGGGTTTTGTTTGCTCTACTTTTTGTTTCCTTTAGATGTAAAATTAGATTATTGGCTTGAGATCTTCTTTATTACAGGCATTTACAGGTATACATGTGTTGCTCTAACTTTATCCAAAAAGTTTTACTATGTTGTTCTTTAATTCTCATTCATCTCAAAGTATTTTCTAATTCTTGAGATTTCTTCTTCGACCTGTTGGTTATATAGGAGTATATTGTTTAATTTCCACATATTTTTGTATTTCCAAATTTGGTTCTGTTACTGATTTCTAATTTCATTCCTGTGTGGTTAGGGAAGATACTTTATATCATTTTAATCTTTTAAAATCTAATATGACTTGTTTTATAGCCTAACGGTTAGTTTACCTTTTGTCCCAATCATTGTCTACTGTCTCAGGTGGCCACAAAGTTAATCAATTGCCTGTGCTACTTAAAATTTTGACAATCATGGCTTGGGAGAAAATTTCCTGGTGAGATGTTTTGTACTGGGAGAGCTCTGTATCAAGAAAATACAGATGTCCTCGCAGATGGAGTCATGCAAAAAACCACCAGACAGGTCAAATAATGACAGTTCTGTGAGAATGAGGCTTTGAAAGCATTCCAGATCAGTTCTCCCTCTGGTGACTGCCCAACTGATGGGTTTCTCC
Organism: Phocoena sinus; assembly: GCF_008692025.1. Classification (NCBI taxonomy): domain Eukaryota; kingdom Metazoa; phylum Chordata; class Mammalia; order Artiodactyla; family Phocoenidae; genus Phocoena; species Phocoena sinus. The sequence goes on from NC_045776.1 coordinate 41,851,802, forward strand.
ACAAATGTGTGCTGTTCAAGGCTATCATGGACCTGGAGGGAAGGATTAGGACAAGTTAAAACACAAAGCTCATACCTCTTACTCAGATTAGACTGATGATCTTGAATAGGTGCTCCCTATTTGCTGGAAACCTTCACTTAATTTCCAAAGTTCTGAAAAACGCTAATTTTGACTCTTTTTTTGGCCAGTTTTCTCATTACCTTTATGGAGAAGAGTTTTCAGATATTCTTAATGCACCGTGTCCACTGATACCCTTCATAAGGACTATATGTCAGAAAATTGGGCTTTTATTTTACGTTTTTCTCAGTCTGATTTTTCCTTCAGTCTTGTTTATGGTATGTTTTTCCACACAACTTTTGTAAAATATGCCATCAGACATGTCAACAAATCTTGGTTTACTTGACAAGGTGACATTATCCTTCAGCCCAAGATTATACAAATAAACATATTGATTACTCTAATAATTTGTACTGTTTTGTATTTGCATTTAGGTTTTTATTAATCTGAAATTGATTTTTGTTATAATGTGAGTTAGATGTGAAGTAGAAAGATAACTTTGTTTTTCTTTTTTAAAAAGAGGTTCTACATTCTTCCAATCCATTAATTAAAGTAAATGATTTCTCTCTCATTGAATTCAAATGCCATTAGATCTATTTCTGGGCTCTGGTTTTTCCTTCTGTTCTTTATTGCAATGCCAAAAATAAATACTTCTTAATGTAGTGGTATTATAAGATGTTTTAATATCTGGTAGCGAGTTTCCGACATTATTCTTATTTTTCACATACCTCTTGGCTAGTCTCACATACCTTTTCTTCCATATGAATTTCATTTCATGAAGTTTCAAAGAGAATACTCCTTTTTATCATGTCTTATATTAATTTTGTGGTAACTGACAGTATATTCTATTAAACCTTTCTATGAAACATCATTTTTTCTTGATTTAAGCCTTTAAATAAGAATTTTTGTTTGCTGTATTATAGGTCCTCCCTTTTGTGTTGAATTTATTTCCAAATACTTTATATTTTTGACAAAAGCTTTTAAATATTGTCACAATATATTTAACAGATTATTACTCTTATAGATAAAAGCTATTAATTTCCTTATGACTTTTTCCCAAAAATCATTTATTGTAGTTTTAAATAGAATCTTCTGTCTTCCTGGGTATTCAATCATATCATCTAAAATTGAAGACATTATATTTTCATATTCAATATTATACTAGTAAAATTTAGTTTCATTATCTACTTGCATTTAGCTAAATTTCACAAAACAGGATTAATAACAATGGTGATGAAAGATAATCTGGTTTCATTTTTTGAGTTCAGTGGGCATGGGTTCAGTATTTTATGATTTATTTTGATATTTTATGTTCATTCTTTGCATTATATTTGGGTGTGTTTTCCTTGTGCTAGTTTAAAAATTATGGAAACTAGATAGTGAATTTATCAAATGGCTTTTTTGTGGAGTGTTGGCCATATTTATGTTATTTTCTTTTTTAATTTGCTGGTGAGAGCAAAGATTTAAATTTTTTATCAATTCTTATAACTAAAATACATTCTTTTTTATCACGATTATGCATTTGTATACTGTTAGACTTGATTTTTGCTATATTTTATTCAGACTCTTGCATCAATTTTCATAAGTGAAAACAGCCTGTGGTGTTATTTTATAATATTTTAATCAATATTATGTTATAGTTGCATAATTTGAAAGATAATTTCTTACTTTACGGAACAGTGGAAAGCTCCACAGTTTACTGTGTGTGGTATGTATTTTTTCCTTAGCTAGAAGATTTGAAAAGAGTTTATGATCAACTAGTCTGGAAGAAAAAAAATTATGAAAATGAATATTTGGAAGCACTTAATAATTTTTATGCCGCAGTAAGTTGATATTTCCCTATTTCCCACTAGAGCTCCATTCTCTATTCCCAAGTATTAACTCATACAACTAAAAATAATTTCATTATTACACATTTTTTTCTTTTTCACTCATAAAGAAAAAACAATGTGTAATAATGAAATTACTTTTAGTAATTTTTATTTTAAATCATTTTTACTTAAATGTGTATAAATGATTCTTTTTTTAAAGAAAAGAACGTGGGATATTGAGCTTTCTAATATCGCAAAAGATTCTTCAGATGTCTCAAAAGCATGTTTTCAATTGATGGAAGAAAATAGAAGACTTGAGATCGATATTGAAACTATACTAGGTTATATCAGTGACAGGTAATATTGCAAATATGATTTTCATTCTTATATAGCATATCTAATATGTTAAATATAATAAATCACTTCATTTTGTGTTCCTGGGGTGGTATGATGGTGTTTGTGTTTGTCTTTATAATTAGCGTAAGTTTTATTTCTATCCCAAATGTTGCTCTTTTATCATTCTGAATCCATTTAGAAAAATCAAAATAATGAAAAGGGATTCATATCACTTCCTTTGAACATATTCTCTTATACTTAAAGATACTTTAAAATGTGTCTAATCAAGCTCGTGATCTCCTTCAGTCAGTACTCAATTCTCCCCTGAAACTACTAAACTAGATTTCTTAGCTCATAAACTTATGAGTTTTCTTGATTCCCCTTTCTGTTTCAACCCTCATATTCAACATGTTAACAAGAAATGTTCCACATACTAAATAATTTTTTAATTTATCTGTTTCAATACTGCACCAGCACTCTGGTACAAGCTGTTATCATGTCTTGCATGAACTTGTGAACTGGTGATTTCCAAAGCTGGTTTTGTGCAGCGTTGGTGATGTAGTGGTGAGCATATCTGCCTTCCAAAGCTGGTTTACCTGCAATAACTGTGCTCCCTTTCTAATCCATTATCTACATTGTGGTAGGTGTGTTCTTTTTTCTTTTAATTTTTTTAACACAAGTATTATCCGTTTCCCTTCATACTTTCATTAATTTTAGCAAGGGTGAGAGAACAAAAGCCCCTCTTTAACGAACTCCACAAGGTTCCTGAGTAGGCAGGAATGCCTGGCTCTGCAGTCTCCTGTCACACCTGGTTCAGCCTTATTATTTGGTTCAAATACAATGGCCTTACTTCAATTTCTCCTCTTCGTCACGTTTTTTTCCCAGCCCTTAAGGTGTTTTTATGCTAATTCCTTTTCAATAAATGTTTTTCCTCCACCTTCTATCTAGTTAATTACTACTTATCTTTAAGATTACAGCTGAGAAGTCAGTTCTGGGTAGCTTTCATTGACTGTCTAGTTATATCCAGTTCCTCTATTATGTGTGTATATGGCATACATTTTTCCCTTCATATCGCTTGTCATATTTGCAGCTTTGTGTGTGTAAATATTTGACTGGTGTCCATCTTCCTCAACAAATGGGAAGATCCATGAGGGCAGACATAAGCCATGACCATATTTTCTTCATCATTGAATTCTCATCATCAAGCATAGTTCCTGACATGTACTATGCTATCCATCATTAATTATTGAAAGGAGGGAAAGAGGAAAGAATGGAGAGAGGTGATGATGATACTGGACAATTGTGTAGGAAGTTTGGTAAGATTTCTTAGTGCTTATTTTACCTTTTGATGATAGAATGAAACCACTTGTAAAATTTATCTGTATGTTAAATATACTTTTTTAAAGAAAGCAAAAGGAACATTATTTTCTAAAGGATAACCTAAAATTGTAGTTGTAAACTTTATTTTATTTTATTAAGAAAGAGAACCAGAGGCAAAGAAAAATCTGAAGAGTGGGTAAGCTAATGACGAGACAGCTCTGGAGAAAAGGAAGAATGTGAGAGTTACATTTTATTACATTATCCAGCACCAACGAGTACCCGCCAGGTCTTAGTGGTATTCAAGTATAAAGGTTTATTTCTCACTTGGTACTGCAGCTTAGCTGTGTCTGCTGTGTGTGTGATTCATGTAATTTCTACTTCTCAGGTGCAGGGTGAAGGATGGGATCCTTCTGGGGCATGTTGCTCTGGTAGCACAAGTGCATTAGTGACATAACTCAGTGGCTCTGTAGCTTCCACAGGATGATAAATGTTACTCCTGCTCACACTCCACTGAACAAAGCAAGTCATATGGCCAGGCCCAATGTCAACTGGGTGGGAAGTCTAATCCTGTTAAAAAGAGAGATAATGAACAATTGGGAACACTAGTACAGTCTATCACAGGCAACGGGAATGTAGCAGCCCTGGTTGCAGAGGATTTCCATAGTATGCATTATGCTTGTTCAGATAACATCTTAAGATGTCACTTATTTTTTTTTCCTCAAATTTGTACTTGAAACTAAAAATTAAATAGATGATTTTAGCAGCAGATTACACAGTGCTGAACAGAGAATTAGTGAAAAGTTTGTAACATGAAGGAGAGATTAAGAGATGTGCAGACAAGAGTCACATCTGCCACATACCTACGTGATGTTCCAAAGGAAGAGAAAACAAAGAACAGAGGCAATATGTGAGCACATAATCAGCCATTCATCTTGTTTTTTCAAGTCTCTTACTAGGATGGATGGATAGATAGATAGCTAGATAGATAGATAGAAAGAAAATAGATAGATGCAAAAATAATTACTCATTTCCAAATTTCATTTGCTTTTCTTCCAAATCTTCTAAGTCATTTTATGATTCTTTGTTTGATGCAAATACTTAAAGCTTATCTTTTACTTCTTAAACATAGTATGAATAGTTATTTTATAATCTGCATCCAATAATGTAAATACCTGTAGTCTTTGTAATCTACTTCTGTATATAATTCTTCTAGCTGATGCTTTTGCTCTCTCTTTTCCCTGTCCTCTTGGCTATCTTTACTGTGTGTTGTCCATTTTCTTCTGGAAACCATTTGTGGAAAATCTTTGAGTCCTAGGATAAAGTTGAGTTAATCATTTGCATCCTCATATTTTTGAAAGCGGTTCTCTTTTGCAATTTGTGTCCTTGGATATGTCCAGACTTTTTTTTTCCATTTCCCAAACCATGATATTCAAAGCTCCATTTTATCAAATTTCCAGGGCATTCAGAGCAAAAGTATCTTGTATGATCTTTTTATCCCTTTGATTATAATGCATATTTAGTGTAGAAAAGAAAGTGTAAAATGTTCAAAAGCAGATTGAAAACCTAAAATCTTGTCAATAGATAGAGGTGACACTGTTAATATATTACTGATTTTTTCATTCTTGATGAACCTGTGTTCTGATTTTATTCCCATAATTGAATTTTTTGTCACATTGTTATACAAATTTCAAATACATCATTTAAATATCTGTACAAAAGTCTGTTATATTAGTGAACCTTGATTTTTGCCAGGATTACTCTAATTTTTATATTCAGGTTTTTATTTTTATGACTTACTGTAAGTACATATATTATGTTCAGAAATCTTAGCATCATTGCTGTTTAAGATTTTTAAGTAGATTTATAGAAGTAGATTGGCTATAATATTTTTAAATTTCTGACCCCTCTCTAAAACTGCTTTCCAGAAATATACCACTTATTGAAGCTGAGCAGTTCATGAGCTTGTTCTGCTATGCACTTATGCTAACATTAAGTACTACTATTGTTTTTTAAAAAATCTATTGCAATACAGTAAATGAAAAAATATATTCTCAATATTGTTTCAAACTCCATTTCTCTGATCACTAAGGAGGTGGAATATTTATACATCCTCTCTTGAATTCTACTTTTTCTAAACAATTATTATGTGCTTCCAAGGAAGAAATAAAGAATTTAGGATTCAGAGAGGCAAAATAGCTAACCTAATTCCCACAGCTAGCACAGCTGGCATTTGAAACCTGATTTTCTATATTTTGATTCAGGATTTTTCTTATGTCATCTTTTGGAATTTAATTTGACTTCAGTTTAAATGGCCTTTAGTGAATACTCAAATATGCTTATTAACATGTTAGTCCAATAATAATAATCCTTAATAGTAGATCTAACATTAAAACTGAAATTATCTTAGGGCACAGGTAAGAGTGTGGTGAGTTCACAGAGCTGTACTTTGACTGTGTAGCTGGAGCTCAGAGCAAGTGCTCTACCTAACTTGTGTTTGTGTATATGTGTGTGTGTGCACGTGCCCACGTGCATAAATTCGTACACGTGTGTTTTTGTGTGGCAGGCAGGCAGGGACAAATATTGAAGGTAGGGAACTAAATGTCAGGTAATGAATCATTTTAAGGGGTTTGGAATCTGCTGAAGAGTATGGAAATCCACTAAAAATCTCGTATGGTCAGATTTCTCTTTTAAAGACATCATTTCAGTGGTAGTTGGATGAGGTAAGGTTCGGGATCTCCCTTCCTAAGGGAGGATATTTTTTAGTCTTGTTGCATGGCTTTTTTTTTTCCTTATGTGACCCAAGCATTTGTGGCTATCTCTTTTTGAGGTTCAAAATCCCACGCTCTTGATTCTTCCTTTAACTTTCTGAAGCTGTTCTTTCTAGGAATCCTCGTTTATCTCTGCTGGTCCCCTGATAGATTAGCTCAGAATTCTAAACACAGCCGATTTGCATTCTTGATCTACTCCCTATCACAGGAATTTTACCTACTCTCATTATTTTAACATGTATCATATTTTTACTTTACTTTTTAGTTTCTACCCACATCCTTTATTTCTCCTGATAGTATCATTTTGAATATCTATCCTCTCCCCCAACATCACATCTTGACACCATTATCTATCAAGTAGGTTGTTTCAGGCATCATCCTATTATCCCTCTCTACCATCTTACAGCCAACATCTTACCAACTTCTGTTAAGTCTGTCTTTTAGATGTTGGTCTCCAGTAGGTGCTTTCCTTTCTGTCTGTTTCAATTACCAATGAAATGAACCAGGTCCTAATTGTCTTTTAATTGGAATATTAAATAGGCTTCCAACTGGTCTACCTCGTTCCAAGTGTGAGCCCTCAGATTCAGCATATAGAGTATCACTGGTACAATTTATCTACAAAGGATGAATTATTATTTACTTTCAAAAGCTTTAAAAATTTTCAGAGGCTCCCTACCAGCTATAGGATAAAGCTTCCAGACTGATAAATTAGAAACAGTAATCTGTCACCTTCACAGCTCCAAACATCTCTTACTACTCCCTTCCATGATTTTTTAATGTTCTAGCCTATTAAAATGGTTACATATTCAAACTCATATTGTTTTAAGCTTCAGTCTTTGCAGTCTTTGTCTCTAGTTTCCTCTGCTTCCCTTCTTTTCCTTCCCCCACCCCCTCCTTCTCCTCCTCCTCCTCTTCTTTTTTTTTGGCTTTGTTTTTTGAATATGGTTAATTGAACATTCATACAATAGCTCAGACATTAACTCTTCCCAGATGCTTCTCCTCGTGGTAACTTATTTTCTCCTCTCTACAAACCAAGGTGGTATTAACTGCTTTTTGTGCTTCTTCCATTATTGTACTTAGGATTGCAGAGGAATATCTTTTTCATGTCTCTTTTTTTTTCCTTCATGAGAGTATAAACTGGCAACCTTTGTTTTAATTCATCTTTGTATACCCCAATTACTTAGGGTAGCACTTGACATGTAATCAGTGCTCAACAAGTATCCATTAAGTAACTCTCCCTTGTTAACTCTCTCCTAGCACTTATCACACTATGTACAGTTACTGTTGGCTTGCTTATTTGTTGTCTCCTCTCAGCTGAGCTCCTTGCTGGCAGGCATTGTGTGTGTCTGCATGTGCGTGGGTGTCTGTGTCTTTCTCAATATGTGTTAAATAAATATCTTAACGAACAAATGAGAGCTGAATATAAACATTTTTTATCCTTGTTTCTTTTTTTGCTTCAGTGTCTGCGCTTCTATGCTCTCTGCTATATGTTCTGATAGCACATCTATCTGTGCTTTTTCTGCTCCACAGCAATATTAATGGTTATTTACCTTTTCTTATATTTGTATTTTTTTCTCTCATTGTCTTTCATTCTCATTTAACCAGATAGCACTGTAATGAAGATCCATACTGTTAAACACTTTTTAATTTAAAAAAACACTATTAAATCACTTGTTTTTTAAATCATTCATACAATAACTCAGACATTAACTCTTCCCAGGTGCTTCTCGTCATGGTAACTTATTTTCCCCTTTCTACAAACAAGGGTCGTATTGATTATTACTACCTTATTCAACGTATGCAAGCACAGTGTATATTATCCTCGATACCCCCCTATTACATAAGGAGCAATCAGGATTTGAATGTAGGTCTGTCTGACTCCAAAATTTATGTTCTTTCTTCTTAGTAACATTGCCTCTCCTCTTCCACTGGCAAGTCTTGGTTCCTATTTCTGACGTGTTACAGCAGGCTCTGGACACATTTACTAACTACTTCAAAAAAAAAGTCAAGCTTATTGCTTTATTCAATTCTGCATCTCTTTGTTTGGCTATAGCCATTGCTTTTCTCAAAAGAGCTCTGTTGTTTTTACACTCTTCTTTGATTTTTCTTTTTTATTCGACCATTTATGTGAATCACCTTCCCCTTAGTCCCAGCTTCTTTTTATTTCCTTAAGTTCAAAAATAATAGTAAGAAAGTTCTTAATGCAAATCATTGGCACTCATACATCTAGTGAATATGCGCATGAAACTTCCCCCAGTTTGTACTGTTGTATCCACCGTCTCACCATTTGATGCCATTCCCAACTGTTATACTATTTGAATAAATTACATAATTAATTCAGTATATGATCTATTGTTCATATATAATTCATTTTAAAAATGGCAATGTTAAAAAAAGATGCCATACTTAACAAAATTTGTTCAGTACTATGTGCATAACAAATATTTGCAGGACCTTTGGGTGATGGTGATGATATATGATTACTTACCTTGCAGTAGCAGTGTATAATTTAATAATTTTGTCTTTTAAATAAGCCAGCATCCATTTGCAATGGACCTTTTATATTTGGGACATTTGACTTGAGCAAATAATTTCACTTGATCGCTTATTCACATGATAGGCAGGCTTAAGCAACCTGAGTCAAGGAAAATGACTTGTTTAAGATGATTTGAAACTGATTAGTTTGAATTTAGTTTGCTGAAGTTAACTGTGTGGTATGAATTTCTGTATAGCCATTTTCTTAACATTTAAGCTCTGTAAAATATTCTGAATATCTACTTCTAATGCTCTGCTGTACCTCAAGCAAGACCATGCCATTGTAACTGCAGTGATCCAAAGATGGGGTTGATAATCGAGGGAAATGAGCAAAAAACCTATTGAACACCATAAAGACATACTGGTATATTTTATGAAATGTGTTTATCAGGAGTTAACAGGATGGTGATTTATTTGTAGAGATGGCAATTAGAATATTATTGAGTTGTTAAATACCCTGGAATCCTTAGATTGAATCCACAGGGTACTGTGTTTTTATATTTATTTAGCTATATCTTACCAGCCTATTAATTTGAGTTACTTCATAGGAGTATAGATATAGACTATGATTTTTTTAAAAAAAATACAGTAAACCTTTGACAGCAAACCTTTGAATGAAAATTCTTAAACTATTTTGCTTTTATTTTTTAATTTTGCAGATATTAAAAGAGACAATGGTATATGCACCATTCAAAATAGCTACTCAGCAATGTGTTAGTCTAGTTTAGACTTTTCTTAAAAAGGAATTAAAATCTTGCAAATAAATCTCCCTTCCTGTTTCTATTCTCTCCCTCTTCAGAAACGATCAAAACCTGAATTTGGTGTGTATTCAGTACATGCAAGAAATTGGATTCTTAGTTCTTAGACCTACACATTCCTAATAATCTTGTCTTCCACCTCACACCAACCACCCTCTATGACAGTTTTACCTATATCTTGTCATTTCCAATATTGGAGTTACCTGCTGATCTCAGTTTTAAGAGTCCACTCTGACAACCAACACCTCTCTCCAGCTTACTTACTCTCCTAGTACTGTCACTCTAACAATTATTTGACCCTTTAAGATGACCAATCTATCATGCCTACTATATTTGTATATTCCCCTTCTTGTCCTTCCTTCCTTTCTTACAGAACCTACTTATATTTGATCAAAATAAGCATTCATTTAAATAACATTCAAAACTTTGTTTCTATGACTTGAAAAGCCCTATCATTGAATTAAGCCAGTATCCTAACCTCTGACTGTGGCTAAAGGAAAACATGAGTGCGCTAATTTCTGTCATCATGGGGGGATCCTGGTTTGATGGGCCTTAAAGGTTATAGAATGTGAGGCCTCTTTATGAAAAAAAGAACATAAGATCATGAATACAGAGTGCCCACAGCCATTTTAATGTCACTTGACAGAAGATACATTATATTAGAAAAAGAAAATAGTCATTGTGGTTAAAATATCTCATTTTTGCAAACTTTACAAAAACATATGGCCATGTGAAAACACTTTTAAGAACACTCAAAGGACTGTATAAGGACAGGGGATCAGTTAGAGGCCCTAATATTTAAACTTCATTAGCATTGGAATACATTTGCCCCTGAGTAGAACTTAAATTTTATGGCTATAAGTCTCAAGTGACATTCAGCACTACCAAGAAATGTCTAGACAGTTCAGTTTTTCTGACAACCGTTTCATATCTTCTTACTCTCTTCAATCCTAATGCCCACATCACCCTCACTTTAAACTAATAATCTTCCCATATAATTCATAGAGAACACAGATGCAATAGATGAGAATTACCTTTTTCTCTTACCAGTCTATTTGCATCTGTCTTCACACATTCTGATATAATAATGGAAGGCCCTTCTGCTCATTACCCATGCACTTGCCAAGTAGATGCTGTTGTCTCTTACACAGGGGCTTTGCACCTACAATTTTCTCCTCTTCCCCGTGAATCATTATTATTTCTCTTTTAATAGCGTATGAACATTGTCTAATATTGCTCAGCTTGGAAAGAAGCAAACACAAGATAAAACACAGACCTGCATCCCAACTCTGTCCTTCTGTTCTTTATAACAAATCTTATGCAAATAAGCACTCCTGTTCCCCTGAGCTCACACTTCATTTTCTATTCAACCCATTCAAACAAGGATTTCCTCGAAGTATCATATTCTAGATCCAAAGTCATTTTTTCTCATTAATTTGAAGATATTTTTCAGTTTTTCTTTCATTTAGTTTTTAAACTATTGTACATATTTAAGGTGTACATCATGATGATTTGAATATTCATAGTGAAATGATTACCTCAGTTAAGCTAATTAACATATCTCATGCAGTTACCTTTTATGTGGGTGTGTGATGAGAGCACCTGAAATATACTATCTTAGCAAATTTCCAGTATTTAATTATTAATTACTATTATTAATTATAATCATCATGTTGTACATTAAATCTCTAAACTTATCCATATTTCATTTAGTTTTGCTTGGTACGACATCTGACGACATTTGGATATCATTTCTTTGTTGGTAATCTATTTTTTCTATCTGGGAACTTTAGAATTTTCTCTTCCTATTTCAGAGTTCTGAAATTTCACAATTCCATGTCTAGGGGTGTGTGTGTTTCTGTGTGTGTAATATATCCAGTTTACCACTAAGTGGGACTTTTCAATTTAATGACCCATGTTGGTTTTCAGTACTGGAAATTTTTCAGGTATAATTTTGTTACACCCCCATCTGTTATTTTCTTCAAAAAATTTTCAGTTTTATTGAGGTATAATTGTCAGAATTGTATATATTAAAACTGTGAAGTGTAATGATTTGACAAACTTTGTGAAATAATTACCACACATCAGTAACCTCACATAGTTACTTTTTTTTAAAATTTTGTGCTGAGGTCTTAAGGTCTACATTCTGGGCAAATTTCAAGTAAGCGATACAGTATTATTAACTACAGTCATCATACTGTACATTAGATCCTCAGAACTTATTCATCTTATAACTGAAGGCTTGTACCTTTGACCCTATCTCCCCCATTTTCACCACCTGTCAGCCCTTGGTAACCACCATTCTGCTCTGTATTTCTATGACCTGTTTTTTTCTTCTTCAGATTCCTCATATAAATCAAATCATAACAGCATTTGTCTTTCTTTGGCTTATTTCACTTGGCATAAAGCCCTCTAGATTCATCCATCTTATTGCAAATGGCAGGATTCCCTTATTTCTCATGCTTGAATAATATTTCATTATATATCAATATGTATAGTGATCTCACAACTTCTTTGTTCATTCATCCATTGACAGACACTTAAGTAATTTCCATATCTTACTATTGTGAATGATGCTGCAGTGAACATGGGACAGACGCTGCAGACATCTCTTTGAGAAACTGATTTTGTTTCCTCGTATATATAACCAGAAGTGGGATTGCTGGATCGTATGGTAGTTGTGGGATTTTGGGGTTTTTTTTTTGAGGAACCTTTATACTGTGCTTCGTAATGGCTGTACCAATTTACATTCCCATGAACAGTATACAAGGATTCCCTTTTCTCCACTTCCCTTGTGAGCATTTTCTGTCTCTTGTCTTTTTGATAAAAGCCATCTTAACTGGTGAGAAGTGATACCTCACTGTGTCATTGATTTGCATTTCCTTGGTGATTACTAATGTTGAGCACCTTTTCATGTACTTGTTAGCCATTTTTATGTCTTCTTTGGAAAAACGTCTACTCAGGTCATTTCCCCATTTTTATAATTGGGTTATTTTGTTTTTACCTATTGAGTTATATAAATTCCTTACACATTTTGTACATGAACCCCTTATTACATAAATGGTTTGCAAATATTTTCTCTCATTCTGTAGGTTGCTTTTTCAATTTATTAATTATTTCTTTTGCTGTGCAGAAGATTTTTAGTTTGATATAGTTCTACTTGTTGATTTTTGTATTTGTTTCCTGTGCTTTTGGTGTCATATGCTAAATATAATTGCCAAAACCAATGTCAAGGAGATTTTTCTCTGTGTTTCCTTCTAGGAGTTTTATAGTTTTAATTCTTGCATTTAAGTCTTTAATCCATTTCAAGTTAATTTTTTTTTTTTTTTTTTTTTTGTGGTACGCGGGCCTCTCACTGTTGTGGCCTCTCCCGTTGCGGAGCACAGGCTTTGGACGTGCAGGCTCAGCGGCTATGGCTCACGGGCCCAGCCGCTCCGCGGCATGTGGGATCTTCCCGGACTGGGGCACGAACCCCTGTCCCCTGCATCGGCAGGCGGACTCTCAACCACTGCACCACCAGGGAAGCCCTCAAGTTAATTTTTGTGAGTGGTGCAAGATAGGAGTACAGTTTTTGTTTTTGCATGTGACTATCCAGTTTTCCCTGTATATTTATGTATTGACGAGATAATCTTTTCCCCACTTTGTGTTGTTGGCACCCTTGTCAAAGATTAGTTGACTCTATATATACTTGGGTTTATTTCTGGGCCGTTGATTCTGTTGCATTGGCCTATGTGTCTGTTTTTATGCCAGTACCATACTGTTTTGATTACTAAGCTTTGTAATATAGTTTGAAATAAGAAGTGTTATACCTCCAGTTTTGTCCTTCTTTCTCAAGATTACTTTAGCTACTTTGGACCCTTTTTGGTTCCATATGAATTAGGCTTTTTTTTCCTGTATCTGTGAAAAATGTGATTAGAATTTTGATAGAGATTGCATTGAATCTCTAGATTACTTTGTGTAGTATGACCTTTTTAACATTATTAATTATTCTAATCCATGAACACAGGATATCTTACCATTTATTTTTCTTCCTTAATTTCTTTCAACAATGTCTTATAGTTGTCAATATACAGAATTTCCACCCCCTTGGTTAAATTTATTCTTGAGTACTTTATTATTTTTGATACTATTATAAATTGGATTGTTTTCTTTATGTCTTTTTCAAGTAGTTCATTGTTAGTTTATAGAAATGCAACAGATTTTTATGTATTGATTTTGTATCTTGCAAGTTTACTGAATTCAATTAATTATACATTTTTTGGTGGAGTTTTAAGGGTTTTCTATATAAGACCGTGTCATCTGCCAACAGAAAATTTTAATTATTCCTTTCTTATTTGCATACTTCTTTTTCTTACCTAAATTCTCTGGCTAAAACTTCCAGTACTATGTTGAATAGAAGTGGTAAGAGTTGGCACACTTGTCTTGTTGCTGATCTTAGAGAAAAAGCTTTCAGCTTTTCACCATTGAGTATGATTATAGCTGTGGGCTCATCATATATGGCCTTGATTATGTTGAGGTAGATTCCCTCTATATTCACCTTGTGGAGAGTTTTGCTCATAAATGGATGTAGAATTTTGTCAGATGCTTTTTCTGCACCTATTGAGATGATCATATGGTTTTTATCCTTAATTCTGTTAAAGTGGTGTATTGCATTTATTTATTCACATATGTGAACCATCTTAGCATCCCAGGAATGAATCCCACTTGATCATGGTATATGATCTCTTTAATGTGCTGTTGAATTCTGATTGAAGGTTTTTGCATCTGTGTTCATCAGAGATATTGGCCTATAATTTCCTTTTCTTGTAGTTTGTTTTTCTGGCTTCAGTATCAAGGTAATGCTGGCCTCATTAAATAAGTTTGTAAGTGTTCTCTCCTCTACAATTTGTGGAAAGAGTTTGAAAAGGTTCATGTTAATTCTTCTTCAAATGTTTGGTAGAATTCACCAGTAAAGCCATCAGGTCATAGCTTTTTTTCATTGGAAGTCTTTAATTACTGTTTCAACTTTCTTATTATTGGTCTGTTCATATTTTCTATTTCTTCATGATTCAGCAGGTTATACATTTCTAGGAATGTATACATTTCTTCTAGGTTACCCAAATTTTGGCATACAATTGCTCATAAGTCTCTTTGATTCTTTCTATATTTATGGTATAGGTTGTAATGTGACCCCTTTCATTTCTGATTTTGTTTGAGTTCTTTATATTTTTCTTAGTGTAGCTAAAGATTTACCAATTTTTATATATTTTAAAAAACACACTCTTTCTGTTGATGATCTTTTCTTTTGTTTTTGGCTTATTTCACTTGTTTTGCTCTGATTGTTGTTTTTTCTTTTCTTCTCCTAACATTAGGCTTAGTTTCTTCTTATTTTTCTAGTTCTTGAAGTATAAAGTTAGGTGGTTTATTTGAGATCTTTATTTCTTAATGTAAGCATTTATCATTATAAACTTCTATCTTAAAACTCTTTTTGCTGTATCCTGTAAGTTTTAGTATTTTGTGTTTTCATTTTTATTTGTTTCAAGATATTTTTTGATTTCCCTTCTGATTCCTTTTTTACCAATTGGTTGAATTCTTGATCTTTGGGTCTTCACTTCCCAATGCCCTAGCTCTGTATGAACCTATAGCCTCTGTCAGTGAGTTGGTTCTTTCACAAACGAGTGCAACTCACACAAACCCCTGCTGTGATGTAGTGAACCTTGACCTGGTAACCCGTCTGATGGAATACCTTCAGCTAGTTTCTTCCTGCTTCTCCTCAACTCCTGCTTTGCTTTCCAGTTCCATTTCTATTCTACAGGCATGGTTACCTCATTTGTGACTGTAGCTATGTCTTTTTAGTATTTTATTCTTATATCGTATGCTTCGATCTGTATTTGGAACAAAGGTCTTACACAATCTGGACAAGAAACAACTAATTTGCCATAGAGTTTAGTAAATATTTCTCGGTGTTTTTGAAAATTTTATAATGATAATAATGACTTACTTTTTTTCCTCTATTAACTCTTTTCCCTTAGCTATTGGTTCTCTTTTTGAGAGTTTTGTTTTAGTTATTAGTTTTCCTTTGTTGAGTTTTGTTTCTCTTTTTCATGGGCTGAGTGTTTCTTATATTTTATTTTTTATATATATATAAATATATATAAAATATATAAAAATATTTATGTTTTCTTATATTTTATTATTCTTAGTAGCAATGTTATATAAAATTAGAAAGGATGGGTTGCTGTAGAAGGAAATGAGTGCTCCGAAATTTGAGCCTCTTGGCTCCCCAGGCCTTTCTTATTAGTACACTTATTCTCCTAAGATTGGACACAGCCTGATGATTAGAGGTAGCCATCAGGAGAAGAAGAAAAATAAATGGAATTTTGGGATATATTTTCTCTAATCAAGTTTTGATTAAGTATCTGTTTATTTTGCATTTTTGGTAACATAAAATATGACCTTGTTCCTTTTTTACTATTATTAAATGTATACTGTTTTGGAATAATCATATCAGTGTTTTTGTTTTATTTTTTTAACAGTATAAGGAAAAAATCAGAACTCGAGTCTGAAATCCAATCTTTGTTGCAAATGAGGTCAAAAAATGAAGATTTTCTTAAACAACTATACAAGGAAGCTTATAACATTGGTGCCATTTTCCACCAAACCAGATTTAAAACAGAGGAATTAGAACAGAAAATAGCAGAAGTGAGAAGAAAATTCAAGGTTTGTATCTCTGTGTTCTTCTTAGTTATGAAAAGGGTAATGAGCCTGAATTTCATTGATTTAATATTGATAGAGTTTAATTTAAGCTATATTAGTCTTTTCAAAAAAGTCACTCCTTCTGATAAATCAGAAGAAAATTACTTTTCTTCAGAGGTCCAGCCTGAATAGAAGAGAAATGGGGCTCAATGTAGCTAATTAACACTCATGTCTACTTTTTTCTATCACCAACCTTAAACTACCTGGATCACCAGAAGAGAGTGGTGCTTGGTTCAGTCTCATCCTACATATCTAACGTATAATAGTTCTGTCTCTGGTAGGAAGAAGGGATGCTGGGAAGTGCCCTTGCACACTTACCAATGTAAGAAAAGGGTGTACCTACATTAGGCCTGCAAGCTATTAGGTTCCAGGGTACCAAGCAATTAGCAGACCACAGTGCTGCAAAAACAACTGCTCATATGTGTCTAATCCATTCCTATGTGAGAGAGATGACAAATAGCCACTCCCTGCCACTTGGCGTAGAGACTATCAAAGTCAACTCCGTTTTACCGCACCCTGGGGGACCACTTTAACAGGCTACTTCTGTCCATCACACATCACATCCGCACCTCTTCCATCTTTGGCGTTTTTTTTATTAAAGACTTTTGGTCATACAAGTATCTGTAAAATACAGAGTCTGTATTCTCTGTTTAAGCCCTGTAGTAGCACTATCTTCACTGAAGACTTTGTCTTGTGCTATTTAAATTTAGGACATGTAGATTGTCTGCCAGTAAATGTTTCTGTACTGAGACACCAGGATTTTCTTCCCATACTGAGTCCAGCTCTCTGACTGACTTGGTATATTGTGCCTGTGTTCCTTCCCATGGGTTATTCAATGGGATGTTCATATCTTATATGTTTCAAAATCAGTATAATAAAAGTTATGTATAGTAAAAATTAACCTCAAAATTATTTTAGAAATACAAGGAATGCGATTATATACATGGTTTAGCATATATAACAATATTATAGATGTCATTTATAATTTGCTTTGATTTTTCATTAACATGTGTTTCTCTATGGCCATTAATTAATTTTTTTTCATTGAGACTATCAGTGAAGACATCATGCACAGATGTGGCCACTTAATGTTTTTATTTATTCAGTTGACAGGAAACCCTTGGTATCATTGATGTATTTGTCCCATAGCTGTCACAACCTACTTTAATTCTTCAGACGTATTGCTTCACTAACCTGAGGCACTAGTTTATTAAGAAGGATATTGCATTGAACTGTTTATTCTAAATTTTCCTGATGCCATAAACTACAATATGTAGGTTAAGTGCAAATTTGATGTGACTCCACTATACTTGCTTTGCCAACCCAAATTGCCAGCCCAAAGCGAAGTGTCTTTCCAGCTAGATCAAGTCGAATTGAAGAAATTGTTCATCAGGTCCTTTAACTACCATATGGCTGAGAGATAACTAGAAGGAAGCAACAGAAAGAAATTACTCCATCTAGGAAATTTTCCCCTTTGCTAAGCATGTCTGCTAATCTCTGAGTTGAATATATAGGGCATTAAATTTCTAGATGTATACATGTGTATCTGCGTCAGAGTGGTAATGAATTAAAAATAAATTTCTAGATAGTCCTTAGATAATTCAGGTTTGTAGTAATTCATGTTTGTAGTTTCTACCTTTGCAATGACCCACTGTCTTCCATTGTCTAATTAATTAAAATCTATATAATTTTCTCAGGGCATCATGTTTTACTTGCAGAAAATTTTGTGTATTTGTTGATACTGCAATTAGTCCTTAATACATGTCTTCCAGAAATTAATTAGAGCCATACCACCTACGAGCTAGATCTGAAAAATAACCTTTTATAGCCTTAGAAGTAGACTTTCAGAATTATGTTTTTTTCAAATGCATCTATAAAATGCCCAATAAGTTTTAGGCAGTCTTAAACTAGAAGCAACCCTGAACAATCAAAATATCTAGCAGTTTCTGGAATATTCCAGCTATTACAGATGATTTGCCCCAATATTTCCATACCTTCAATCCCAATAACTGTTCTATTCAGAAAAGACATGATTAGCCAAGTCTTAGGATAAAATTAGCTGATAGTGATGGGAGATAAATCAATAAAAGGGTAATATGTGTTCAATTATGGTGTGAACAGAAAATCATCCAGTATTGTCTGGAGAATGTGATATTGTAACAAAAAAAAATCTTGAAAGCTTTCATCAGATGTTAAGTACTTCTTAACATTCAGTAGAAGATTTCTGTTCAAGCTGCAGGAATTTGGAGGATTTTTGCTTGAACATATCAGAATTTTGGTAGAAAAGTAAAATATCAAACCACTCTGGTTCCAGGTTAAAGTGATGGTATTAGAACTAAGTGAAAACTTAGTAGAAAAGAAAGAAGGCAGTAGAAAGGAAGACATAGTTTTCTGCAAGCCTACTATATGCTGGACTCTATACATGTTAATTAATTTAGTGTTCGTGATTCTGTGTGGTTGTTATTAATACACTCATTTTGGGGTGAAGTGATTTGCCCAAAGTAGCCTAGCTTTTAGGTAGCTGTGTAGACTTTGGGGACAAGGTCTTCTGATGCTGGCCTTGGAATAAACTAGTCAGTCGGATACTAACTACACATATACTCTGACAAAGAAAGATTGAGTCAGGTTCAAAAATTCAAAATAACCATATTAAGGATGATTTTTAAGACTTTGTTTTTTTAGGGCAGTATTAGGGTCACAGCAAAATTGAGTTGAAGGGCACAAATTTCCCATATCCCCATGCTTCCACACATGTATAGCCTCACCCATTATAAACATACCCCAGCAGAGTGGTACATTTGGTACAATCAATGATCATACATTGCCACATCATAATCACTCAAGGTCTATAGTTTACATTATGGTTCACTCTTAATGTTGTATACATGCCTTTATTTTGAACAAATGTATATGGCATATGTCCATCACTATAGTATCATACAGAGTATTTTAACTTCCCTAAAACTCCTCTATACTCTGTCTATTCATTCCTCTCCCCACTCCCCAAACCATGGCAACAACTGATCTTTTATTCCATAGTTTTGCCTTTCCCAGAATGTCATATAGTTGGAATCATACAATATGTAGCCTTCTCAGATTGGTTTTTCTCACTTACTAATAAACATTTAAGATTGCTCTATGTGTTTTCATGACTTGATAGCTCATTTCTTTTTAGCACTGAAAAATATTCTGTTATCTGGATGTACCACAGTTTATCCATTCACTTACGGATATGTATCTAGATAGCTTCCAAATATTGGCAAACCCTCCAGAAAGTAGACATAGAGAGAACTTACCTCCATATAATAAAGGCCATATATGACAAACCTACAGCCAGCATCATTCTCAATGGTGAAAAACTGAAACCATTTCCACTAAGATCAGGGACAACACAAGGTTGCCCACTATCACCCCTATTATTCAACATAGTTTTGGAAGTTTTAGCCACAGCAATCAGAGAAGAAAAAGAAATAAAAGGAATCCAAATTGGAAAAGAAGAAGTAAAGCTGTCGCTGTTTGCAGGTGACATGATACTATGCATAGAGAATCCTAAAGACTATACCAGAAAACTACTAGAGCTAATCAATGAATTTGGTAAAGTTGCAGGATACAAAATTAATGCACAGAAATCTCTTGCATTCCTATACACTAATGATGAAAAATCTGAAAGAGAAATTAAGGAAACACTCCCATTTACTATTGCAACAAAAAAAATAAAATACCTAGGAATAAACCTACCTAAGGAGACAAATGACCTGTATGCAGAAAATTATAAGACACTGATGAAAGAAATTAAAGATGATATAAACAGATGGAGAGATATACCATGTTCTTGGATTGGAAGAATCAACATTGTGAAAATGACTATACTACCCAAAGCAATCTACAGATTCATTGCAATCCCTATCAAACTACCAATGGCATTTTTCACAGAACTGGAACAAAAAATTTCACAACTTGTATGGAAACACAAAAGACCCCGAATAGCCAAAGCAATCTTGAGAAAGAAAAACAGAGCTGGATGAATCAGGCTCCCTGACTTCAGACTATAATACAAAGCTACAGTAATCAAGACAGTATGGTACTGACACAAAAACAGAAATGTAGATCAATGGAACATGGTAGAAAGCCCAGAGATAAACCCACACACATATGGTCACCTTATTTTTGATAAAGGAGGCAAGAATATACAATGGAGAAAAGACAGCCTCTTCAGTAACTGGTCCTGGGAAAACTGGACAGCTACATGTAAAAGAATGAAATTAGAACACTGTAACACTATACACAAAAAAAAACTCAAAATGGATTAAGGACCTAACTGTAAAGCCAGACACTACAAAACTCTTAGAGGAAAACATAGGCAGAACACTCTGTGACATAAATCACAGCAAGATCTTTTTGACCCACCTCTTAGAGAAATGGAAATAAAAAACTGATGGGACCTAATGAAACTTAAAAGCTTTTGCAGAGCAAAGGAAACCATAAACAAGACAAAAAAAGACAGTCCTCAGAATGGGAGAAAATATTTGCAAATGAAGCAACTGACAAAGGATAATCTCCAAAATTTACAATCAGCTCATGCAGCTCAATAACAAAAAACAAACAACCCAATCCAAAAATGGGCAGAAGACCTAAATAGACATTTCTCCAAAGAATATATACAGATTGCCAACAAACACATGAAAGAATGCTCAACATCACTTATCATTAGAGAGATGCAGATCAAAACTACAATGTGATATTACCTCACACCAGTCAGAATAGCCATCATGGAAAGATCTACAAACAATAAATGCTGGAGAGGGTGTGGAGAAAAGGGAACCCTCTTGCACTGTTGGTGGGAATGTAAATTGATGCAGCCACTATGGAGAACAGTATGGAGTTTCCTTAAAAAGCTAAAAATAGAACTGCCAGATGACGCAGCAATCCCACTACTGGGCATACACCCTGAGAAGACCATAATTCAAAAAGAGTCATGTACCACAACGTCATCGCAGCTCTATTTACAATAACCAGGACATGGAAGCAACCTAAGTGTCCGTCGACAGATGAATGGATAAAGAAGATGTGACACATATATACAGTGGAATATTACTCAGCCATAAAACGAAAAAAAATTGAGTAATGACTGAAGTGAGGTGGATGGACCTAGAGTCTGTCGTACAGAGTGAAGTAAGTCAGAAAGCGAAAAACAAATACCGTATGTTAACACATATGTATGGAATCTAAAAACAAAAAAAAAGGATCATGAAGAACCTAGGGGCAAGACAGGAATAAAGACGTAGACCTACTAGAGAATGGACTTGAGGATACGGGGAGGGGGAAGGGTAAGCTGGGACGAAGTGAGAGAGTGTAATGTACTTTTATATACTACCAAATGTAAAATAGATAGCTAGTGGGAAGCAGCCATATAGCACAGGGAGATCAGCTCGGAGCTTTGTGACCTCCTAGAGGGATGGGATAGGGAGGATGAGAGGGAGATGCAAGAGGGAGGAGGTGTGAGGCTATATGTATATGTATAGCTGATTCACTTTGTTATAAAGCAGAAAGTAACACACCATTATAAAGCAATTATACTCCAATAAAGATTTTAAAAATAAAATAAAATAAAATAAAGCCACTATAAACATCCATGTGCAGGTTTTTGTGTGGATATAAGTTTTCAACTCCTTAGGGTAAATACCAAGAAATGTAATTGCTGGATCTTTTAATAGGAATATATTTAATTTTGTAAGAAACTACCAAACTGGATTCCAGAGTGGCTGTACTGTTTTGCATTCCCACCAGCAATGCATGAGAGTTCCTGTTACTTCACATCCTTGCCAACAGTTGTCGTTGTCAGTGGTCACGATTTTGGCCATTGAAATAGGTTTGTAGAACTACCTTACTGTTGTTTTAATTTACATTTCTCTGATGACACGTGATGAGGAGCATCTTTCATATGCTTATTTGCCATTGTATATCTTCTTTGGTGAGATGTCCATTAAGGTCTGTGATATATTTTAAATCAGGTTTATTTTCTTACTATTGAGTTTTCAGGTTTTTTCAATAATATTTTGGATAACAGCCCTTTATCAGGTATGTCTTTTGCAAAACCTTCTCCTGCTTTGTGTCTTATCTTCTCACTTTTGACATTGTCTTTCACAGAGCAGAAGTTTTAATTTTAATGAAGTCCAGCTTATCAATTCTTTCTTTCATGGATCATGCCTTTGGTGTTATATCTAAAAAGTCATTGCCGTACCCAAGGTCATCTAGGTTTTCTCCTATGTTATTATCTTCTGGGAGTTTTGTAGTTTTGTGTTTTACAATTAGGTCTGTGATTCTTTTTGAATTAATTTTTGGGAAAGGTGTAAAGTCTGTGACTAGCTTCAGTTTTTTTGCATGTAGATGTCTAGTTGTTCCAGCCTCATTTGTTGAAAAGACTTTCTTTGCTCCATTATGTACTCATTGTTCCTTTGTCAAAGATCAATTGACTGTATTTCTGTGGGTCTATTTCTGGACTCTTTGTTTTGTTCCATTGATCTATTTGTCTGTTCTTTTGCCAGTACCACACTGTTTTAAATACTGTAGCTTAGTAGTATGTCTTGATATTGAGTGTTGTCAACTCTCCATCTTTGTTTTTCTTCAGTATGGTGTTGCCTCTTTTGGGTCTTTTGCCTCTCCTTTGGAATTAGTTTGTCAGTATTCCCAAAATAACTTGCTGGGATATTGATAGGGGATAAATTGAACTTATAGATCAAGTTGGGGTGAACTGACTTCTTAACATTGTTGAGTCTGTCTATGCATTAACATGGAATATCTCTACATTTGTTAAGTTTTTAAATTTCAGCAGAGTTTTTTAGTTTTTTTGTATGGCTCTTTTACATATTTTGTTAGATTTATATCTAAGTATTTCATTAAGGGGAGTACTAATTTAAATGATGTTGTGTTTTTAATTTACAATTGCACTTGTTTATTTTTATTATATATGAAAACAATTGATATTTGTGTATTAACCTTGTGTTAATTGCTATAATTGCTTATTTAGTTCCAGAAGTATTTTTGATAATTCTTTCAAATTTTTACATAGACAGTCATGTCATTCACAAACAAAGACAGTTTTTCTTCCTTCCCAATCTGTATATCTTTAATTTGCTTTTCTTGTCAATGCATTTTCAAGGATTTCCAGTACAATACTGAAAAGGATTGTTGAGGTGGGACATCTTTGCTTGTTTGTACCCGACCCTAGTGGTAAATTTTGAGTTTTTCACCATTGACTATAATGGTAGCTGTAGACTTTTTGTAGATATTCTTTATCAAGTAGAGGAAGTTCCTCTTTATTTTAACTTATTGAGAGATTTTACCACGAATGAATGTTGGATATTGTCTAATGCTTTTTCTGTACCTATTGTTACGAACGTGTGATTGTTTCCTCATTAGCCTGTTGATA
The DNA here is from genome assembly GCF_008692025.1 of Phocoena sinus. Lineage (NCBI taxonomy): Eukaryota > Metazoa > Chordata > Mammalia > Artiodactyla > Phocoenidae > Phocoena > Phocoena sinus. The sequence goes on from NC_045776.1 coordinate 41,875,551, forward strand.
TAATTGATTATATTAATTGATTTTCAAATGTTGTACTAGCCTTTCATACCTGGGATAAATCCTGCATAGTCATGGTGTATAATTCTTTTTACACATTGTTGAATTTGATTTGCTAATATTTTGTTGAGGATTTTTACATCTATTTTCATGAGAGATATTGGTCTGTAGTTTTCTCTTGTAATGTCTTTGTCAGGGTTTGGTATTACAGTAATGCTGGCCTGCATAGAGTGAGTTAGGAAGTAGTCCCTCTGCTTCTATCCTCCAAAGGAAATTGTAGAGAATTAGTATAATTTTTTCCTAAATGTTTGGTAGAATTCACTAATAAACCCCTCTGGGCTTGATGCCTTTGTTTTGGAAGGTTATTAAGTATTGATCCCATTTCTTTAACAGACCTATTTAGATCATCTGTTTCTTCTTGTATGAGTTTTGGCAGATTGTGTCTTTCAAGGAATTGGTCCATTTCATCTCGGTTATCTAATTTTTCAGCAAAGAGTTTTTCACAGTGTTCCTTTATTATCCTTACAGTATCCATGGGACCTGTAATTATGTCTCCTATTTCTTTTCTTCTGCTGACTTTGGATTTAATTTGCTCTTCTTTTTATAGTTTCCTAAGGTGGAAACTTAGATTTTTGATGTTAAATCTTTCTTCTTTTCTAATATATGCACTCAATGCTGTGAATTTCCTTCTAAGCTCTGCTTTTGCTGCATATCACAATTTTGATAAATTGCATCCCAATTTTTATTTAGTCAAAAATATTTTAAAATTCTATTGAGATTGATTCCTTGACCATGTATTATTTAAAAGTATGCTTTTTAGTCTTCACATATTTAGGGACTTTCCAGTTGTCTTTCTGTTATGGATTTCTAGTTTAATTCCCTTGTTGTCTGATCACAGACATTGTATGATTCCTTTTTTATAATTTTTTATTTTATATTGGAGTATAGTTGATTAACAATGCTGTGTTAGTTTCAGGTGTACAGCAAAGTGATTCAATTATACATATATGTGTATGATTCCTTTTTTAAAAGTTTGTTTAGATGTTTAAGGGTCATTTTTTCTCTTTTTTTAAATTGAAGTATAGTTGATTTACAATGTTGTGCTAGTTTCTTGTACAGAAATGTAGTTCATTTATACATAAATATATTTGTATTTTTTCATATTCTTTTCCATTATGATTTATTACAGGATATTGACTGTATCAATAGTTCCCTGTGCTATATAGTAGGACCTTGAGGTTTATCTACTTTATATAGAGTAGTTTGTATCTGCTAATCCCAAACTCCTAATTTATCCCTCCCCACCTCCTTTCCCCTTTGGTAACCATAAGTTTGTTTTCTATGTCTGTGAGTCTGTTTCTGTTTCATAAATAATTTCACTTGTGTCATGGTTTAGATTCCACATATAAGTGATATCATATGATATTTGCCTTAGTCTGACTTACTTCACTTAGTATGATAATCTCTAGGTCCATCTGTGTTGCTGCAAATGGAATTATTTCATTCTGTTTTTATGGCTGAGTAGTATTTTTAATGCTAGGAAAACTTCACTTAGTGTGATAATCTCTAGGTCCATCTGTGTTGCTGCAAATGGAATTATTTCATTCTTTTTTATGGCTGAGTAGTATTTTTAATGCTAGGAAAAGACAATGTGTTGTCCTTAGAATGTTCTTGGCCACAGTAATATGGTCTATAACTTTAGAGTTTAGAAGTTTGTCACTTTGGTTGAGTTCTTTTTCAAATATTTCAACCAACCCTTAACTCCTTTTTAGAGGAAAATCTTGGCCCTGCCTTCAAATACTATTTGTTCGTCTCTGAATCAAAGTTTATAGGGCCTTTATTTGAGCAAAGTAAAAATCAAAACCTTCTAAAAAGCTTTCTTGAAGAGCATAATTTCTGCCACTCCAGGCCTCTTTAGAGCAAGTCCATTTTGTTCAATGGACAGAACAAAACAACTTTAATAAGCCAAAATTTGATTTGTGCACTATGCAACTTCTACCACAATTCCAGGTGAAACTGGTGGTATTTTTTAAATGGTTATAAAATGGACATTCTGATAATTTATTCATTTTGATTCTTGAGAATTTATGCTTCCTAGTCAAATCTAGAGGATATTACTTTTGACCCATGTGCAATAGCCTTTATTGAGTTATGAGCTGATATTACATCCTTGGCTTTTAACAAAGGTTGGTAAAAGTAATGATCAAAATTGACCATTGCTGCTTGTTTTTTCATACTAATGAGAGATATGGTCATACTGCTCAAGATGGTCAAAAATCTATGCACCTAGTTTACTTTAGATTTCAGAACTAAGAGAAAACTTTTCTTGATAAAATTGTATTCCTTCTGTTATTAATAATTAGGCATTCTCTAAAGTTTCATGTTTCCCTCTGGTTTAAGCAGCCTAGAAGCTCAGAGTCATTTATGCTTTTAATTGCTAGCATAATCACTCTTCTTTAGCCCTTTCTATGAAACATATTTACAACTTAGATCTTGTACTCTTTTACGTTTGTTCCATTTGATTTTAGTTTACTAAGATTCTTCCCTACTACATTCAGAGGCAGAATACTTTGTCCAAGTTGAGTGAAAGGAAGCCATTAACTGTAATATTGGGAGCATCCAATTAGTGGTACAGGTTTGCTGGGAAAAAGCATTAAGGCACAGATAAAACAGAAGTAGTGTGAAGGTATATTAAGATGTAAGTCCTTCAGATGGCAGCTGGGTATCCCCTTAGTTAAGTATCAGAAAAGTTTATTTTCCTGACACGTGTATGAGGGAGTAAGTAAACCTGAAAAATATGATAGAAATAAAGCATGTTGATGGTGCAAACATTTGAGGACAGAAAAAAACTTTATTTGACTTGGTGCAAAAACTACATGAAAACATAACTTCCATTTCCATTCTACTGGATTACAGATTTGTTTGCTAGAAAAGAGGTGATGAATTAGCTCTTCAGCATTTCCATTTCAATCTGTGAATTTTGTTTCTATTTTTTTTCTCCCTTTTCAAAGAGAAATGTGATTTTGTTGATCGAGTATAGGTTTTGGAGTCAAATGTTTTGTTAATTTAAATCCTGGTTCTGCTAATTATTTATTTTGAGACTATTACTTAACCATATTGAACCTAGGTTTCTCATCTCTTAAATGAGTGTAACAATACTTCTGTTGTACCTTTGTGTGATAAATAAATAATATTGTATATAAAACATTTAACTTGGAGCCTGACAGATAATATATTTTCAAAAGTATTAGGGATAAACAACATAAAGAACATTTCATAGAAGGAGGCTGGCTACCTTAACTTTTTTGGACAGTCTTTAATAGCTGACACATTTAACTCATGTCTGTCTCCTGATAAATGTGTAGATTCTGAAAAACACACTGAAAGTAATGGTTGTTTGTTGAATGCTTAATGCGAATACTGCCTTGGGTCAACTCCTTTGTATGTGTTATCTTTAACTCTCACAGTAATTTTGTAGAAAAGAGTATGTTACCCCAATTTTACATCTATGAAAACTAATATTTGATAAAGGCAAAGACATTGATATATAGACTCTCATAAGCTGCTGGAGTTTCCAACTCACTGTAAATTAGTATTGACAGAACCTTTCTGGAAAGTAATTTATCAGTGTAAGTAAAGAATTTTAAATACATTCATAATCTATAATTCATTAACATTATTTCTAAAAATATGACTTAAAGTCACCAGATAACAAAGACGGACAAAAACTGTAAAGATGCATATTTAAAGGTTTATAATTAATTACATAATAACTGCCAGAAAGTATGCTACAGGAGGACAAGAATTATTGTCTGTTTTGTACACTGCTGCATCGCTAGACCTAACAGTGCTTAGAACAAAGTAGGTACTCAATAAATGTTTATGGAAAGCATGAATACATAGTTAACATATAGTAGGAAAATTTAAATACACAGATTTCTAGGAAATAGAGTAGTAGCTAAATATATGAGTACAAGGATAAATTGCAAATTCATTTAATTTAGAATTTAAAAAATTAATGGAATTTCTGGTTTTTTAGTGGCTGAAAAAAGACCTTATTAGGCTGACTCTACCAAAGATAATATTTAATCTGTGGACCTAAAAAAGGAATACACCAAAAAGTCAAAATGTGTATCTCTGGGTTTGGGGGTTCACTTTTTTTTAATTTAAAAATATTTCTACAAAAAAAGACACATATACCTTCATTTAAAAAAAAAAGATAAAATAGCATCGTTGTGTTTATTTTTGGATATTATACCAAGTTGGGCTGCCACCTGGATTGTCTATTAGGGTCCTGACCACCAAAAACTGCCCTGGCAGTGCCCAGTCAGAGCTGCCCTGCCCCACTAATTCAGCCCAGCACACAGTTATTTGCACAAATCCCAAATTTTCCTTTATGATTTTAATTCTTAATTTTAAAGTCTGTTTCTCTCTGTTCGTGGTCTCATGCCTTATGTAATGAATTCTACAGCTTTTTTCTTAGTGCCCCTTCTGTCACTGGAAATCAAACTGATGCTACATCCGTGATTCTGAGCTTAGATCTATTTATGTTTAGTGTCTCCTCCCATTTTCTCTTTAAACGTGGGTCTCTGGACACATAGCATTGACTGTTCCATGCTTTGCTCTTAAGCTGACCTTTCTTGTAGCACAGGAGTCTCTTCCACTAGAATAGCCCTCTGCTGCCACCTTCTGGTATCTGGCTGCTAAAGCCAGGCAGCAGGTCAAAGGTGACTTTCAGTGTGGGCTCTTCCCAACCTCTTGAGATGCTGTCACCCCCTTTCCCTCGGCTTCTTTCAAACTCTTCAAAGTGATCTTTTTATACATCTTTATTTCTTTTCTCCAAAACCAGAATTGAGTAGTTGAAACAGAGACCTTACAGACCCAAAGTCTAAATTATTTACTATCTAGCCCTTTACAGGGAAAGCTTGCAGACCCCTGCTCTAAAGAATGTAGGGATAGCAGATGTAGGGAGCAGCCACAGCCTTTAGGGATGCAGGAAAGTATCCACATAAGGATCAATTGTGGAAGAAGCTGCCTCCTGCAAAGCAGAATAAGGCCTTATAGGAAAGGGTGTTCAGTGTTCAGTGGATGGTCCATAAGCAGAGAAACTTGGCGAAGGTTGACTGGAGTTTGAATGGAATTTCTGGGTAGAGCACCTGGCTGGAAGGCGAGCACTATTGGTTCCTCACAGACCAGCTGACAGCAGTTCTGCAAGTGGAAGGAGAAATCAATCGAAACCAAAACAAGGCTGGGAAGCCCCTTGCTGCTGCCTGGTAAGCCCCTCCACGCCCTCTACTGATAAAGCCTCATTTGCTCCAGCTGGCAAAAGAAAACTGTTTACATTACTAGATCCAGCTCCAGTATCTCAAATTAGAGTTAAAAATTTGAGCTAAGGATTTAGAGCTGAGGCAGAAATATATAGTCCACATGCAAACTTCTCTGATTCAGTTGGGTGCTACATGTAGTCGAGCACCATGTATTGCATTTATCTGTTATAACTTTGAGTCCCCTTTAATCTTACAGTGTCCTCTACATTTTTGTTAAATTTGTCTTTCATTGCATAGACATTTTTTAGAGAGTCTAGGCCAGTTACTTTGCAGAATTTCTCTCAGTGTGGACTTATCTTTCTGTTTACTCATGATTACATTCAGGTAAAACACTTTTGGCAGGAATGTTATGTAAGTTATAATATTGTATCAATGAGACATATCACAAAACACACTGTATAAGTTTTTCTCATAACTAGTGATAGTAAGTTTGATCATTTGGTTAAAGTTGTGGTCAACAGGTTTATCCATCTCCCTATTATGATTAATAAGTACTCAACTGAGTGATATTGCAAGAATATGCAACTATCTTTGTTTCCAAAAAGTCTTCATCCAGTGGACTTAGCACTCATTGGTAATTCTTGGTTGAATCCATTATTGTAACAGGTGTGAATTGGTGATGTTACTGGGCTTTCATTCTCTTTACCACACATTGGCAATTTGAAAAACCGAAAAGCCTGGCACTGGTTGGGCTTCAGGCCATGTTCCTGAAAAAGGCACTCTTCTTGCAGTTCTTATTCAGTTACTTATCTCCCTGCCTTTCCTACCACCTCAACTATTTCCCTAGGTCTCAGGGAAAACATCCTATAGGCCTTGTTTTACTCTCCTCAAGATGCTATTTATGAATGAGAATATGATTATGATATTTTAATGAATCGCAGGTTTCTCATATAAAAAGATTTTTTAAAAACATTTTTGAATTTGAAAAACCCTGAAATTTTAGCAATTTTTGCTATTTGTTAATGCATTTGTTCAATAAATTGTTCATTCAGCAAATATTGTGTACCAGACAGAGTACTGGAAACTGAGGGTAGAGTAGGGGGCTTACTTCAAAGTGCTACAGAGTGTGCCCAAGCTGTAGTATCAGCAGTCTTGAGTATTGAGACTTGTTGAGTGTTAGCCATGGGGCAAGTGCCATGACATCTATGATCTTAGTTTTCTCATCTTTGAATGTGGACAACTGTAGCTAGGTCACTAAATGGATATGATGATTCACTTACATACAGATGCATGCATGCACAAGCACACACACACACACACCTACACACAGGCAGCTCTCACTTTGCACAGCATCAAGTTAGCTGAAACTTGTACATATCTGAGCCATGTTCCTATTTTGCATGGTCCCCACATGCACAAGTTTCAGTAAGCATGGCATCCTACAAGACGAGGGCTGCCTGTATATATAAAACATTCTAGGAAATTGCCTGGGGTACAGCAAATTCTCAAAAGTGGTAATTATATGATTAAATCCAGAAATCTTTTTACAACTACTGTAGCTCTTTGTCATTGTCCAGCCTCTCTTTTTGAACGTTTTCAATGATAGTGCAATAGTGTTTTACTAAGAAGACCACACTTTTTTCTTTTTTAGCATCTTTATTGGAGTATAATTGTTTTACACTGGTGTGTTAGTTTCTGCTTTATAACAAAGTGAATCAGCTATATGTATACATATATCCCCATATCTCCTTCCTCTTGCGTCTCCCTCCCACCCTCCATATTCCACCCCTCTAGGTGGTCACAAAGTACCAAGCTGATCTCCCTGTGCTATGTAGCAGATACCACTAGCTATCTATTTTACATTTGGTAGTGTATATATGTCCATGCCACTCTCTCACTTCGTCCCAGCTTACCCTTCCCCCTCCTCGTGTCATCTACGTCTGCGTCTTTATTCCTGTCCTGCCCCTAGGTTCTTCATAACCATTTTTTTTCTTAGATCCCATATATATGTGTTAGCATACGGTATTTATTTTTCTCTTTCTGACTTACTTCACTCTGTATGACAGACTCTATGTCCATCCACCTCACTACAAATAACTGTTTCATTTCTTTTTATGGCTGAGTAATATTTCATTGTATATATGTGCCACATCTTCTTTATCCATTCATCTGTTGATGGACACTTAGGTTGCTTCCATGTCCTGGCTATTGTAAATAGAGCTGCGATGAACATTGTGGTACATGACTCTTTTTGAATTATGGTTTTCTCAGGGTATATGCCCAGTAGTGGGATTGCTGGGTCGTATGGTAGTTTTTTCTTTTCTTTTTTTTTTTAACATCTTTATTGTAGTATAATTGCTTTACAATGGTGTGTTAGTTTCTGCTTTATAACAAAGTGAATCACTTATACATACATTCCCATATCTCTTCCCACTTGCGTCTCCCTGCCTCCCACCCACCCTATCCCACCCCTCTAGGTCGTCACAAAGCACCGAGATGATCTCCCTGTGCTGTGCGGCTGCTTCCTACTAGCTATCTATTTTACGTTTGGTAGTGTATGTATGTCCATGCCACTCTCTCACTCTGTCACAGCTTACCCTTCCCCCTCCCCATATCCTTAAGTCCATTCTGTAGTAGGTCTGTGTCTTTGTTCCCGTTTTACCCCTAGGTTCTTCATGACATTTTTTTTTCTTAGATTCCATATATATGTGTTAGCATACGATATTTGTCTTTCTCTTTCTGACTTACTTCACTCTGTATGACAGACTCTAGGTCCATCCACCTTACTACAAATAACTCAATTTCATTTCTTTTTATGGCTGAGTAATATTCCATTGTATATATGTGCCACATCTTCTTTATCCATTCATCTGATGATGGACACTTAGGTTGCTTCCATGTCCTAGCTATTGTAAATAGAGCTGCAATGTACATTTTGGTACATGACTCTTTTTGAATTATGGTTTTCTCAGGGTATATGCCCAGTAGTGGGATTGCTGGGTCGTATGGTAGTTCTATTTGTAGTTTTTTAAGGAACCTCCATACTGTTCTCCATAGTGGCTGACCAATTCACATTCCCACCAGCAGTGCAAGAGTGTTCCCTTTTCTCCACACCCTCTCCAGCATTTATTGTTTGTAGATTTTTTGATGATCGCCATTCTGACTGGTGTGAGATGATATCTCATTGTAGTTTTGATTTGCATTTTTCTAATGATTAATGATATTAAGTATTCTTTCATGTGTTTGTTGGCAGTGTGTATATCTTCTTTGGAGAAATGTCTATTTAGGTCTTCTGCCCATTTTTGGATTGGGTTGTTTGTTTTTTTGTTATTGAGCTGCATGAGCTGCTTGTAAATTTTGGAGATTTATCCTTTGTCTGTTGCTTCATTTGCAAATATTTTCTCCCATTCTGAGGGTTGTCTTTTCATCTTGTTTATGGTTTCCTTTGCTGTGCAAAAGCTTTTAAGTTTCATTAGATCCCATTTGTTTAGTTTTATTTCCATTTCTCTAGGAGATGGTTCAAAAAGGATCTTGCTGTGATTTATGTCATAGAGTTGCAGAATTAAAAAAGCAACATATCCCCAGTGTTCATAATCTTCTTAGCAGATTCTGTTTGAGAACCAGCTGTGGCATCACTGGCAGATTGACACCTCTTGAACACAGTGTCTCGGTTCCATTTCTCTATCTGTGGAATAGGCGGCTGAGTACAGAATCTAACAATCCTGTTGCCTGGTAAGTCTCATAGAAAGGCAGGCTTTGCAAGGACATGAGAGTCAGAAGGCTCTACACTAAATATTCCACTCACGTTGAAGGGTCGTAGGTATCCAGATGTCACTGAGATCCTAAGTCAATGAGATAAAGTCCCTGGGCTCTCAGTGTGGATTAGCATCCTGCTTCCAGTGTGTGCTACCTTTTTGCTTTTTGGCAATTTATATAATCTGTCCCAGTTTTCCCATTTACAAAAGGGGACAATAATAGCGATTTCATGGATTTCATTATGAAGTTGAAACAAGGTAACTCTACATAGTAGGCAGGTAATAATACTTTAGTCATAAGTCTTAGTAGCTCTAATAGTAGTTTTATCAAGGGGATTCATGACATATATATGTATTGTTTAGTGAACATAACTGCCCAGATTCGACTTCAGGAATCAGTTAAGTCACTTTGCTTAAGGTCATTCCCCTTCCTGGGACAGCTCATATCCAACGACTGATAAATAGAGGAGTAGCCTTGCCGCCTTGGTCTGACTTGGGGCAAAGCCGAAGGCCCCTTCTTGCTCCAGGACTCCCCGTGGAGCTGACTGAGGTTGTTGTTGGGCTGCTTTGCAGCTCAGCCTATGTTTCTGCCCAGTCCTTGATCTTCTCCCTGTCTTCCCACTGGTCCCCGCTCCAGTCCAACAGGAGTTGATTCCAGGTGCACTCCTTAATAAGAATCCTGCATACCAAACCCCACCTCAGAGTCAGCTTTACAGAGAATGCTGCCTGTGACAACAGAATGGGAAGACAAATAAGTCACCTCGCTCAGATATTTCACTGTGTGGCCTGAGACTTGTGACCATCAGAGATCACCTTATATCACTCTTTGGCGTGTTCTAGGATGTTTTGAAGGTCATGGTAAGTCAGTAGTTCTCCTAGTAACTGGTAAACTTCCCAGCATCTTGCCAGTGCCCTGGTGCACCAATCAGACTTCCAGGAAGTGAGAGGGAGGCGATAGTACTGAGGGAAGGCCTTGAGCATCTGGCTGGAAACACTCCCTGTGGCTGGTGGAAGTTGAAATTGTCAGCCCAAGCAGTAAGTAACAGCTATTTTTCCGTTTTGGTGACCAGTCATTTGACCTTGCTCTCTGAGTCACAGAGGTTTGGGGCATGGCAGAAAACAGAGCTTGAAAGAGTTCCCTGAGAGGAAAGAGTGAAACTCCAGATGTTTTTCTGATGGAGAGTGCAGATTTGTCCACTGGTAATAGGTTGAGTTGGTTTTGTATAGAAATACGGGTTTCAAAATTTCAAGGGACTCTTTCCCTTCTTTTCAAAGAAATGCAATTGTTTTACTCTTGCACCTTCAGACTTCTGGTCTATTTGATTATAATGTCTCATATACTGCCTATAGTGTTTATTGGCCTTATATTCACAAGTTTTTCTTGAATGATGTTAATTTATATAAGTTCAAGGACTTGAATTCACTTAAACAATAGATTTCTCTCTTACCAACAATTAAAAAAAAAAAAAACTTCAAAGGATGAATGAATGAATTTTAAGGAAACACAAACTAATCCCCATTGCAACCAGAGTGACCTTTTTGCAATAGACACCTTGCTTAACATTCTTCACTAATTTTCTTACTATGCCTTTAAAGATTATGTATAAGCTGATAGTTTATCATTTCATCTTCATGCCTTACTATTTCCCAACTCATCTCCTTGATACACACACACACACACACACACACACACACACACACATTTTTAAGTTACTTTCAGACAAAGTTCAAATGTAACACTCTATTCTGGAATACAGCATATTTTTTTCCAGTCTGTAGAGGCATTTTTAATTTGGCTCCATTATTACATGTTTATTTGATAAAACCACTGTATCTGTTGTCATGTTAGAAGAGGCAACTACCAAAGCAATCTACAGATTCAGTGCAGTCCCTATTCATCTACCAATGGCATTCATTACAGAATTAGAACAAAAAATTTTACAATTCATATGGAAACACAAAAGACCCCGAATAGCCAAAGCAATCTTGAGAAAGAAAAATGGAGCTGGAGGAATCAGGCTCCTGGACTTCAAAGTGTACTACAAAGCTACAGTAATCAACACAGTGTGATACTGGCACAAAAACAGAAATATAGATCAATGGAACAGGATAGAAAGCCCAGAGATAAACCCACGCACATATGGTCACCTAATTTACGACAAAGGAGGCAAGAACATACAATGGAGAAAAGACAGCCTCTTCAATAAGTGGTGCTTGGAAAACTGGACAACTACATATAAAAGAATGAAATTAGAACACTACCTAACACCATACACAAAAATAAACTTAAAATGGATTAAAGACCTAAATGTAAGGCCAGACACTATAAAACTCTTAGAGGGAAACATAGGAAAACCACTCTGACATAAACCACAACAAGATCTTTTTTGACCCACCTCCTAGATTAATGGAAATAAAAACAAAAAAACAAATGGGACCTAATAAAACTTCAAAGCTTTTGCACAGCAAAGGAAGCCATAAATAAGACGAAAAGACAACCCTCAGAGTGGGAGAAAATATTTGCAAATGAAGCAACAGACAAAGGATTAATCTCCAAAATATACAAACAGCTCATGCAGCTCAATATCAAAAAAACAAACAACCCAATTAAAAAATGGGCAGAAGACCTAAACAGACATTTCACCAAAGAAGACATACAGATGGCCAAGAGGCACATGAAAAGCTGCTCAACATCACTAATTATTAGAGAAATACAAATCAAAGCTGCAATGAGGTATCACCTTACACCAGTCAGAATGGCCATCATCAAAAAATCTAGAAATAATAAATGCTGGAGAGGGTGTGGAGAACAGGGAACCCTCTTGCACTTTTGGTGGGAATGTAAATTGATACAACTACTATAGAGAACAGTATGCAGGTTCCTTAAAAAACTAAAAATAGAACTACCATATGACCCAGCCATGCTACTACTGGGCATATACCCTGAGAAAACCATAATTCAAAAAGAGACATGTACCCCAGTGTTCACTGCAGCAGTATTTACAATAGCCAGGACATGGAAGCAACCTAAATGACCATTGACAGATGAATGGATAAAGGAGATGCGGCACAAATATGCAGTGGAATATTACTCAGCCATAAAACGCAAAATTGAGTTATTTATAGTGAGGTGGATGGACCTAGACTCTGTCATACAGAATGAAGTAAGTCAGAAAGAGAAAAGCAAATACCATATTCTAACACATATATATAGAATCTAAAAAAAAAAAAAAAAATGGTATTGATGAACCTAGTTCCAGGGCAGGAATAAAGACATAGACCTAGAGAATGGACTTGAGGACACAGGATGGGAGGGGGAAGCTGGGGTGAAGTGAGAGTAGCATCGACATATATTCACTACCGAATGTAAAATAGATATCTAGTGGGAAGCAGCAGCATAGCACAGGGAGATCAGCTCGGTGCTTTGTGACCACCTAGAGGGATGGGATAGGGAAGGTGGGAGGGAGGCTTGAGAGAGAGGGGACATGGGGATATATGTATGCATATGGCTGATTCACTTTTTTGTACAATGGAAACAAACACAGTATTGTGAAGCAATTATACTCCTTTAAAGATCTATTTTTTTAAAAGTCAACTAATTTCTTTTAAATTATCAAAATACATCATTGTATAAATTGGTTTTAGGTATAGCTATGTCCTTAGGTGAAGTAATATTTAAAGATAGTAGTTTCTTTATCTCCTCTTTCCTTCTTTGGAGTTACTTTTTTTACTTTAGGAGAGTGTAACTTTTTTTACTTTAGGAGAGTGTAATTTTGATGGGTTGCTATACTAAGAAAAGGAAGGGTTGTAGGAGAGACTTACTGACTTGTTTCTTTATAATGTCTGTGTAGACTCCGTGATATGATGAGGGGTTCAGTAATGAAGTAGGAATTTTAGAGACATTTCTCAACCTCCACTGTTCTTCTTTACAAAGCTATACATCTCTTGAATATGGAGGACAGCTTAAATCCAAGACAGCTCCTCCCTCAATAAGAGGTTCCAAGATGTAATTCTAAAAGCAGAAGGAAATTTTTGAGTTATTTCCAAATCTGCTTTTGTGATGATATAAAGTACAACTATGAAGAATTTAAGACTCTCTATCCAAGTAGCAAAAGAGAAGATTTTTCCACATATTTTTTGCCCACTAACTTGCAAGAATGATTATTTTTAAATAAGAAAGGAAAAAAAAAGAGAAATTTTTCTAGCCAAATGGAGAATCTGATCATATTTTGCAAACTTTAAACTTGAATTTACCTTGCCTTCAAAATAGAATACGTTCATTCTGGAAAATAGTATTAAAAACAAACAGATAGTTTTTAAAAAGAGGGATTGAAGACTATCTAGTTTTTCCTTTTTGATTTTCCTACTTTGGTATTTTAGTTCAGGATTATAAAATGCAAAATTGAATGGAAATTCTGTGTTCTATTTCCTGATCTTGTAGCACTTACTAATTTTGCCTCAGATAACATTAGGTTTATTTATAAAAAATTATAACACTCAATTTGTAATGAGCAGTTTACTCTTCGTTTTAACGTGAGTAAAATGCATTTTATGTTGGCAGTTGTTCTAAAATGTTTTTTGATATTCTATAAATAAAACCTCCTTTTTAAAAAATTTGATAATATATAGGGCAGAGAAGAATTCCTGAAAAAACTCACTCGAGATGAAGTGGCTAATGGAATGATGATTCAGGTAATCCCAATTTGGTTTCAATATTTTATTCTTCCTTTAATTTGCATTTTACGTAGCATTTTAAATTTGCCTGTAATGAGGCATCTTTTCACTACTTGGTTTGCAAGCCAGCAGTTTTCTCTCCTTAGTTGATGACAGTTGCCCTCTGTACGACTAGCAGTGTCTGATCATGCATAAAGAAACTGACCTCTCATATACATATCTCATTTTGTGGTTTAATGGGAATTTCTGCCAGCCTAGTAAAAGGGCAGTGGGATCTTATTCCTAAGTGTCTCTTTAGTTTGCTTTGTGATGATGTCATGTTTTCTTTACTTTTAATGTCTTTCAATTGGACTCTTTTATTTAAGACTGAAAAGAAAACATGCTATATTTCTATATAAAGATTTTGAAACTAAAGCCTTATAACTAGCAAAATCAATTTTACTTTTTAAAAAATCTTTATCTATCACCTGCATATCCTTTGGGACCTAGATTGGGTGTTCTGAACACTGGCATGTTTGTAGACTGCCTCCCCTTCAGAAATACATAAATATTTGAAACCATTACTATAAAAAGAATAAAATCAAGAGGCAAAACAGTCTAAGACAGTGTTAATTTTAAAAATTATTTGAGATTATCTGCACCTCTGTTCCTCTTTGAGGCAAACACAAATTTTGTGATTTTTTTCTATTGGGAAATTTGATATTTTCAAACATATAAAAACAGTGTCTCTCTAATTCTATATGCTTGAAAATGCCAAATTCCCTAATTTATTTCTCTCTGTAGATAAGCCCAATAATTCCATAATCTTCCAATCCTTTTTGCTTAATAGTTTGTTATTAACTTCTTATTTATTAGTTTGATTTGGTCTTAGAATGCAGGAATTACATATATTTCAATATTTGTCATTAACATGCCATCTAACCTTATTATCCTCCAGTACTTACTTAAGGATATCTGATTTTTATTGTCTATTAAATTTTTTCCTCTCATTTTTTATAATATTACTTCTGTTCTTTTTAAATATGCTATATTCGTACCTATTGCTTTTTTATGGTGGCATTTATTGTTTTCATTTTTAGACATTACTGACCAGTACAGGATAGAGTCTCAATAAATGTTTAGGTAATTAATAACAATGAATCATTTTAAAAATCTTTGCTGGCAGAAAAGACTGTTTTCCCTTCAAGAAGAGCAGGCACTTGAGAAGCAGGATCTTATGAGAAAGAAAACAATATATGCCTTAGCACTGGCAGAAATGGAGATACCACTGCTTAAACTAGAAGAAGAAGCTGTAAAACTCAGAACTTGCCACAAAGAACATTCTGATGTAAGCATTTATAATTAATCCAGAAACTAATTTGCAGGAATATTCAGGTCAGTAAATCATCTATGCGATTTTACATTATCATTTGGAAAATTATGATTTCACATAGGAAGACACAAAAGCATGGACAAAGTAAGTAACTATTTTATGACCACACAACCGATCTACAGTGGAATTATATAGCAAGACTATTAACGCTATTACCTGGAACCCAACACTTTATCTTAGAGAGTACTTAGGAAAAGCAGTTTTCAAATGGGTGAGTAGTGATTTATCTGGTATGATTACCCACTGTAGTAAATTTAATTCAAAGTCTTCACTGCTTGTTAATAAAATTCCAAAGCTACGTTTGCTCAAATATAGAATATAATGCATCTTGACATTTTCGTGGTAAATTTTTGATGTATGTAAATGAAGTTAAGACAGCTAGGATGAAAAATAAAGCAAATGTTAATAAAATATTTTCAAAACAACAAGTTTATGGCAGTAACTGATATCACTAGCCCTTCCCAAAGAAAAATATGCATACATCATACCATTAGTCTTTTGGAGAATTAGAAGGTGTGGTAGGAATTATACATTCTTGTCCTCGGCTGCAGGGAGGATGTACGTATATTGATTTGGGCCATTTTGGCAACAGGGTTTTTTTTTCTTTGCAAATGATGATGTAACTTTACATTCTTAGTCTTTAATAATTTTCAAAATTTCATTATTTTAAAAACTTTGTGATTTTCAAAGTTTTCCTATTATGAATGTTTATTTTGGTCTTCAAAGCATCTCTGAAGTAGGCAAGAGAGAGTTTATCTGTAACATAGACATGAGAAAACTTGGGCCTACCTGCATGAAGTCACTTGTACGATGCCATAAACCATGGAAACAGCAAATTCTGAGTGTACTTCTTGGGGCTTCTAAATGCTTATCCTAGCGCTCATGTAATGAATATATAACCAGTACTAACACCTAGTGATATAAATGATTTTAATAATGGCTCCTCCTTACATTAATGATAGGAGTTTATTAATTGCTTCAAAGCCTTGGTGTAATCATCTGAGTATGATAATGAATTCCAGAAAAGATTAATAACTTGTATCTTTTCTTATTTTATAATAGCCATTGTTTTGTACCTTCTTGTAGTGCAGTAATCATTTTTGTTTTATTATTCTTTAATAGTGTATAAATCATAAGAACTAATAATTTAGCATAAACTCCGTGAAAGAGTAAGTTTTCATACACTTTCTATAATGATTGCTGAAAATTTGGAGTTTTAATTTTGGTTAAAATATTTTAAATATTGTGAGGAAAATTTATTTCTATGTGAGTTTATTAGTTTTTGTTACTTAGCTAAAATTGATTAGACTTTGATTTTCTTGGGTAATTCAAATTGAATATTGGGATTATGGATATCCTAGTATGTTTTTGTAATTCATGTGTGGTGAATTCCTTTCCTTTTATACCAAAATATATGTTGTTGTTATTAAAATAGTTGCTTGGGAACTATCTGGTCTAAACCAAGATAATTGGATTGTAAATGTTGCACATCTTAATTTCTAAATGTCCTATAGTTACTAGGTGAAATAATTGAGAGGAAAGAATATGTTAAAAGAAATGTAGAGAAAACAAAGAAAAAATTACAAAGAAAGGGGAAGAAAACCCAGGATGCATTAATGAAAACTGAGGTAAGGAATTTAATGTCAAAAAATAATTTTGAATTTACAACCTTTTCATCTCAATGAAAACTATGCCAGCAAATTTAATTTTAGGTGGATGTCTCTCATTTCTAATTGGTTGCACTAAGTTGATTCTGCATGTATGCACGCACATGGGCAGTCTCTGTGTCTTCATTTTCTCTCTTACAGTGTCTTTCCCACTGGTACAGTGTATCCTCCTGTTACCTTTCCTACAAAGTAGAGATAGGGATTTGTAGTGTCTGAGATAGTACCATGATTCTGAAGATGAGACCAATGTACAGATTGAAACATTTGTTAATATCTGACATCTAAATGTTACCCTCAAGCTGGTATGTAGGCGGCATGAACAAATGGCTATATATCAAAGGACTTCAGGGCTTTTTCCAACTTAGAAATATTTACTCCCTTAAAATCCTCACATCTAACATTCTAACTTTAGAGAATCATTGGATATGGGAAAGTAGAGATAGTCCATTGTCTTTAACTTGCTATCCTCTGGATATATTTTAAAGGTAGCACCAATATGATTTGTTAGTGGACAGCTTGTGGGCCATGAGATGGAGGTGTAATCATATCCTTTAAATAAAGTTAACCCTGTACAGGGCCACAAAAGAAATATTTTTTAAAATTACCAAGGAAAATAATATGTATAATAATAATAACAAATATTAATATTTTGCATGTTTTTTATATGTCAGGCATTGTTCTAAGTGCTCAGACCTATTAACTAATTTCATCTTCATGATAACCCTATGAAGAGTGTACTATTATTATCTGCATTCTACAGTTGAAGAATCTTATGCATTGTTTTTTAATTAACTTGTTCAGTTTCACCCAGCTTGTTAATTCAATGTATCTGGCACTAGAAGCTCTGCTCCTGACCACTACATTATACTGGTCAAATCATACAGGTTACTTTTATTGACCTCGGTGAAGTAAAATCAGAACTCAATAACAAAAAATATAGCAGAAAGAAAAAATATGTAGACCACTGGAAATGTTTTTTAAATCACATTTTCTTTATTTACTTCTGTGTTAAGGAATATTTAGAATTACAAATTACCATTTATTACAAGTGACTGATGATAAACTATAAAGCAAAATTTATGGAATGGGCCAACATTATAATTTGGTATTACCAATAAATTATTTTGGTAAGAAGAACTAAAAATACCTGGCATATCTATGAAAGGCAAAAAGAACGTGCCATGATAAAAATTAAAAGAGACATAATTATATACGAAATTGCATAGCAATTTGTTTTAAAATCTTGATGAAGTATATAATTTATTTTTGAAATACAAATGATGAAAACTGGGTAAAAAGAAAAAAATAACAAAAATGGATCAATAACAATAAAACTGGTCTACACTCTACCAGTAACGGCAAGAACAAGCACAGATGCTTTATAGGCCTCCCACAAAACCAGGTAGAGAGCATAAGAAAGCATGGAAAGCTTCTAAATTTATTCTATAAAAGTATAACCCTGAAACCATAACTGAAGAATATTACCATAGGTAAGAAATCTGTAGGTGATCTCACTTATGAACATAGATGACAAAATCTTAAATATATCAGTGAATTGAATTTTACAACGTGCTAAAAATGATATACTTTACAAAATAAGAGTCCTTTGAAGAATGTGAAGATGATTGCGCATAAACAAGTGTACTGATATAATTCACTTCATTTACACAAGTGAAAGACAGTTAGCCTAAAATATTTGATAAAATTTGAAAGCCACTGATTTATTTAAAAAAACTCTTAACTGTCTAGATATATAATGAAAACATCCATACCTTAATAACATGTGTTATAGTGTCTACCAGTATTTTCCAGCAAACATGATACTTAATTATGTAACATTAAAAATAAATCCATTAAAATCAGGAACAAAACATTCAGGCCAGCTCTTACAACCCAGCACACTGCTGTTATTGATGACAAATTACTTGTAACGTGTCACAAAAGATAAAACATATGTGTTCAAGACTGCAGTGGAATGCCACCACAGTTCTTATATCCACATCTGAATATTTGCTAAAATAGTAACTAAAAATTTCCAAACGTTAACAAATATAAATAAATTCCAATGAAAAACATGGCTGAATACTTTGTGTGTATGCTCAGTATTATAGAAGTTACTAAGAGTTTGAGGGTTAGAGAAGAAGGGTTCATTTTCTTTTGTTTGTCCTTCAAATTGATGTCTTTCCAATTACTACTGAGTCCTTAAAAATGTCTTAAACATTGTTGGAATTTCCTGGAGTTGGAGAAGTAAAAGAAGAAGTTGGTTCACTCAAGAAACACATCATCTTGCTAGGGATCAGACAAGGAAACAGACAGCCTTAATACATTGTGAGCAGAGCCACGACAATGGTGTAATGGTGTGGGAAGCGTCAAGAAGGAGGAAACGCAGCTGAATCAAGGGCATCCAGGAAGATTTTTCAGAGGAGGTGATGTCTAAGAATGATAATTACTAATGGAGAAATTGAAGGTTGAATATTTGCCTTGCCGTGATGTTTAGAGAACAGAGATGATATACACAAAAAGACTAAAAGAATAATTGGCACTGGAAGCATTCAACAAATGGTTTCCATTATTATTGTTAGCATTATTATTATTATATAAATTTTAACTTGAAGAAATGAAGTAAGGGCTTTTTAGAAACAGACCTTGTGTTTGCAAAGCAAGGAGATCATGTGAGAATGCTATGTGTTTGTGGAATTGCAAGCACTTTGGTATGACCAGAGTTATAAGAGTTATAAGAGTGCAAATATATGAAGCTAGTGAGACGGGCAATGCCTTGTGTGTCATGCTATGGAACCCCATCCTGAAGAAACTTGCAAACATCATTAATAGCATTTATTAAGTCCTCATTACGTTGACTGGTATATAAACAACACTACAGCAGCATTTCTACCTTCTAAGAACCTAAGTTAGACAAATAATTTTATCTTTTACTGTGTGTAAGCATTTCAGTCATGGGCCAAGCTAAACAGTATTACTGAATTTTATGTTTAACCCCAAGTTAAATCTTAAGTGTGGAATATGGACATATTGTATTTAGATAACATAAAAGTATTTATTAAATCTTAAATAAATATTAAAAATATCTGAAATTAATAATTTAGAATCTGAATATAATTTTTATTATCTAATATTTATAAACTATATGGTTTTCAAATTTTTGAGATAAGGAGATAACAAAAAATCTTGTATGGTAAAATATTAATTAACTTCATTTTAGATTTCTAGACCCTTCCAGGTCTGGGCATGAAACTGTCTTTGGGTGGAAAGCCTCAAAATTGCTAAAACCTGTGTCACCAGGCTAGAGAAAAAAATAAGCCAAAGAATTGTAAATGTACCATTCGTATGCCTCAATTCCCATTTGCTCTAATGACACTTCAGCATTCATCAAGACTCACAAATGGTTCTTAGAGTCCCCAGGCTTTTGCTCACTCAAGATATTCAGATGTTGATATATACTCTTGATTGACACGTGGCATGTAACAATTTCTTTTCGCACTGTGGGGACATCTCTAATATTTTTGATGCCATGGAAGGGGATATGGTGCTCACATTTACGAAAGACTCACTGATGGTACCTATGAAAGGTGTCAAAATACACGTTTTGCTTTTCACTGCTGTCTGCAGGAATTGCACTCTTTCTTTCCTTTAGTGTAAAATCCTCTGGCACCACCTTCAGCATCACTGAATTGGCTGGTATGATCTAAGTTGTTGACCCCATTGCTTCTGAAATCTCAGTTTCCCATGAAAATCATCATTGAAGATTACGGCATGCATTATGGAATCTGAACGAAAAGTCAGGGTTCGTGATACCGTGCTGTACCCACGATTGCCCATCCTCTCTGACTTGTTCCTACTTATTTTTACCCATACTTGTGCCTCCTCACACTTTTTGTTTGCTTGACTTTTCTCCCAGAAATAACATAATATCCTAGTAGGCCCACTGAAGAATCCTTGTCAGCCATCTCAACTACCTTCTGGTACCAAACCAAC
The DNA here is from genome assembly GCF_008692025.1 of Phocoena sinus. NCBI lineage: Eukaryota > Metazoa > Chordata > Mammalia > Artiodactyla > Phocoenidae > Phocoena > Phocoena sinus. The sequence goes on from NC_045776.1 coordinate 41,896,276, forward strand.
CAACCAACCAAAAAAACCCCATTTATTAGTAGAAGAGTTCCAGAAGTTCCAGAAAAAAAAAAGAAAAGAAGGGATGATATGAAAATCCAAATACAGTACTCAATTTTCCAAATCTTGGACAAACAGAAGATTTTTATAGGAAAATAAGTATGAAAGATTAGCAATTCTTTCTTCTTGAAATCTGTAAGAATAGAGAAAGAATTAGAAGGCACATGGGGAAAACTGGAGGAAAACAGGAGCAACGGGAGCAATTGAGACTGTGAAATCCACTGGGAGAGCAGCACCAGCTAGAAGCAGTGCGAGACGTGGGGAAAAACAACCTTCAGTGAGTCAGTCACCCAGTCAATGAATCAGTCCGTCAACATAAACACCAACAGTTATGAAGGGATCATGCAAAAATTGATACAAAATCAAATCTCCAATCTGGAATTGGACTGGCCAGCCTTGGGGAATTGTGCTGGTATTAAACATTGACTCCTTTTTCTTAAACATCAGAACAATATATATCCTTGCCTGCCTTTAGTGTACATGTTTGATAACCCATGACCACATGCTGGCATCTTAAGAGACATGCCTTTCAGTTGTGCATGTATGTGTGTGGGAGGGGAGACAAGTTAGTGCAGGGTGGAGAGGGAGGGAGAGGAAGGGCGGGGAGAGAAGATAGATAGTTATAACCGATCTTTTAGAAAACCTCATCAGATGTAAGAGAAGAGAACACAAACCTAAGTTGTTACTTATATTGATAAGAGATTACTATTTGCTTTTAATTGTTCACATGGCCAAAACTATTTGTGTTTCTAAACTGGAAGGATTTGAAAATCCTAGTACTTAAGGTATTCCTGAATTTTTTTTTTCAGGATAAATGCTCAATAACTTTTAAAGAAATAGAGACCACTAAAAGTAAAACAAGTATTTATCATGCAAAAATAACTCAATTGAATAAAGACTTAGAAGAAAAACAAAAGGAAAAGAATGTTTTTGACCACACACTTGACTGTTTAAAGTAAGTACTTAAAATTTATCAAAATATTAAATGCTTAATATATCATTTATAAAAGAGATGTGATCAAATTTCCATGTTTAAAATTTATTCTTCAAATGATCCATATTTTCTATCATGATTTGATGTGAAATATACATGTGATATTTGATAATTTTGGTTTAAAAACAATCATAAATTGCTGTCATTTTTCATTGCTCCTCTGGGTTTATTCTTATTGTAATAACTGCTAATGTTTCTCCTTTCCAAGCATAAGAACTTTTATGCGTTATGAAATTCATAACCTCTCCCACTAATTTCAACATTTTTCACTTATATGACATGATTAATAATATATATTTTTTCACCCAACCTTTTTTGATAACAGTTTTGAGGTAAGAGTTTAGAAATTCTATAAAACCTCATGTAATTTATTCACATTAATTGTCTTCAAAAGCCTCTTATACAGTCCCCTCATTAGTCTGGGGCATACCTGACAAAGGCCTTTCACTTTGAGAATAATCATGCTTTAAGACTCTTACTGTATCCATAGACCCCCACTTAGAACTTACATACTCTTCCTATTGAGTATTTCCTATTTTATAATACATTGAGAACAGGATTTGGAGGACTACTGGAGGAATATGCATTGGTCACATTTAGGAATGGTGGTCTGATTTTAAATATAGAAGGCTAATACAGTATTAGCAAAATCATAACACTTGAGGGATAAAGTGTCAGAAAAATAGTTATGCACAATCTAATACCATGTATCTTAATGGAGTCAAGTCAATGAACTCAACAAGGATTTGTTTAGCTCTTACAACAGGATTTTATTTTTTATTTAAGTTTATTACAAAATTTACTTTCAAAATGATCATACAGCTTTACCTGAAAATTACTAAATCATATACAGAATATCAGGGAAGATATTACCTGATATTACTTTGAAAGATATGTATCCATATTGTTTAATATCTGTAAGAATAATTGGGGGCTCAGAGGGATAAGCCTGAAATTACATAATTTACACTAAACTTATATTTTGTTCAGGAGCTGATGAATATTTTTTTCCAGGATTCTTACCATTTCAATTCTTACATTTTCTTCCATCCTGTGCCTAGATTATATTGCTTTTCAGGCAAGAACAGTCACCGTGTCCCAGTGAATCAATTCCATCCCTAAACTTGATCAAACTCTGCCTTTGCCCTGGAAGAGGAGAAAAAGAATAGCTGACACTGTGTATCATTTACAAATCTATTAACAGTGATGATGGACAGTGTCAAGTAAGATTTAAAGCTAAGATAGATTGACTTCCTAGTGTGCCAGGCGTTTTGTGGGCAGTCTAAGCACCTATCTCATCCAGTTCTCACAGTGAATTCTTAAATCCTGTCATAACATTCCCACATGAATGCCAGAGAAACAGAGCCTCAGGGAAATTAAATGATTAAGATTGCACTGCTAATTAGTGGTAGAGCTACTCCAGCTTAGGTTTGTCCTGTTCCAAAGTGTGTACTCTTTTGACTGTGCATATTGACTCCCTAAACTAGGACTGGAACGGAAGATTACTGAAGATTAACTGTACTAGGAATAATCTACTGATGCTTTCACCTAGTGTCAATGTTGATGTTAGTGAGTGCTTACATAGGACATCTCATAAGAATTATGGATGTTGTTAGTACGAGTGATGAAGTGGAAAAAACAGAGGCAAGACAGATGAAAGGGAAGGACTTTATTTCATTTAAAAGGAGAGACACCCATCTAAAAAGTGTGGCTAGAGTCATGTTTTCAAATTTCCTGATAACAGCCATAGTAGAGAGAGAGGAAAAAAATGAGTACTTTGTGTTGAGCTGCTGAATCAAATAGAGGTAGTCGGAACTGGATTTGAATTCTGGTTCTGTCATTTACTAATTAGCTTACACAGGCTAATAATACCGAAGTTTAGCTTTTTCATCTGTTGGATGGCTGAAATAATTATTCTTTCATAGGGTGGTTGTTGTATTAAATGAGATATTGTATTCAAAGCACTTTAACATTTTAGCCCCCCAAAAATTTTAGTCCTGCTGCCTTTATAACTAACTGTGCAAATGATTCAATTTTCCATACCAGTAGAGATGAAAATGAATGTGGGTAACATAAGACTGTGCTGAGCTTTTGCAGCTCTGCTTATTCTAGATTCTGGGTTACTGATCAAGTCTGGCAGTTATTTCTAAAGCGTATTTATTTTTGTGGTATTGTTTTAACCACTTTTTGATGCTTTTTCTACTAGTATAGTTCCTAATATAACTACTGATTTCACCATAAAAATAATTTTACTTCTGTGTCTGGATGTACTTAGTTGCAAATGACAAAATACACAAGGGTACATATACACACGCTAGGGCACACACACACACACACACACACACGCACACTCAAACACCAGCTTAAACAATAGTGAAACGTATTATCTTATGTAACAGGAGGCCTCTAGGTAGGGTAGGCTGCAGGGTTTGTTGATTCAGCAGCTCAGCACATGGTACTCATTTTTTGTTTCTTTCTCTCCACTATGGCTGTTGTCAGCAAATTTGAAAACAGGACTCCTTGTTCACATTTAGTGAATTGAGCCCCTTCTACATGGAATTTGGCTCTTGCCTTTCATCTTATTGCACTGTCTTAATATATGTTTAGTGGTGAATAATTAGCCTCTTGCTGGTTGGCTTAATCTAATCAGAATGTACCCTTGGAGTTATATGCTGCATGGAGGGGGAATTCTTCTGGAATGACAACAAAACAGAGGCACACTGGGTAGGCAGCCAAGAGAATCCACTAAATCTCCAGAGATTGTCTTCCACCTGGATCATTTAGATGTAGCTCATGGAGACAGGCCTATGAAAAGGACTAGGGAATTTTTGCATAGCCATTCAGTCTAAGATTTTTCAATATTGGGTATTTTAAAATGTATCATAAATGCACATTAGAAAATTAAATGTGAATTGATTAATGGCAAATGCAATTCTTTATTTTGTCATAGGGACCAGTTGATAGCCATGAGAGAGAAAAAGGGACATGCACAAGCTGTGTTTGATCATCTCATAAATGAGAAAAAAGCCTGTGAAGAGAGAATCTATGAGGAAGAACAGAGATACAGAACACTCTTTACCATGAGGCAAAGAAATCTATCAAATGTTAAGGTGAGTATTATTTTTGGACTGTTTTAGAATGAAGGAAATATAGTGATAGTCAAATTAACAGCTAGTTTGATGCACTCATTTTTCATACTGAAGTAGCAAAGATGTTTAGATTTTTTAAATAAATATGTTAGCATAATAAACATGCAATGTTTCATTTTTTTAATTTCCTATAATTATATTCATACAGCATATGAATGCTGTATGCATTCTTTTCAGTGCATTTTATGTGCACTCTCATTTTGTCACTGTACTTTTATTTCAAAGTCTACTGATGGCAGGTTATTCAGAGCCATTTTTACGTTTTTAACAGGAAATGTGAAAATAGTTAGTTTTGTTTCTGAATAAACATAATTTGAATGTTTACCAGCCACTTCATTTTAAAAAATGAGGATATTTTACACTTGCATATGTTTTAATTGAACAGTAACTAGTCAGAAACAAGGAGATCATATGGTAAAATGTGTCTTTTTAGATCTGAAGTTTTATTAAGTTTTATAAAGCTATACATATTAAATTTTTTGATATATGACTAAATTATATACATTTAGCTAAGTGATTCACATCCCATTTTACATTTCATAAGAGTTGTTACATTTAATTGACATAATAGATACCATAGTTTTTAAAAATATATTTATAAATATTACTATTACTTGAAATGCAACAGAAATTACTTCTCAAAAATAAACAACCCCTAGGAATGATGGAAACAAATTAGCAAGAAAGTTATAGGAAGTATAAAATTAATTCAAAATACTGCAGAATGTTGTTTTGATATGAAATTTTAAAATTCTAAAGAGTATGCATAGAAAACAAATTTATGGTTACCAAAGGGGAAAGGGGGGGAGATAAATTAGGAGTTTGAGATTAACATATACACACTACTATATATAACATAGATAACCAACAAGGACCTACTGTATAGCACAGGGAACGATACTCAATATTTTGTAATAACCTATAAGGAAAAAGAATCTGAAAAAACATATATATATATATACATAGATATATATACATATATCTGAATCACTTTGCTATACACCTGAAACTAACACAACATTGTAAATCAACTGTACTTCAATAAAACAATTAAAATGAAGTAAAAATAATAAAAAATAAACAACTCTACTGTATTTTATTAAAACTGTTTCCTACAAAACTTTAAAAATTATATATTATCATAATATACTTTTATCAGATATTTTTGATCCTGATATTTATATATTCAATTATGATATGTATTCAATAAATTCAATTCCCTTTTTTCCTTTTAACATTTCAAAGACATTGCTAATACATTTTCAAAAAGATTATTTGGAACAAATATACATCGAATAGACATGTATGTGAGTGAATGAACATACCATCTATAATGCTATTGCTGTGATCCCTCCTATAAGAAAATTATTAATAAAAGAACAATACTTTTATTAATAATAGTGCCAAGTAACATTTTTCCCTGTTAAATGTGGCTTTTACGTAGACAAAGGTATGTTGGGTTTTTGTGTTTTTTGTCTTAAAAATATGAAATTAACTGGTGCCATCTAGTGGCAACAAATGTTGCCTCCTCTTGGAGGAGTTCCTGGAGGTTTGATGGACTGGGGAAGCTTAAAGTCAAAGGCAGCTCTCAAAACAAGAAGCTTTAAGTTACTTACTGAGTTAAGCATCATTCCCCACCTCATATTTTATCACAGCAGTGGAATTATTTGTTTGAATTCTACCACATTTTCCAATTGTACTGATGCTGAGGACACTGGGATTTCAGGAATCATTTACTGAGAGGCATTTCAACACTTTAATGGAACCATAATAATTAGTGAAATGACAAAATATGGTCGTCAGGAGAGAGATGAAGGGAAAAAATCCTGTATAACTAGCCTCTCAGTAATTGAGAGCTGTATTTCTTTTCATCCCGAAGCTGTCTCTGCTTTCCCATCCCAAAGTGTACCTACATCCAGCCATTCGAACACATCACACAGTCTCGGGTTTTTTTCTTAGCACCAATCTCTATTTGAACTTGCTTTGTTCATTCGTTTTTACTTCTTTGCTGTCTGACTAATCCTGCTATAATAATGTCTTCTTTACGAAGACAGGAAATTTTCTGCCACATTCCCCTCTGTATCCTAAAAGCTCAGAACTATGGCTGGCACAAGGGAGGGTCTCCAAAAAAATCATTGAATGACTGAATGAATGATTAAATGGATGAATGTATGCTTTTTTGGGTGTAATTTTTCTGTCCACATGCATGATAGTGGCTAAAAGCAGTAGCATTTCAAAGATTCTTTCCATACCGCATCAGACTGATACTTTAGCAAATATTCATGCTGTACGCAGAAGCTGAATATCTCTCTCTCTCTCTCTCTCTCTCTCTCTCTCTCTCATCCTCTCTCCTTGATAATACATAAGAAATTTGGCATCTATTCTCTTCCATCTAGGTGAAAATGGTTAAATTGTCTGTTGCTTTCCTACAATTAAGGATTCTGCTAAATATCTCAATAATGCTTTTCAAATAACCTTTTAATTTATATGAAATTGTCTTGAATAGGTCTTTGTTGTGCATTCACCTTATATGATCAGCAGAGTAGAGATCGAACATGAAAAGTTTAGAGATTGATATAGCTCATCATTAGTGACACTATCTATGATTATGATCAGTTCTTGATGTGAAAGAGTGGAAAGACAATGAAATTCCTCATGGAAAACCTATTCTCATCCCTGTTTAGAAATTGGATGAGATAAAATATTGTAAATATGTCTATAATGTAAAGCATCCCCAGAAAGAAACAAGGATTATTTGGCATCATTATAAATGTGGTGTTATTAATCTGGGTTGTCCCTGCTGGACAAAAGAATTGATCACAATTATGGATCATCTAAAGAAATTGCTTATTAAAAAACTTTATAAAAGCCACAATGGAATTAATTGAGGATGCGAGAAAACACACCATAGAATTAGAAATACGAACAGCTAATAAAATACTTTAAGAAAAAAATACATAAACGTCAGAGAGCAGACAGTGTGGTGCTAGAGTTAAATTCAGTCTTTTTCAGTAAGCAATTCCAATGAGATATCTTTAAATGATAGATTTCTTGAATGCCATTCAGTTTTTACTAACTGCCTATAATTTGCAAATGCAAATTGCTTAAGATTAAAATTTCTGTATTGCATGTTCATTAGAGTACTATGGCTGTAGCTACTAATCTCCCTCTTTGCTTCTGGGAAGGTCCAAACAAAACTGGAGTTTAAAGCATTTTAATCTATCATGAGCCATCCTCAGAAGTCCCACTTGCCTTTTCTACATCAGTGCCTTTCTCTAGTGTTCTTTTGGTAGTCTTGCTCTCCTCCCTATAACTTAGGGTATGATATGAGAGGGGTACAGTGAACTACTGATACAGTGAATCTGTGGCAGACACAAGCAATTTCCAGATTGAGTTCTAGCAGAGACAGTCTCCCAATACTTTGTATTGTTTATTAGTTTTTATTTTGCTTCATATTTCCCACTCTCAGGAAATACCTCTTCCCTTGTCTATTGCTATTTCAAGTTTGGCTATTGAATCATTTCTTGACTCTTTCATGTGATAAATTCTTAGCTTAATATACAGGCAGTGATTCACTAATTTATCAGACAGCCAGATACAGACATAGTAAAAATCAGAAACAAATTTAATCTGAGATCATTTTAAAGATTACATAATTTTGAAAATTATTCTCCTATTGGCCACTCATCATTTCTTCATTCACGTGACTAGTTTATGAGTACTGCTGTTTTGGGGGCACTTAATATTGGACGACCAAAACCCTAGCCTCAATTTAAAAATGTAATCAGCAGGAAAATGGAAGATGTGAAAAACAGACTTGAATATAGTGACAACATTCAAATTACAAACAGTAAATTGTGTTCCTGGCTCACTGACTTGCTATATTAGGTATTATTATAAATAAAAAACATGTATTCTTTGTTCTTAATAGTGGGAAATGAATGCATTTTCATTGGAAACATTTAGAAGACTGACCAATGAATCTCCTAGGCAAGAATAGTTTGCCTTGATGATTTTCTTACCACCAGAAGATTTTCATACAGCATGAAATTTTAAAAACTTAAGAATGTATTTTGCATAATTAATAACTCTTTTAAAAATAATTCTGATAGGATTAAACATTAATTAATCACATGCAGTAACATTCATTAGGTTCATCGTGTTGCTTTTTTAAAGCAACTTGTTCAAATCTACAGCTCTTTGAGGAATGAACATTTTGATCTGAGGACTGGTAGCAAAACAGTACTAATTTTGTCTCTGGGACCCTTCAGGTTTTTGCACAAACCCACCCAGTCCTGCAATGATCATAACGAGTTAGAAATCAAGAGAGGGTCACACTAGAATATAAAGGAAAAATGTAGCATGGATATGAGTCATTCCCAAATAAAAGTTTAATATATTCTGAATGTTTGCTTAGAGCATGATTCATTAAACAAGGAAGAAACTTCCCTTCTTTCTGCATCTTTCTCTAACATCATGTTGCGTCTTACAGATATGTTCATGAATTACTGCTAATACTATGGGTTAAGGCACTATATATAAAGTTTAAATAGAATTTTTATTGTTTGAACTGGCAATCAACTACGTTTTCAGTTTTTTTCCCCAACTATCTAGAGGCATCTATTACAACTACTTGGCTATAGTCCATTTCAGTTTTTCTGTATATTGGTATTTTTTTCTACATAGTTGTGATAATACTCTATGATCACACTTTGGAATTATGATTTTTCCAAGTAACATTAATTTCCTAGTGGGTCTGCCACTTTTGAAATGTCTTCTCCTACTGCAGTGTAATATCATAAATATGTGATTTTCTCTTTTGATCAATTAATTATGTTTCCAAATATCAAATTTCATTGTTAAGTATACCTTACTTGATAATGCTTTATACTAGATTCAATTTCCAATCATTTAATGCTGAACATCTGTTGGTCTACAGTTCTTCTGTTTTGTACTTCGTTCAAGATATTGGTATCAGAAATTTCTTGGAGTTTTAAAAATGAAATAATAAGCTTTTGTTCTTTTTTCTGTGCTAAATAGCATGAGGCATTTCAGTTCCTTAAAAGTTTGAGAAATTCTCCCATGATACTATCAAGATATGTGAAAAGTCAGAGGTTTTACCTTACTTACAAGCTAACAAGTTAGCTGCCACTGCTTTACAAGAGCTGACAGAAGACTTGAAACTCCTGGGTGAGAGACAGAGGACTATTACTCAGTACACATGGCTGTGTGAGCTTCATGTTTGTAGGTTCCCCTTGGCTCCAAGTCTCATGGGAGTAACGTGAACGTGGTCCAGGTAGATGCTCCATACACAGGGGGTTTTTATCACAGCTAATGAACCTGGAATGTAGAAAAACCCCAATTTTATAAGTGAGCTTCTAGCAAACTTGCCCAGCCTTTGCCCCAGAGGAAGGCATTACACTGTCTATGCAGTAAATTTTGAAAAGATAGTTCCGGATAAAAGCTGTCACAGAAGTGTATAAACATCATGGTGAATTGCCTCCCAAAATATATTATCTGAGCTTGGTTCTTTTGTGAAGAAAAACATTTCAAAATTTATTCTATATCTTCTTTGGTTTTTACATAATTAATATTTTCTAGTTTTTGTGTCAGTATTTTAAATTTATTTTGTCTAGAAAAGGTCGTTTTAATGAGATTTTCAAATTTATCATTAAGTTGTATGACATAGGAATAGTTTCATCTTTTCTGCTTCTGTAGTTATAATTTTCTCATGTATTAGCCTCTTATTTTTCCTTTTCCTTGATTAGTCTTAATTTTTTACCTTCTAGTTGTTTTTTCCACAAACTCCAAATTTTCATTTGTTTATAAAGATAAATTATTTTTGTTTTTAATTCATTAATTTCAGCTTTTTTCTTTATCATTCCGTTTGATTGATTTTCATAATTCTATTTTCTGTTTGTTTCTTTTTTAGAAACTTGAGTTGAATACGTTTTTGTTTTTCACTCATAATATTCATGTATTCTCTGAGTACAATTTTAATATGTAGCATTCTTATTTAATATTTTTACTTGCACATTGGTTTAGTCAAAAATTAGGGAATTTAACATCCTTGAGACTTTTTGAGGGGGAAAAAGGACAATAGATAAATAAAATAATTATTTATAAGATTTTTTTATTTCCACAGGTTGGGAGCAGAGGGTAGTGGGTATTGTTTAAATTTATGTTAAGGAGTGATGCCAGCAAGATAGTGTAATAGGAAATTTCTACTGTCTTTCTCTAAAGAAACCAATTTTGACAGTCACTAAGGGGCAAGAGTACCTTTGTAGAAGTCCAGAGTCCAGGGGAGCATTTCTTGCACAACATCGAGCAAAAAATTCTGAGATAGGGTGAATTGGACAGGGTAAAGGAAGAGTTTCATTTTGCCTACGTCACCTCTCCCCCAAGGTGGCATAGCTCAGTGCCGAAGGAGACCCCTTTGGCCTGCAACTTCTGAGATTGCTCTCACTGGGGGAAAGTGAGGGCATATTAGTGAGTGCTTAGCTTCCCCAGTGTGCTTAACTTCTTGGCTGTAGGATGCAGCCAAGAGGCCCACTTCTTTCTCACCCCATCCAGAATACTGATGTGAGCAGCACGACTGAGGGGCAGGGAGAGACAGGTACACAATAGGCCGTGCTTGTAACACATCGCAGGGATGTGTATCCAACTATATAGATTGCATCATGGATCCTGCCCATTAGACCTGGGGATGCTTTACCAGTGGACACTTCCTACTGGTCCATGGGCATCCCTAATGCTCTGAGCACCTCACTCACAGACCCTTCCCCCATGGGCAGTAAATGTGAACTTTTGCAGATGGCTATTGAGCATGCACAGAAAGGCAGCCCAGCTCCGTGGGATTGAGAGAAAGCACACAAACTTGAGTATTTAGCATTGCCCTAGGAAAAGCAGATAGGAAGCTGTCAGCACTCCGCTGGCTTTGCAGACTTAAAAGAAGGCACACAATCTTAAGAATTCCATTACTCACTGCATACACAGGAAGTGGGCTCTGGGCTGAGCATGCAAACAGGAGACCCCAATCCATGCCTTTCACATGCACTCAAAGAAGGTAAAAGAATTCCACCCCAAGAGGAAATAAGAAGTGTGGAGCAGATATATCCATAGAAAAGGTCTGAGAAAGTCACGGCATCCTTTGCTGGGCTAATAAATGAAGTTATCTCTCTCCCTAAGCAAGTCAGTAAAGACTAGAAAAGGTGACTGTTTTTTCAAATGTAAATAGAACAACAAAAGCCTTCAAGGAACATAAAAAATTAAGGAAACAAGACACTAGTAAAGGAACACAATAATTTTCCAGTAACCTACCCCAAAGAAATGGAGATTTACAATTTGCCTGATACAGAATTTAATACAGTTGTTTTGAGGAGGCTCAGTGAGCTACAAGAAAGCACCGAAGGACAGTCCAATGAAATCAGGCAAATAATACACAAATGAAACAAGAAGTTTAGCAGAGAAATAGCAATTGTAAAAAAAAAAAAAGATAATCTGAAACTGAAGAATACAGTGAGTGAAATGAAAAAAAATAAAGCAACAGAGAGCATCAGTAGCAGACTTGATTAAGCAAAAGAAAGAATCTGTGAAGTAGAAGACAGGTTATTTGAAATTATTCAGTCAGAGAAGAACAAAGAAAAAGAATGACAGAGAATAAAGAAAGTTTATGTGAAATATGAGGTACCATCAAGAGAAACAATCTATGCATTATTGGAGTCTGGCAGGAAAGGGAGAAAGGGGCAGAAAGTTTGTTAAAAGAAAGGATAAAGAGCAAGACCCAATTATATGCTGCCTACAAGAGATTCATTTCACATTTGAACACACACAGACTGAATGGGAAGAGAATTTAAAAAAATATATTCCATGCAAACGTAAACCAAAGAGAGAGCAGGGGTAGCTCTACTTGTATAAGACCAAGTAGACTTTAAGTAAAAACGTAACAAGAGTTTTACTTACCTGTAAACAGGTCATTACATAATAATAAAGGGGGCAATTCATGAAAAGGATATAACAATTATAAATATATATATGCATCTAATATCAAAGCACCTAAATATATTGAGCAAATATACTAACAGACATAAAGGGAGAAATAGACAACAATACAATGATAGTAGGGGACTTTAATACCTCACTTTCAACAATGGATACATTATTTAGACAGAAAATCAATAATGAAACATTAGACTTGAACTACACTTTAGGCCAAAACAGACATGTATAGAACATTACATCAAACAGCAACAGATGACACAGTCTTCTTAAGCAAACACAGCACATGCTCTGGAGTAGATCATAAATTAGGTCATAAAACAAGTCATAACAAATTTTAAAAGGCTGAAATTATACCAAGTATCTTTTCCAAACACGGTTGTATGAAGCTGGAAATTAACAACAAGAGGAAACTAGAAAATTCACAAATATGTAGAACTTATACTCCAAACCAAAGTCAAAGAATAAATCAAATGGGAAATAAAAAATATCTTGAAACAAAAATGGAAACATAATATACCAAATTTATGGGATGCAGCAAAAGCAGTTTTAAGAGGGAAGTTTATAGTAATAAATGTCTACAAGGTAAAAGAAAGATCTTTCAACCAGCCTAACTTCATACTTCAAGGAACCAGAAAAAGAAGAACAAACTGAACCCAAAATTAGGAGAAGGAAGAAAATAACAGACATAATAGCAGAAGTAAATGAAATGGAGGCTGGAAAACAATAGAAAACACCAATGACACTAAAAACTGTTTTTTTGAAAAGATAGACAAGAGTTTAGTTAGACTAAGAAAAAATAAATTAAAAATAAAAGGAACCATTACAACTGATACCACAGAAATACAAAGAATTATAAGAGATTACTATGAAATATTATGTGTCAACAAATTGGATAACCTTGAAGAAAGAATACATTTCTAGAAATATATAACCTACCAAGACTGAATTGTGAAGAAATAGGAAATCTGAACAGATGGATTACTAGTAAGGAGATTGAATTAATAATCAAAACCTCCCCAACAAAGAAAACCCCAGGACCTTTACTGGTGAGTCCAACCAAACATTTAAGAATTAATACCAATGCTTCTCAAACTTTTCCAAAAAATATTGAAGAAGAGGGAACACTTCCAAACTCATTTCATGAAGCCAGCATTACCCTGATACCAAAGCCAGACAAGGACACTACAAGAAAAAAGCCTACAGGCCAATATCCTTAGTAAACATATGTGCAAAAATCCTCAACAAAATGCTAGCAAACCCAATTTAACAGCACATTAAAAGGACCAAACACATAGCCAAGTCATATTTATCCCTGGGATGCAAGGCTAGTTCAACATACACAAATCAATAAATGAATAAAGGCAATACAACACATTAACAGAATGAAGGGTAAATATTATATAATAATCTCAACAGATGTAGGAAAAGCATTTGACAAAATTCAACATCCATTCATAATTTTAAAAAGCCAGTTAGGTGTAGAAGGAATGTACCTCAACGTAGTAAAGGCTGACAAGCCCACAGCTAACATCATTCTTCATCATCAAAAGCTTTCAGCTTTTCCTCTAAGGTCAAGAAGAAGGCAAGGATGTTCACATCACTTGTGTTCAACACAGTACTGAAAGTCCTAGCCAGAGTAATTAGGAAGGGAAAAGAAAAATCATCCAACAGGAAAGGAAGAAATAAAATAGTCTCTGATAGCCACATAGAAAAGAATGAAACTGGACCCCTATTTTACACCACTCAAAAAAATTAACTTGAAATGAAGTAAAGTCCTAAATATGAGACTTGAAGCTATAAAACTCCTGGAAAATAAACATAGGAAAAAAATCTCCTTGACACTGGTCTTGGGAACAGTTTTTTTGCATATAATACCATAAGCATATGAAACAAATGCACAAGTTAAAAAGTAGGACTGCATCAAACTAAAAAGCTTCTGCACAGCAAAAGAAATAATCAATACATTGAAAAGGCAGCCTACCAAATGGGAGAAAATATTTGCAAACCATATATCTGATAAGGGGTTAATAGCCAACATATAAGTAACTCATACAACTCAGTAGCAAAATAACAGAAATAATCCAGTTAACAATGGGTGGAGGCTGAGGCAAGATTAAAGGGACCAGAGAAGCTCATCAAGATGAGATCAACCAGCTGAGAGGAGATTAAAGAAGTGCAGCCCCCCCCCACACCCTAACCTTGTCAGAGACCCCACCCTTGAGCGATTGTTAGAAAACCCTCATCAGATCCTCTGGGGGTGGGTGAGACACACAGTTTTTCGAGGTAGGAGCCCGCTGTGTTCCCCTTTGCCTGGCACAGTAATAAAGCTCTCCTTTTCTACTTCACACCCCCTCAAAATGGTGGAGGACCTGAAAAGACATTTTTCCAAAGAAGACATACAAATGGCCAGTAGATAAATGAAAAGGTAAAAGTATTCAGCATTACTAATCAGGGCAATGCAAATCAAAACCACACTGGGATATCACCTCACATCTGTCAGAATGGCTTTTATCAAAAATGCAAGAAATAAGTTTTGGCCAGGTTGTAGAAAAAAGGGAACCTTTGTACACTGTTGGTGGGAGTCTAAATTGGCATAGCCATTATTGGAAACAGCATGGAGATTCCTCAGAAAGTTAAAAGCAGAAATATACAGAAATCCCACTTCTCTGTATATATTAGAAGGAAACAAAATGTATTTTGAAGAGCTATATGCACCCCCACGTTCATGGTCGCATTATTATTTCCTCAACAGTAGCCAAGTTGAGGAAACAGCCTAAGTGTCTGTTAATGGATGAATGGATAAAGAAAATGTGAGAAGTAAATGAGAAAGAAGGAAATCCTGCCATTTGCAACAAGGTGGATAAGCTTAGAGGACACTCTGCTAAGTGAAATAAGCCAGACAGAGAAAGATAAATACTGTATGATCTTACTATTTGTGGGATATTAAAAAATAGAAAAGTTGAACTCATAGGAACAGAGTACAGTAGAATGATGGTTAGCAGAGGTAAGGGGGTGGGTGAAATGGGGGAGATGCTGGTCAAAGGATACAAGCCTTCAGTTATAAAAGATCAATAAGTTCTGAGGATCTAATGTATAGAATAGCTGTTAAATGATCAGTTTGGTCATAATTCTTTTTATATAATCATAATTCTCTCCTGTGTATTGTTCTAAAGTTAATATTATCAATCCCTGCTCTTCTTTTTTTTTTTTTTTTTTAGATGTTGGGGGTAGGAGGAGTTTATTAATTTATTTATTTTTGCTGTGTTGGGTCTTCGTTTCTGTTCGAGGGCTTTCTCTACTTGTGGCAAGCGGGGGCCACTCTTCATTGCAGTGCGCGGGCCTCTCACTATCACGGCCTCTCTTGTTTCAGAGCACAGGCTGCAGACGCACAGGCTCAGTAGTTGTGGCTCACAGGCCTAGTTGCTCCGCGGCATGTGGGATCTTCCCAGACCAGGGCTCGAACCCGTGTCCCCTGCATTAGCAGGCAGATTCTCAACCACTGCGCCACCAGGGAAGCCCCCTGCTCTTCTTGTTAGACTAATCTAATTTTGCGTTTTATTATCAACGATTGTGGCTTATTTTTTAGATGTGCATTTGTAACCTTTATAGAGCAATATTTAGGATGATTTTGCTTTTTCAATCTATTCAGATTTAGTAATTTAATTAATTTATATGATAGCTTTATTGATTCTTGCTTCTATCATCTTGCTTAATGCTTTCCATGTTGACACTACCTTTCTACTTTTGTCATTATTACTTTTTTGGTATATTGATGGTTGTCGTTTGATTTTATTGCTTTTAATAATATAATGTGGAGACATTCTACTTTTAATTATATTACTGTTTCAAATTTCCATCTAAATGTGTTCTTATATGACTAATGCAGGTAAACAATGGGAGATAAAGCTAAGGATGTAGGTCTGGGATATATCACAAAGACCCAGTTGAAAAGTTTACACTTAATTTGTAAAGCAGTGAGAGACGTGAAGAATTTTCGTGGAGTGCAGTGTGCTCAGAGATAGGCTGTAGCAAGACCAATTCGACAGCATTTTGTAGGATGACATGACATGAAATGAAGTGAAAGCACAAGTTGCAGATATTAGTTACCAAAAAAGTGCATTTGTCATCAGAGGGAAGTGATGAGACACTGATAGAACTGGAAGACTGATGTCAAAATGGTTGTGATATGCAAATAAAAGAACCAGAATTTATAGGAGGTGCTACGATATTGGTTGACTTGAAAAAAATATAGTAACATTTGTGGTAAAAAGAATTTTTGATGATTGGCTTACTGAGAAGATGATCTGTTTTGGACAAGTAGAGGAAACTGGGGAAGGAGTTGAAATGGAGAAGTGGAAACTGGGGAAGGAGTTGAAATGGAGAAGATTGGTGAGTCAGCTCCCGTGTTGATGGTTAAAGACATGGGAGCTTATGAAAACTTTGAAGAGAAAGCGTTAGAGAGTATCTGAAGATAGAACCTGGGGTGAGCAGGTTGTTTCCTTCTTTCTCATTGCTGTCTGCAGCTCTGCAGGCCAACTAGAGCCCACTCCTCAGAAGTTTGTATCCCATGCTCACAGAGCCTGTCTTCCAGCCCAAAGACACTAGCCTCAGTCAAGAGGTCTGAATTTCATCTCCACAGGGATCAACAGTGCCAAACATTGCCAGAGTGTTGAGTCACACGTTCTTAATTTGGCCATTAAGAGAGCATCAGTGGTAGAAAGAGTGGTATCAGTAGATTGATAAGGCCAGAAGATTAAATATAAAGGTGAAAGTAGCCAGAATACTGAAAGAAATTAGAGAAGTCAGCTTTAGAATACTCTTTCAAGAACTTTGGTAATAAAGGAACTTATGTATTTCTATTTATTTGTTGGCAAATTTCAGATCCCAGGTAAGTTTTCCAGCAAAGGGGAAAGAGACAAGATTGAGGGAGAGATTGTATTATATGTCATATAATGCATTTTTGCTTAAATATTTGGTTCCCATTCCACTTTGTGACGCATTTGAGGAAGAGAATGATGCCTCACTCATTTGAGTACTTCCAGAGTCCATCACAATGTCTAGGACAGTATAAGAAGTCAGTATTTGCTGAATTGAAGTCCAAATGAAGTGATGTGACTCCTAAACGAATCAGTGAAAGAGTGAGATTTGTATTTCAGTTTACTTTGGCAGGAACAGAGAATATTGCTATTCATTCATTCATTCATCCATCCATTTATTTATTCATTTTGAAGTCACGTCTTGAGAATCAGAATCTGGGTGAGCTTCTGAACATGGAAAGTATAGAGTAACACCTGCTCTCATTTAGCTTCACTGAGCAGTGATGAAGAAACAGGTACAAGTAAGTTAAAATAAGGTGCAACAACTGCTTTTCTTGAATTAAGCACAGAATTCTCTGGAAGCCACGAAGAAGACCTTGAAGGAAATCTGAGAAAGCTTGCTATGAGAATAGCAGAACTAAGTCTTGGCGGGTGGGAGCAAGTTAGCCAAGGAAAGAATACTTGAAGTAGTGAAAACAATAGGAGAAAAGGCATATCGGTGTCAAAAATGAGCAGACATTTAGGGAATTTGAGGTAGTGTATTATGTTTGGTAAATAATTGATCAAAGGGTAACAAAGCTACCATAGCACCTGAGGAAAATCCCACTAAAATTAGCAGAGATTTCCACTGGTCTGTTGTGGCACATCATTATGGGGCTAATGGGCCACGGGTGGACTGAGACATTGATTCCCATCAGCAGTTAGAGTTGGGAAGGGCCTGAGGTGGCTGAGACTGGGCTCTGAAGACTGTCATCAAAGAGCCTTGTCCCTTTACCCCAGTGTGGTGAGGTGAATATTGCTTCTTCTTTGTATTCCATGACATATATCAATGGTTGGCAATCATTGATCACATGTAATCAGTTGGAGAGGAATGAAGGATTTGGATACAGTGGTACCAACTAAGAATTCATTGGTGAAGTGATATGGTTCTAGCAAGACAAAAAGGTGAATTTCAGATTTTTTTTTAGGTTAATATAGACAGAACTTGATGGTTATTTGGCCAGATAGTGAGAAAAATTATCCAAATATATATCAAATTTTTGACTAACAACAGAATGGTTAGTGGTACCAACATCTTTAAAAAAAAATGTAGAGTATGGACTGAAGAATAGGTTTGAAACTGGATTCAATCAAGTTTGAGATACATTTGGAGGAGCTACTTGGAGTCCAGTGCCCAAGTGCATGTAAGAATCTGGAACCGAAGGAACAAGAGTTTCATTGGTGATATTATTGTGAAAACTATAAGCATATATATCATCAGAAACTTAAGGAAATCTTTAATAATACAGGGAAGATTGAGAAGAAAATGAATCTTGAATCTTGGGTTGGGTGATTTCAGATATGGAAAAGGTAGCAAGAATAGAGGAAGCAAAAGGCTCAGAGACTATAGTCAGAAAAGAAAGTATCAGAGTTTAAAACTCCAGCCATGGTACCATTCTACATGATGCAAAGTCAGAAGGGTGTCCATGGGTATGCATTGTTAATGGGTCATGGAATTGAAGTTAACTAGATTTGAGTAAGTCCATAAACTCTTAAGATTAAAATGTTGGATAGGTCATCCAGATAGATATCAATGTAAAACAGAATGATGGGAGAACAAGGGATAGACAGAAGAGAAGGTTGAGTCCCATGGGCCGGAGTCTTCTCTTAGTGTGGGAAAATGACCAGCAAATCATTAAATGACAGTGAAATAGGGTTAGAGAAGGTAGAGGATTATATTCTTTACTCAATATAAAATTGAAAACAAGGAGTATTTTCACATAAGCATGGAGGAATAATGGTGTGGAAGTAATAATGGAGAGCTAGAATTATTCTAACTGCAACTAGACCCTCTAGTATGTGGGGCCTTGAGAAAGTAACCTTCTTTCATTCAGACTCAGATTTAGTTAATGTGAACACTTGTTTCCAGAATTGTGTAATGAGAATGAAATGTGATAGGAACTTGTGTGACAATGAATAGTACTTCCGAAGTTCACACTGGAAACGTTTAGACTGGAATAATGGTTTAGTTCAGTAGTTGGTAAATATTGAGTTCCTACTACATAAAATACACTATTCTAGAGTCTGAGGATTATTCAAATAAAGCACAGATCTTAACTCTGAGAAGCATACCAGCCTCATAAAGGAGAGAGAATCACAGCAGCATTTTAATAGGTTTTTTGTTAACCAGAGGCAGAATCAAAGGAAGAGAGTCTTAATATACAACTTTTAAATATTGGCAACTTTCCTCTACTTATCAAAAAATGTTTCGAAAACAGAAAGTGAATTACTGAGAACACCAAGACTTTATATCTTTTTGCTTCACCTATACCATTAATAAAGGCATCAACAAAATTACATTGTATTTTATGTTATTATAAATACATACTTATATATCAGAATCTGTAATCAAAAATTTTAAAAAGATATCACTTATAAAATAGCTAAGCAGTGCTGAATAGCGTAGCACGTTATTACTTTTATTTTGGTTATACACATAATTAAAAGAACCTCCAATTGTCCTGTCCATCTTCTTTTAAATTTTATGGATTTTAGTTGAGTTGTTACCTTCAGGAAGTTCACCTCATCCTGCTTTCAGAAAAAATAAATGAATTTAATGTTGCATAAATGAGATATCTACAGTATTATAATGGTCATAAGCATAGATCTTATCCTAAAGTGCTCCAGCACAGCCAGGAAACTGTTTTCATTTACTAAGAGTAGATTGCTTTGGGTGGTATAGTCACTGCTTGCAGATGACATATTACTATACATAGAAAATCTTAAAAATGCCACCAGAAAACTACTAGAACTAACCAATGAATTTGGTAAGGTTGCAGGATACAAAATTAATGCACGGAAATCTCTTGCATTCCTATACACTTACAATAAAAGATCAGAAAGAGAGATTAAAGAAGCAATCTCATTTAACATTGCAGCAAAAACAATAAAATACCTAAGAATAAACCTACCTAAGGAGGCTAAAGACCTGTACTCAGAAAACTATAAAACACTGATGAAAGAAATCAAAGATGGCATAAACAGAGGGAGAGGTATACCAGGCTCCTGGATTGGAAGAATCAGTATTGTGAAAATGACTGTACTACCCAGAAAAGATTTTATTTTTCAAATTTCCTCCTTGCAGTTGGGGAACTTAAACTTAGAGACATTAAACCAAACTTTCCCATAGTCCCTCAGCTTTTAAGTTGCACATCTGGGATTAAAATAGGTGCCCTTTCTGGTACCCCTCCCCAAGTATATTGAAAGCCCTCAGTAAATAGTAAAGCAGTTAGGATATCATTACTGCTTGTCACCAGTCCTGGTGGCCTTACAGTGGCCATTGTTCTTTGGGTACTAGCATCAGTCAAGGGAAATGAAAGCACAATTGGGTTTATAGTAACTTGATAATTAAGTGTCCTTCTGAAGTTAATAGTAGACAGAATACTAACAATGTATCAAGGCTTTCTAAAATGTCCATTAGTAAATGAGGCTTATGGTCACCAGGAACTCTTTACTCAGACATACAGAACAAGAGTCTCTCCCAATTTCAGCTCATTCTTGTTGCAAGACCATACCCACCATCTGTGTGATGGGAGACAGGCAGGTTGTGTATATTGGGGAGGGGATATGAGGAGTGATGAGGTAAGTAAACGTAGTACCATAGTTGGCACTTCTAACGTTTGTATGCTTGGCTTTTGACATCTTGGCACGTGGTGGCATTTACCTTTAATACCAGGAGTTAGGAAAAAAACTGCACAGTCAGGGGGCACAGTCCACAGACTTTAATCTCCACTGTTATGTTTCTGTTTTATTTTTAAAGCAGAATTAGAACATTGCCATTAAAAAATAAAATCTTCAACAGTGTTTCAGTCACTACACAGGTGACAAAATACTTTCTCAGATTGCTAACACACATGCTGTGGTCAGTGTGTTTATCTACATCTGGACTACCAACAGAAGAGGTGGTCTAGGATTGGCTGTCACCATATATGACAACTAGGTTGAAATTAAGAGAAATTAAGTGAGTGAAAGTAGTTGCCATTTAGGATTAAATAGCCCGCTAAAAAATGTATGTCTACTCTTTCACTTTGTCTAAAGCAACTCTTTGGATTGAAAATGAAGATAATTTCCTATTAGAAAGATATGGTGATATGTAATTCTAAACATTTTGAATGACAAACCAAGTTTTATTGTGTACATATGAACGTGAGAGTACTAAGCAGTTGGAAACAGACCTTACCAACTACAACAGATGTATTTAACTTGAACTTAGTATAGTGCTTGGCATATATTAGGCAATCAATAAATTCTTATTAGAGGCCTGACTGAATAGATGAAAGATGGAATCATTGTGGAAGGTCAAATATGAACGCTATAGGGCTTCCCTGATGGCGCAGTGGTTGAGGTCCGCCTGCAAATGCAGGGGACGCGGGTTCGTGCCCCAGTCCGGGAAGATCCCACATGCCGCGGAGCGGCTGGGCCGGTGAGCTGTGGCCGCTGAGCCTGCGCGTCAGGAGCCTGTGGTCCACAACGGGAGAGAGCGCAACAGTGAGAGGCCCGCATACTGCAAAAAAAAAAAAAAAAAAAAAGATGAATGATATAAACCTGGATTTTGTTGTTGTTATTGTTATTATTTTTGTTGTTGGCTAGTGGCAATGGCTTTATTATTTTAGACTCTACTTACTTTCTCTGTCCAGGGGTAGTTATTCTGGTGAACCATCAGGGCAGGAAAATAAAGTTGGGAACTACTGATCCATAGATATTTTAAGATGATAATTTCTATAATTTCTTCCTTAAAATTCACAGTATAAAGCCCTCTCACTTCTCTCTCTTCTTCCTGAGGGTATTTAAGATTTCCTTAAACTAAGTGGTTACCAATTTAGAGCTTATCCTTGTACTAAATGTATCTTAATTTCTCTTTGTTGGAAAAATTTATAATGAGTCTTTCCTGTATTTGTTTACTGTGATCTCCCTTTGTGACAACTTTCCACTTTTGGCTTTATTATTATTTTCAAAAGTTGTGGGGTTTTTTTGTTGTTTTTTTTTAATATCTAAAGGAGGTGATTTATTTCCCCACACACTGTGGTTTAATACTATAGCTAATCTAAACCAGATAGTAGAAGAGATAACATATTCTGGAGTATAATACTTGGGGATGCTTTTTTTTAATGTTTGCAAAGATTCGAAGGTTGCTTGAATTGTACTCACAATGTACTCTTATCCCTTTCACCCTTATCTCTTTTCTCCATTCCCTCATTTGTCATGGAAGGTTCTTTACTTATTTGTTCTTTTAAGCAAGACTTTTCCTGTCACACTCCTTACTCTGGAAGAGATTGGGGTTTTCTCTGCTCGTTCATCCTTGCAAATTTCCTTTTGTATTTCCCACTCTCCCCTTCCCTGCAGTAATTGTGATGGAGGATGAGCACATCACTTTTTCTCAGCCCCCTCTCAGATAATTTCTTCAAGCTGCAGTGCACCTTTCTGGCAAGGAGGGGTCTAGGGAGTCACACATCCTGCATATTTAGCCCAGGACATTCGGTGGGTATCTTTATAAGGTTGCTGTTGTCTTACTTCAGGGAGTAAAGACTGTGTCCAGCTCTCTGCTTGGGTCTTTGCGGTCTGGTATAGATGCAAATCAACCTTTCTATTCTGTCTCACTTGAGTGCAGCTAGTTACAAGAGGCAGTAACACCACAGCGACCTGATTTCATTACGTAACTGTGAGCAGGTTAAGTAAACCTGAATGATGACCACTCTGCTCCTTGAAAGAATATTTTTTTAGTTTGTAATACTTGATGTTAGTAACTGTATGTATTTTCCATCATTTGTTTAGTAAAATAGAAAATAATTCAATAATAAACTCTGCTTATATCTAATTCATCTCTACTGGAAACCTAACTGGAGGCCACTGATCATAAGACAGAATCCTATATGATCCTGAGTCTGTGAAATGCTCCCCGCCAAAAAAACTAGAGACTATTGTTTAGAGAAGGACACAATTGAACTCCTTCGGCTACAGCAACTTTCTTTTTAACACTTACCAGGTTCTTCACTTTCTGATTAGTGTGTAACAATATTGATGAAGGTAATGCATATATATTCAGCTGACTTCTTGTCCAGTCTTTTGTTCTGTCTTCACTGCTTGCATAGAATTGTTGATTTCATTGATAATTCTTCATATTTGAAATAGTCATAGCTTTTGGTTCCTTCTAAGTAGTTACTTTTGTTTGTGTTTTGAGTAACACTTTTCCTTTTCCTTTGTAAAACAACATTTTGCTATATTTCATAGTTAGATGACAGTGATGTTCCAAAGTAAATATATCATTGGTACTCTTCAAATTGATATCTACTAATATTATCTACTATGAACAAAAGAGAATAAATAACTCTTGATATATTCCATGCTTGTGCACAAGTCACTGACATTTGTGACAGATGGAAAAAAATATATACACTGAAAACAAATCTAAACATATTGCCTTTTCTTCTTGTTTGAAATCCAAACCTACGAATCAAACTTAAGCTGAGAATAACTTACTTCTGCAAGTTATAATTCAAGCTGTAGAAATATTAATAGGCAGAGCGGTTCTAGGTTAGAATAAAAATAGAGAACAGAAGTCTTTTAACATAAATGGGATCACTTTAATAAAAAGTTAAATATCACATGCTAATCCCCCAAAAGTAATTTTTCATTAAAAACTCATAACAAGTTCTGTTACTTCCTAAAGGCTACCTGAACACATCATGGAACTTCTATAGATCAGAGTGAAATAAAGTAGGAGTGAGTAATAACCACTGACTAGAGGAACTTGTAGAATATTTAATTGCATATTTAAGATGAGTTTCGCTCCTGTGTTGGGGGAGCAGAGCAGAATGCCCTATCACAAAGCCAACAGTGCCAGTGTCAGTGAGCTGTGTGAGTTGTCTCTATGGGTTGTAAATTGGATCCCCTCAGTGACCAGTTAATGTTTTCTGTATTTACGGCAGTATTTCTGTTTTTCACAGCCACCAGGGCACTTTGGCAACATAAAAATTTAAAAATAATTTTTAGCAATCATACCGTGCCAATTTTTTATAGTTAAAGGGGCTCATTTAAATTGGAAAACCTGCTAGTCTGAAATTTTCATCTGAAGGATTACCACCAGCCAGAGCTACTTGTCTGATGAGGGTTTCACATGGCTTATCTAATGTGAAATCTCCATGTGGTATATAGTTTCATTAAACGGTGATCAAGAATACATTAGTTCAAAACAAGAAAAGGCAATGGAGCTTAATCCGCCAGGCATCTTGGCGTAACAACTTTAAAAGAGTTATTGAAGTGAAACAATTTGAGAATTAAAAGTCTTCCACTTATACAAGACTCCTGTCAAAAGCCTGAAAGTCAGCCTTTCCGTTTTCTGTTTGTATACCGAAAAAAAATGCTCCTGAAACAACATTCTGAATGTTGTAGAGGCAATAAAATGCACATATCAGTGAAATAACCTAATCCATTGCAAAATAGATTTATCAAGATAGAAAAAATAAAGTAACTGGTAGATAATGCAGAAATAACTGGAGAGATGAATTCTTTAGAGAAAAAACATGAGAAACAAGTGTCTATATGATGTAATGAAAACCGGGAATTACACGGTTTATATATGAGTTTTAAAAACAATAGCATTAGCTCCTGCTATTTGAGAATTGATCATTAAACCAAATGTTCACATTGCAAATATACTATTTGAATAGATGTTAGTATATACTTGTGGTTCATATATGTATCTGCCGTGAATGTTAATAATTTTACATTTTAATGTACAGAAATTAGCAATCATATTAAATGATTTTATAATTACACTCTTTCTGTACACCATAGTAATATATAATAGAGCAATAACTATTTAAACAAATATTTAATAAATTAATTTGATATGTAGTGTTGACACAGATAGTGAGAGACTTTACACATACATTCCTGTGATCCAACTAGTCATTTTCATCCATTAGCACTTGATGAAAAATGTATTAGCTTATGCCAGGAAATCTCAACTCCCAGCTTCAAAGACTTGAAAGATTGCTAGTGTGCTTCAGCACAAGGTATAAAGAATGATATTTTGAAAGTGTTATTTCAAATATATTTATAATAAAGATTTTGAAATTTTTTATATTGAACTACAGTTAAAAAGACAAGTTTATAATTTGATTTCTCAAAATTTAATTTTATTGTAGTACTTTATAAATATTATAATAACTTCAATTTAAAAGATTGGCTTCTGGAAACATCTACCACTAAATACTTATTTTTCTACTTGTTATTCAGCTTGGATTTAAAGATACTATAAAGTGCACACTTCCCTACATTTCTCCACCGGAGTATTTCAACCTTAATCTTGAAGGGACTGTGTCTAATGGTGTAAAGATATTTCAGGTTATGTGTTATTTAATCTGAGTTCTCTTGTGAAAAGTGATATATTCCATGATAAAACCAAGAGTTATAAACATTTTTTTAAAATCTCAGACAATATGTGTCAGCTGTTTTGCATTTTTGCTTTTTTTCTTGCGAGTCACAGTGACACAAACCTCCAAATTTTGTGACTTCTTATGCTTCTTTTACAGGTAAGCTTCAAATTTTGAACAATTTTATTGTAGTATAAGGTGCTGTAATTATAATGCTGTCTTCTCATCTGGTGTGGTATTTGCCACTAAAGAATATTATAGCTTAGGAATTTCATGAGCAGTCACGTCTTTTTCCTGATACGTCATTTGCATTTCATGTTTTCCTATTTTATTGTTACATAGCTTTTCAAAGAAATTAATAAAGTTCATATAGTTGGCAGCAAGTATAGCAACATAGAATTTAGGCACTCCCTAAATTCAATCAGAGTTTAGATAAAGCACAGACTACATTAATGTATGGGCACTGTTATAACCTCTATTAATATAGTTGAAAGCCATCAAGCACCAGTGATTCTCAGAAACATAAAAAAGTTTGTATTAAAAATCACTGAACAGTACAAAAATGGGAACAATACATATAAATTAAATTTAACACTCAACTTTATAAAACACCTTTCTTTATAAAAGATGGCATATGTTTGCATGCATTCCATGTTGCAGTAAATACAAGGTTTTTAACCGTGAGTATTCAGATGCTTAGTGCTTATTCAATGATTTTTCTCCTTAGGTTAGAAGAATAAGAATTTTTATCCCAAGCACTAATCTACTTTTATTTTCATAGTGTTAGGGGGCCCTTTTAAAGGAAGTTAGTAATAAGAATGTCAGTATTTACTGTTGTCTGCATTTGAGTGGTTCACAGCTGAGCACTCCTCTTATGTATTCAGTGACAAATGGCAATCACTTTATCATTTATCTTATGACAAATAGCAGATTCAGCCACAAACTGCTGGCCGTAGCAAACTTACAGGATGAAGTTCTTTATTGTTTATGGTTTGTGGGTTGATGTATTCATGCCTTGTTTATTTGTGAAATGAACAAAAATCAGTAAGCAGGCATGAACAGAAATTTGGCCACGCAATCAGTTGTACTTTTTTTCCTCCAGTCTTCCAAGGACCTTACAAGGAAATTCGCTGAACTAGGTCTAAGCTGTAAATTGCCTTTAGAAAAAAAAAAAAAAGTCATTAGAGGATGCACCAAATTGTGACATTATGCCCTTAAGCCAAAATAACACTGAATGGAGTTCCTACCTCACATTAACCTTCCAGAATAAGGGTCTTAAATTTGATAGCAAGCTATTGTCGTAGACAAGAGGCATTGGCCAACAATAGAAGGAAATTACCCCACTGTACTCTCACAATTTAAGCAATATGTTAAAGTTTTTACTCTTTGTTTCATAGAGTTAAGGTAAATTTGCAAATTAACAATGTGCATTACTGTAAATTGTACCTGAATTTCATACACTGACTTTTGTGATTGCACATATGCTTAAGCGTGTTATTAATTTAATTCTTGTAATTGATATATAAGGAAATATTGAAGTAGGTCACATTCTGTGACATATGTTTGAGATTGAAATGCATGATACTGGATCATGACAATAGTGCATTAAAATTTTTTAACAGCACAATAGACAAAAGAAGATGTAATTTCTAATTTTAAATTTGCTTTTTTCCACACTGTCTTTGAGAAACTTAATATGATTTTCAATGGATTATATTTTATTATTAGCATACTTTTTGAGTCATGATGCATTATACTAGATCTAATTAGATGTATAAAAATTACTGATTTATTGTATTAGGGGAAAATCACTGATAATCATAATCCAGTTAATAGAAAAATATTAGTATAAGATTCTCTTCTTCCTTTTCTTTAAGGATAAAGGGAAATAAAGAAGGCCTTTGTATATATGAATAGGAAAATTATGTACCTATGTATGATATGGAATACAGTTTTTATATCTAAACTGTGAATAGCAAATCAACAAAATAAAGTAGTACATAAAAGGTTATACTAATTTTCAAAACTCAATAGGAAAAGGTGATGTTTTAAGGTAAAATAAATGGTGGACTCACTTAATGAAATTTTAATGTACATGTATTTTTCAAGTCATATTCTGACATGTTTTGTGTAAAGGTCATTTGACACATAGTCTAAAACAAAAAAATAACTGCCTACTTTAATTTGAATAGCCTCTAAGCAAACGTGTAAGTTCCATAATTTGCTGTTATAAAAAATAGGTGTTTGCATGTAATATATTTGTTATCATTTATATCCTGAAAAACTCTCTGTCAGAAAAACTAACCAAACAACAAAACCAAAAACCCAACAAAACAAAACAAAATCTGGCCAGTTAATGTCCATGAAGTTTGTAGACTGGTGGTGTTAAAACTAATATTCTGAAAGGAAACCGAAGTTAGAGGTCCAGAAAAAGCTATTATGCAGCTCTGAGATTTGCATATGCTATCTGCTTGGCTCATCAGAGGTGAATGATAGTTTCCACTGCACTTAGTTACAAGCCAATCTAGATGCAGTTATTTGCATAAACAATTTGATTGGTAAACATTGCTCTATACCTCTGTGTTGAAAACTTTTGGGGGAAAAGAGACTCTTTTTGGATTTTATAAATCCATACTTGGGGTATCTTTCCTTTGTGTTATGACAGAAGATAGAAAGAAGACAAAGAGGAATGATATACACGTGAAATTTTATCAAGTAGATAATGCCAACCAGAAGACAAAGCGTAGTTTGTTATTATTTGAATTAAGACTATTTAATAAAAGTATTTATTGAAATTACTCTGAAAAAAAGAAGTCATCAGTGAACTCAGATCCATAGTTCAGCCACTAACGAATGAATTTTCATGTTCTTTTCCCACTACATCTAATATATTTTACAAAGCTGTAATGATTGTATACTTAGAATTTAATACATTTTTTTCACTTAGCAGAAGTAGATTTTCCATGCTGCTATATATTTCTCAAAACAATATTTTTCACTGAGTGCTTTAGTATTCCAGCAAGTAATATATTCATTAAACATCTCTTGAATGACTAACATGTGCCAGACTTTGTGCTGAAACATGGATGTAAAATTGTTACCACTGTGTCTCTGCCTTGAACTACAGACTGGACAGAAAAGTGGAATGAGGAAAATCAACAAGTACAAGGTGATAGATGAGAGAATTGAACGGTTCAAGAAGAAGTAGAAGAGGCATCTATATCAAAAGAGAGGCCATGGAGGGTTTCCTCAAGAAGATGACTTTGAGCTCAATTTTCACCTACGTTTCTAAGAATAGGTAGAAGCTACTTACGTAGAAACATTGTATGACAGAAAGTTGGATAGTATTTTTGGCAGAAAGAAACAGCACTGTTGAAAACATGATATATTCCTGAATAGATCCAGTTGGCAAAAGTGGCAGTGGGGAGGGCAGAGATGTAAACGGCACCCTGAACTATGTTTGATATCAAACTATGTTTGGTAAAGGGAACTATGTTCCCTTTATCCTTAAAGGAAAGGGAAGCCAGTGAAAGGTTTTAAGGTGCAGTAGTTTTGGGTACAGTAGTTTTGACTCTTTATAAAGGGGGTAACTTGGGCAGCAGCTTGAAGACTGATTTGTGGCACGAACAAGTTTAGAGGCAGAAATGCAAGGAAGGAGGTTCTTAAACGGATCCAAATCTAATCTTGAAGCCATACAGATTGCGAGGGAGGAACTGAAAATGGGCATGAATGAGAGAAGGAGAAATTTTAGAGGAAAAATTAATGGGACGTGGTGAAACCTTAGTCAGTAATTGAATGTAGGAACCAGTGAGAAAGAGGAGTTGAGAATAAATCTCAGGTCTCTGGCTTGTGAAACCGGGTAAGCGGCAGTGCGTTTTACTGGCAGCAAAGAATAAGGAAAAGCAAGTATGGGAAAAGCTGGATCCTGGTTCTGTTTTGAAAATACTGAGCTCGGGTTGCCTGTGCCATCCAAACGCAGATGGAAGATCTTGATACACATCTCTAGATTCTAGCAGCGAGAATTGTTCTGGATTCTTGGGAAGCATCTATGAGTGGGAAAATGCAGTGAGAGCTAAGAGCAGGTAGCTAAGGATATGGAGTAATTTGGGGAACACTCATATTTCATGAGAACAGGAGAATTTCATGAACATGAATATTTAGAGAATCATATGAGGAGTCGTGATCAGACATAAGAAAAACTAAGAATCAATAGAAAAGTATAGAGCTTCAACAAATGATTTCAACAGAAAGAGGTAGTCAAACATGTCATATGTTGCATAGCTAGAGTAAATGAATATATTACAGCTGTTTTAATAAGTTCAGTGGAATGGAGGGGGCAGAAGCCATATTTTAGTGGACTTAGAGTAAGTAGAAGTGAGAAAGTAGAAACATTCTGTACAGATTATTCTTTCGAAAGCACAGTATGTGTCAGAAAATGCTAAATTAGGAAATAGGCAAACAGAATAAAGGGAAGAATTTTTTTTAAGCTGGGGGCTTTTGAACATGTTAATTTGCTGAGAAGAGAAATCCAGTAGAAGAAGAAATGTTAATGCTTTTCATTAGAGCAAAAGCGATGATTCACAAAGCCAAGGCTCCGAGGATGTGGAATGCACTTGGAACACAGAGCCCTGGGGCCAGCACTAGCCTTGGGTGGAAGGGCTGTCTTCCATGAGAGAGGAAGAGGGCTATGAAAGCAGATAAGTTTTCAGATGGGTGAGTTTGATTCTTAAATAAAAAAGAAAATATTGTAGAGAGGCCAGAGGTTTATGGAGAGGTTTGGAGTTGAAAAAGTTGAAGCAGAAATGTAGCTGGCTAAGGATATTGAGAAATTATTGAGGGAGCAGATTCAAGTAGAGACCTTACATTTGTAATGGTAGCAGCAGGTGACTTTCTTCTGTGTCACTTAACAGCTCAAATTTATGGGGAAATTCTCTTTTTTTTTTAATTCAGAGCTGGAGTTTTGTAGGTTGCATGAGACCTAAACACACAAGAGAGACAAAACATATATTGAAGACAGAAAATAACTGAAATGATATCTTTGGAATAGAAGGAGGATAGAAAGGAAAAGAAAACAAAGTTTGCTAGTGAATGGAAAATGCAAGTGTAAAAAGCATTAGAGAACTTGTAGTCAGAGGAGAGAGACACCTCCTCCAGTGGGAGAAAATGGAAAAGGGCTATAAAAACACTAGTATGTAACTCATGGGCCCAAAACATTAAGACAGTTCTCACCTTAAAGTTTTTATTTACACATCAAAGTATAGAAGGCAGTTGTCTTGATTGAGACCAGAGAATAGATCACAAAATAAAGTAGTAAAAGAAAAAAAATGATAGTTACAAAATAGGATAATGTGATTTAAAATTTTAGAAGTGGAACATTTTTGGGTGACAAGAGTTTAGGTGTGCCAAAGAGTTTGTATAATAACATGGCAGTGGATATGATCTTCCAGGAACTTGGAGATGTCTAAGGTAAAATTTTGGATGGAACAACTCCATGGATGTTGAAGTCATGGAAGATAATTCCAGTATTTGAGTTGTAAGGAAGATGATGAGCCAGCTGCTGGAGTCTTCAGCAAAAATAGGAAAGTGACAATAAGTAAGAGTAAGGAGAAAGGGGTAAAAGGTGTTGTAGCTGGATGGCATGAACCTTAAATGCAGTGACTCATTGGAGGCTAGATGAAGGATGGGGTGGAAAGGACAAGACAGGACCACAAAAAATGCCATCAGAAAGTGTAAGAGGTATGCATCCTTAATGAAAAACAAACAAACAAAAACCTCAAC
Source organism: Phocoena sinus (assembly GCF_008692025.1). Taxonomy (NCBI): domain Eukaryota; kingdom Metazoa; phylum Chordata; class Mammalia; order Artiodactyla; family Phocoenidae; genus Phocoena; species Phocoena sinus. The sequence goes on from NC_045776.1 coordinate 41,927,696, forward strand.
AATTTGGAAAGAACCAAGATATACATGAGCAAGCAAAATGTGTTCTGTTAAGTAGATTTCAAGATAGAAATAACTTTGACCTCTCCCCCCGAGAAGACATAGATGTTCTAGAAGACAAAATCATAAACAAAATGCAGTTGACTATGAGGATAATAAAGTAAAAGACCACCTAAGAGCACCAGGATTATATGAAATTCTCTTAGTAAAGGAAGGCCATGAGATTTGTTCAAGTAAGAATAGCCCTAGTAAGGTTTTAATGGTTAGGAAGTAGCATGCCTATATATTCAAAAATATATAAAAATATATATATGTATATAAACAATCATGATTATTCAGTTTTGACTCAAACCATATTTAAATGTTTTAATTTACATATTAATTTATTTGTATTTATATTATATAGTTATATATAATATAAGTACATAATAAATATATTTTATGCAATTTGAATCAAAACTGAGTGATCATGAATTTTCCAGGGACAAGAAATTTTTGTTAGCTAATTTGAATAAACATGGACAGCTTGGAGGTCAAGGAGAGGCATATTTAGAAAAATATCAGTTGTATTAAAGAATTATGCTCTACTGCTTTAAGAGAGGATCATTTCATGGGTAACTAGAGGTAGTTTGAAAGTCACAAATAAAATTGATAGTACAACAAATTCAGTGCATTGCCAGCCGTTATCCTAGGCACGTGGGATACAGGACCCTAAGGAAGACCTGAGCCCTCAGTTCCACTGTATTCAGAGACAGGTTATTCTCTCAGCAGTTTCCCCTGACCCTGTCAGCTATAAGCCCAGCACAGCCAGGTGCTGAGGTATTTGGTGCCTCTGTCATTAGCGGCAGGCAATTGCAGATATTGTCAGGAACACAGACTCTATAGCAGCCAAACCTCGACTGAGAGAAATAGTCTTTAACCAGAATTGCTATTCAGTAATCCATCCTTTTAGGTATTATAAACTCTCTTTTTGAATTAAACCAGCAGAGAGCTGTTCCTGACCATGTATTACCTCTTCTCTATAGAATTACTACCTTGAGGGTCACTGTAAGAAATGGCTCCGACGAAACTCATTGTTGTGTTCACTATAAAAAGGATGTTGTCCATTGAATTCACAGTATCTACTTTAAGACCAGAAATTTCTGTCAGGTGTTAAGTATCAGGAATAGTGAATACTATTTATCCTGCAGATTCTGTTTGTTTGATCTTCAGGGCATTGAATTGACCAGGTTTCCCTTTTAATAGTGTCTGTTAGAAAGCTTAGTGGACATATATATGTGACTTGCTTGCAGGAAGTATATAGGTTCTATTTTATGCACCACGCTTGCTTATTCCTTTATGTTGTTTTTTTCTCAGCTAGTTTCAGTATATATTTTTCTGTGGTGATTGTGCTTATAAATAGAGGGGAATCCTGTCTCAGGATGGAGTAGGAAACAGAAAGAAGGAGAGAAAGGGAGATCCTACTATATGCAAAATTCTTTAATACAGAGGTGAGTGAAAAAGGAACCTGCCTTCTGTTCACTTACAGTCTAGTATGGATAAGCGATTCATAGACAAACTATAATATAAAGGAGAAATAGTATTTTTCTAGAAAATAATATACTATTATAAGATGAAGTTATAGTAAGAATGGTCAGAGTAATGCAGTGCTTTATAAATACACTGAAAATATTCATTTAATTGGTTCTCTTGCTAAGATACACACATCTACTTCCAAGATAGAAAAACCTGAGCTATATTAAGCACAGGATGTATATGACATAAATCAATATCAATTTTGTAGCAATATGAATATTTTATTCATTTCCATCATTCTATATTTATATAGCTTAAAATTCTACTTGTAATTTTAACATGTAGTTATTTATCACGGTGCTTATTATTTTATGTTAACAAATATTTTGCACAGTCTGTATAGAGTAATAGAATTTCTTCCATAGCTGATATCATTTTTTTATGTTGTATATATGACCCAAATATTTCAAAAGCTATAGTTATAGATTTTAAATTGCACTTTCAAGAGTCATTATTTCATCTTGTGATTATTAAAACGGTATAACTAAAAGAACCCTAAAAGAGCTATACTCCTCTGGAATCAGAGCAAGAAACATGTATACTTGTTTATTTCCCAGATTTTCTTGTTAGCCTTTTTCAGTATTTTATAAACAGGGGTTTAGCACAGGTGACCATGGGTTGAGGGAGCCCTCAAATTCCATGAAATCATATGTTTCACATACATGGGTTGTGAGAGTTCCTGAAGCAGGGCACTTTCCTGAGGAATCGCTTCATGGCCTGCCTCACCATCTACAAAGTGGAGGAGCCTCTTCAGGAAACAAATGCCGGGGATGCCCCCAAAACAAAACATCTTCAAACTCAGCGAATCTTACAGCAGGGATTTTCTGGGGGGGAAGAGAGATCAACTGATATACATGGCTGCAGACTGAGGAAGGTCTTGACAGTTATTTAAAGGTGGTGATGAATGCACAATAATGCATACAGGTGGTGTTCCCTAAACTAGCCCCCAAAGGAAACTAGATAGTATTTAACAATTGAATTAAAGTGATAATATTGGCATTTTTCCCTCCACAAAGTAAAATGCTTACCTCATTATGCATTCCCATACTATGGGGACAAAGCATTGTTTAGCTGTTCTGAAGCTTAAAATCTGACATGTGTAGACAGGAAACAGCACACTGCTATCCAGCCTCTCAAACAAATGTCTTTTTTTTTTTTGCTATACGCGGGCCTCTCACTGTTGTGGCCTCTCCCGTTGCGGAGCACAGGCTCTGGACGCGCAGGCCCAGCAGCCATGGCTCACGTGCCCAGCTGCTCCATGGCATGTGGGATCTTCCCGGACCGGGGCACGAACCCGTGTCCCCTGCATCGGCAGGCGGACTCTCAACCACTGCGCCACCAGGGAAGCCCCAAATGTCATTTTTTATAAGAATTTTAAGCTAATGGTTGGAATCTTGACAGGAAGAATATAAAAACTGGTTCTATTCAACCACCCCTCTGCATTATATTTCAGTGTAACCATGGATTTATTATTTTTCTCAACTTTCTAATTCTTGTGTTTGGGTAATAGACCGAGGATAGGTAGGTAAAGAATGACACTTGAAGTCAGTGACATGAGACTGCGACCTTTGCCTCCTAGTTATAGAAGCAGAATTCTTTCTAGTGACCCACCCACATTCTGCACTTCCACAGACTATAAGCATTTCCAACCAGCCAAATTTTTCTATTATCAAAAATCAGTTAACTGCATGATTTACTCAGGCTGATCTCACTAGCTTAAATCTCCAAGTAAAATGTATCCCTAGGAGGAATGAATTCTTAAATTAGCTGAAATTGAACTTTTGAGAAACTGAAACAGGTGTGATTTGAATGAACATTTTACTTAGGTTTTCATGCCTGATAGAAAAAGAAAGTTGAATAGCTTAAAAAGAGTGTATTCTCTGTGCAAATTTTCTTAATTTACTGCACAGTTTTAGATATGCGGACCTAATAGTCTGACTGTTGTGATGCAGAGATTTAAATAAAAGCCTTGACAACGGCAATGGCCTCTGTCTTGTCTATCCAGACATAGGTAGCCAGTTTACCATTAACATGTAAGATAACCAAGTACACTCTAAATACACCAGGAAACACTTGTCAAAAGCTACAGCTTCATGATGGGCTGAGAAATCTGATAAACACCCACTTAAACATGTGAATAACTGAATATCATGCAGAATTTTTAACTGGGCTTATTTTATTTTCTGCATTCATCAAAATATTTTGGATCCAAATAACTTAAAATAGGTTAACTGTTTGAACTTCATGTTTGTGGTGTTTTCTAATATTTATTTTGAATAACTATGTTTTATTAGATCTTGTATAAACACATTCAGAAAACACTGGATTTTTTCAGTTTTGAAAAAATATTTTGAACGTGTGAGCAAGTGTTTCCTCTACATATTCAATTTCCTTCGTTGTCTAGAACTGCAGTTATCAAAGTGTGGTCTGCGAGACTCTTGGGGAGTGAGGCAGGTTCTATAAGAACAGAACTATTTTCAAATAATACTAAGAGATTTGTCTTTTGGACTGAGTGGGTAAAAGTGCTGGTGCTTTAGTGTGAATGAAGGTAATGGCACAGACAGTAGTCCTAATACTTGTGGTAGTCCTCACTGTCAGACACTTGCATGGCCAACTTTGATTAAGAAATTACTTGGTGATGTAGTAAATATTAATTGTATTAAATCTCAACACTGGAGAGCATGTCTTTTAATAGTCTCTGATGAAATGTGAACTACACGTAAAACACTTCTGCAAAGGAAAGAAATCATAGAGATCAGATCAGAAATAAATGAAAATAAATGAAGGAAACGGTAGCAAAGATCAAAAAAAACTAAAAGCTGGTTCTTTGGGAAGATAAACAAAGTTGATAAAACATTAGCAAAAATTGATAAACAGGGGCTTCCCTGGTGGCGCAGTGTTTGAGAGTCCGCCTGCCGATGCAGGTGACACGGGTTCGTGCCCCGGTCCGGGAAGATCCCACATGCCACGGAGCAGCTGGGTCCGTGAGCCATGGCTGCTGGGCCTGCGCATCCAGAGCCTGTGCTCCGCAATGGGAGAGGCCCCAGCAGTAGGAGGCCCGCGTACCGCAAAAAAAAAAAAAAAATTGCTAAACCATAAACTTATCAAGAAAAAAGAGGGAGAAGACTCAAATAAATAGAATTAGAAATGAAAAAGGAGAAGTAACAACTGACACTGCAGAAATACAAAGGATCATGAGAGATTACTGCAAGCAACTATATGCCAATAAAATGGACAACCTGGAAGAAATGGACAATTTCTTAGAAAAGCAAAACTTCTGAGACTGAACCAGGAAGAAATAGAAAATATAAACAGACCAATCACAAGCACTGAAATTGAAACTGTGATTAAAAATCGTCCAACAAACGAAAGCCCAGGACCAGGTGGCTTCACAGGCGAATTCTATCAAACATTTAGAGAAGAGCTAACACCTATCCTTCTCAAATTCTTCCAAAATATAGCAGAGGGAGGAACACTCCCAAACTCATTCTATGAGGCTACCATCACCCTGATACGAAAACCAGACAAAGATGTCACAAAGAAAGAAAACCACAGGCCAATATCACTGATGAACATAGATGCAAAAACCCTCAACAAAATACTAGCAAACAGAATCCAACAGCACATTAAAAGGATCATACACATGATCAAGTGGGGTTTATCCCAGGAATGCAAGCATTCTTCAATATACGCAAATCTATCAATGTGATAAACCATATTAACAAATTGAAGGAGAAAAACCATATGATCATCTCAACAGATGCAGAGAAAGCTTTTGACAAAATTCAACACCCATTTATGATAAAAACCCTGCAGAAAGTAGGCATAGAGGGGAACTTTCCTCAACATAGTAAAAGGCCATATATGACAAACCCACAGCCAACATTGTCCTCAGTGGTGAAAAACTGAAAGCATTTCCACTAAGATCAGGAACAAGACAAGGTTGCCCACTCTCACCACTATTGTTCAACATAGTTTTGGAAGTTTTAGCCACAGTAATCAGAAGAAGAAAGAGAAATAAAAGGAATCCAAAATCGGAAAAGAAGAAGTAAAGCTGTCACTGTGTGCAGATGACATGATGCTATACATAGAGAATCCTAAAGATGTTACCAGAAAACTACTAGAGCTAATCAATGAATTTGGTAAAGTAGCAGGATACCAAATTAATGCACAGAAATCTCTTGCATTCCTATACACTAATGATGAAAAATCTGAAAGAGAAGTTAAGGGAACCACTCCCATTTACCACTGCAACAAAAAGATAAAATACCTAGGAATAAACCTACCTAAGGAGACAAATGACCTGTATGCAGAAAAGTATAAGACACTGATGAAAAAAAATTAAAGATGATACCAACAGATGGAGAGATATACCATGTTCTTGGATTGGAAGAATCAACATTGTGAAAATGACTATACTACCCAAAGCAATCTACAGATTCAATGCAATCCCTATCAAACTACCACTGGCATTTTTCACAGAAACTAGAATAAAAAATTGCACAATTTGTATGGAAACACAAACGACCCCGAATAGCCAAAGCAATCTTGAGAAAGAAAAATGGAGCTGGATGAACCAGGCTCCCTGACTTCAGACTATAATACAAAGCTACAGTAATCAAGACAGTATAGTACTGGCACAAAAACAGAAATGTAGACCAACGGAACAGGATAGAAAACCCAGAGATAAACCCACACACATATGGTCACCTTATCTTTGATAAAGGAAACAAGAATATACAATGGAGAAAAGACAGCCTCTTCAATAAGTGGTGCTGAGAAAACTGGACAGCTACATGTAAAAGAATGAAAACACTCCCTAACACCATACACAAAAATATACTCAAAATGTGTTAAAGACCTAAATGTAAGGCCAGACACCATCAAACTCTTAGAGGAAAACATAGGCAGAACACTCTGTGATATAAATCACAGCAAGGTCCTTTTTGATCCACCTCCTAGAGAAATGGAAATAAAAACAAAAATAAGCAAATGGGACCTAATGAAACTTAAAAGCTTTTGCACAGCAAAGGAAACCATAAATAAGACGAAAAGACAACCCTCAGAATGGGAGAAAATATCTGCAACTGAAGCAACTGACAAAGGATTAATCTCCAAACATACAAGCAACTCATGCAGCTCAATATCAAAAAACAAACAACCCAATCCAAAAATGGGCACAAGACCTAAATAGACATTTCTCCAAAGAGTATATACAGATTGCCAACAAACACATGAAAGAATGCTCAACATCATTAATCACTAGAGAAATGCAAATCAAAACTACAATGAGATATCATCTCACACCAGTCAGAATGGCCATCATCAAAAAATCTACAAACAATAAATGCTGGAGAGGGTGTGGAGAAAAGGGAACCCTCTTGCACTGTTGGTGGGAATGTAAATTGATACAGCCACTATGGAGAACAGTATGGAGGTTCCTTAAAAAACTAAAAATGGAGCTACCATATGACCCAGCCATCCCACTACTGGGCATATACCCTGAGAAAACCATAATTCAAAAAGAGTCTTGTACCGCAATGTTCATTGCAGCTCTATTTACAATAGCCAGGACATGGAAGCAACCTAAGTGTCCATCAACAGATGAATGGATAAAGAAGATGTAGCACATATATACAATGGAATATTACTCAGCCATAAAAAGGAATGAAATTGAGTTATTTGTAGTGAGGTGGATGGACCTAGAGACTGCCATACAGAATGAAGTAAGTCAGAAAGAGAAAAACAAATACCATATGCTAGCACATATATATTGAATCTAAAAAAAAAAGAAAGAAAATGGTTCGAAGAACCTAGGCACAAGACGGGAATAAAGATGCAGACCTACCAGAGAATGGACTTGAGGATATGGGAGGGAGAAGGGTAAGGTGGGACAAAGTGAGAGAGTGGCATGGACATATATACACTACCAAACATAAAATAGGTAGCTAGTGGGAAGCAGCCGCATAGCACAGGGAGATCAGCTTGGTGCTTTGTGACCACCTAGAGGGGTGGGATAGGGAGGGTGGGAGGGAGGGAGACTCAAGAGGGAAGAGATGTGGGAACATATGTATATGTATAACTAATTCACTTTGTTATAAAGCAGAAACTGACACACCATTGTAAAGCAATTATACTCTAATAAAGATGTTGACAAAAAAAAAAAAAAAAAAAAAAAACAAACACTTCTGCTGAACACCAAAGTAGGGTGTCCAGGAAAAACACCTGTGTGATTTTGGAATTGTGAGTTGAACTAGTCACATTTTTATGGAACATCATTTTCACTTAAAAGAACAATTGACAAGCAAACCGTGGTTATTCAGATTCAACTACTTGGCATACCTTTTCTTGAAAATGAGTGCGATGAGCCTGCCACTTCAAAGAAAGCAAGGCATGGAATTTGTTGCCAATGAAAAAATTTGAGCTTTCAAATGAAAATTAGAGTTTTGGAAGGCTTATACATGCGACTGTGATCTTGAAAGCTTCCCAAAACTTAGAGTTTTCTATTGGTATAAGTGGTGATATTAACAAAGAAGCTTTTCTGGTATCGCACAAGGAACATGTCAGTATGTGGGAGATGTGCATAACTCAGTGAACTAATATTTTCAAAATGGCCAATGCATGATGTTACCAATGGATCTTAATTTAACAAAGTATGAAAAATTCCTTGATATAGCTTCAGAGTTCAAGTTGCAAATAATATTTAAGAATTGACCACTTTCTGAGTTTTAGTGTAGTATCAAAAGAAAATATTCACAATTATCTGAAACGTCTATGAAGATACCCCTCCCATTTCCAACAACATATCTATATGAAGCTGGATTTTTCTTCATTTACTATAACCAAAACAACATTTGGCAATATACTCACTGTGGAACCAGATACGGAAATCCATATCTTTTTTTTTATTAAGCCAGATATTAAAGAGGTTTGAAAAACATGTAAAATAACACCATCCTTGTCACCAATTTTATATTATGGAAAGTAGTCATTTTTCATGAATATATCATACCTATTTTAATGGATTAATATATTTTTTCTAATTTTTTGTATTTATTCCCGAATGGTAAATATCAATAAATATAACCTACATAATCAAAGCCCTTTGGGTTTCTTAATAATTTTTAAGAGTACAAATGGATTTTGAGAACAATAAGTTTTGAGAACGGATGATCTAAACAAATTTCACTCATGTAGGATCTTTCTATCAACTGATACAGATAAGGTTTTGATGGTGTGGGGCAACGATGAGATATGTATTCAGTTGCAGTTATACAAGAGCATGTTCTGATATTCAGTTACTTCCTTATTATTTCTAAGAGATTCACACTTGACTCTCTGTAGATGCAATTGGTTTCATGCAGTGAGATTGGGAAAATCACTGCTGCATAGTAACATACTTTTAGCCTGGACAAGACTCAACTGACACTTGTTGAAACACAATTGTAAGACCAAAGAGAGATTTTATTTATTTAGTACTGCTTAACTCAAGTAGTCAGTTTTGACGACCGAACTTCCATGGCTAGTCAATTTTATTATTTCCATATCAAATGCAAATTATTTTGTTATAGAATAACTATTAGCAAATCAAGTAAGTCAGAATTATTGAAAGAAGAGTGCTGAATAGATTCATAGCATCTGAAATTTTATCATCCAAAGCAGTTGACTCTTTTCTCCTTTTTATTAAGTACTTGACTTTTTAGGGATAACTGATAAGCAATCATATAGATCATAATTTAATAAGAAAAGTGAATGCTGATTCCATCTTGTATACTAGGGTAGTGGTTCTCTACTTTCTATATTCTCGTTATCATATGGCTTTTAAGATAGTACAAACCATATATTGAAATGAAACCAGTATTCTAAGATTTGAGACTGTATGTATGGATCCCATTGAGAACCCTTGACTGCTGAAAGTTTAACATTGAAAAGGTTTTATAAAAATTATGTTGATAATATTATATGAACTATTTTCATAGTTCATACTGATTGATAGTTATTATGAATCAGGTTTCACAAATACTTATATAGTAAATATCTAGAAAATCTGAAGGTAACTGTGAATAAAACCTTATTTTTTCGTAAGATCAAGAAATGATTTCTGCCAACTCCTACCCAGAGAAACATTTCAAGGCAATCCAAGGGCAGCTCAATGAGAACTCAATGTTATATTTACATCATATGAGTAGGAAGGATATTACTAAAGGAGAGGTCATAAGCCTTGTAAAAAAGTTGGAAAATTATAACACAGGGAATAGACTTTTAGTTTATTGTGTAGAGTTCGGTCCTAATAGAATGTGTCACCAGTATTCTCTATGTCTCTGCACATGTAATTTTCAGTCTTCCCGGTGCCCATGTGATAGCTTAAGTATGAAGTGGAAGTTGGGAAAAGGAAATGGGTAGAATGTTTTGTATACTTTTAATAAATAGGCTTTCCATGTTCTAAGGACTTTCCTTAGTAGAACTTTGCTTCTCCAGGGTCTATATTTGTTGGTTATTTAACTCTACTACTTTTTTCTGGAATTCCATTCTTCTTTCCATTCCCTATTCTCATAAACCTCTCAGTACCCTGTGGCTGAAAGACTGCTCTTCTAGATCATAAATCCAACTAAGACCAGAATAGTTGATAATTTTTTGGTTTTAGAAATAATTTTAGGAGGGTTACATATGTAGGAAGTAAAATACTTTTTTCCCAAGTTATGTATCTTGGGGACACTGTGACTATTCTTTTTCCTTTGAGGCATGTGGCAATCCAGGAAAAAGTAGGATTACTCGGTAATTTTGTGGAAGGTATGATGATGAATCAAGGAAATGGGAATTTAGAAAGCATGAGGTATATGGAAAGGAAAAATTGTAGTTATTTTCAGAAGTCTGGGAAATAGCAGTCAAGTCCCTAAAACCCAGAATAATAACTGAGGACTTAAGTTCCTTATAAAAGAAAAACGATTGATCCAATATGCTTCTATAACTGGAACCATATCCAAGAAGAGGTAGTAAATCAAGATTTTGTTTCATGAGCAAGTGATGCTGATTATCAACTAGGTAATGAATTCTGGGTCCAGAATCAAAGCATCTTACTTCCTTGATGGGCAGGGAGCTGAGGGAAGTAATCTTGTTATTGGCTGGAGTCCTATGATTAAAGGAGGCTATCAAGAAAAGATAATATTAACTAATGATTTAGACTATGAAAGTTCTACTTGTCTAAGGCAAGATTGAGAGTCAAATCATTTATATCTCATATATATGTGTCTATATATATATAAAAATACTTATAATGGTTTACAGTATAGGCATTTTTTAATTGAATGGTATAGATTATCAACAAGGTGGCTGAGAAAGCATATAGGTCATGAGAAATAATAAGGAACATCTATGAACACAAATTCAAGAATTTATTTCAATTCAAGAAAATATAATTCAGTATCTTATATGTGCCATGCACTGTGCTAGGGATGGGATATAAAGATGAGTAAGGAATTTTAATCTGATATAAGTGATATGTCAGGATTAGATTTTTGGAAGAGGATGTTTCCCTCCCCGTTATTTTGAGTCATTGAAGCAGAAACTCACTTGTACAGGAAAATAGGGATGGGTAGCTTTCCTGCAGACTATATTCCAAGGCTTTCCTCTGTTGAATCATTTCTTTGGACTGTAACTCCCCTTTAAGGAACTCTAAATCCTGACATCTTTCAAAAGAGAGAGTTAAAGGCATTTATTGTCATATAGCCACTGTCATATTCTGATGATAGAAATGTTATCACTAGTTCTAGTAGATTTCTTTCCTTAATCAAGGATCATCTGTTAGAAGTATTTTAGATAGGTTAGAGTTAAAAAAAAAAAACCCAAAAATATAAGTATTTAAAATCCTGCTTATTCTCACTCCCAGATAGATACTGTTTAAATGAGACTGTGTCTTAAAATTAACATTAATTGTGATAGGCTAAATAATGACCCCCCCCAAAGATAGTCACAACCTCATCACCAGAACCTGTGAATGTACTCTTACATGGTAAAAAGGGCTTTGCAGATATGATTAAATTAAGGACTTTGAGATGGAAAGATTATTCTGGATTATCTGGGTGGGCCCTAAATGTATTCACAAGTGTTCTTATAAGAAAGAGGCAGAGGGAGAATCAACAATGGAAAGAAAAAGGTGATGTGACAGCAGAAGCAGAGGGAGAAAATGTGGTGTGATGCTGGACCACGAACCAAGGAATGCAGGTGGCCTCTAGGAGCTAGAAAAGGCAAAGAAAGGAATTCTTTTCCATCTAGAAGGAACCACTTCTGCCAACATCTTGATTTTAGCTACATACGACTCATTTCTGATTTCTGACCTTTAGAACTATAAAACATTAAATTTGTATTGTTTTGAAGCACTAGGTTGTCATAACTAATTGTTATAGCAGCTTTAACAAACTAATACAATAATTTCCAATAAAATGCATTGGTCAGTGCTGAAGATTTTATATTTTTCCTCCCAGCAATTTTCTAAACAGAGGAATTAGATGACACCATCTTCTACAACACAAATGCACACACCTGGAAAATTATTTATTATAACCATCAGTTTCTATACTTTTGCTCTTCATTACACAGACCAGAGAGTGCTTGTGGCTCACAGATGTATAACTGTGACCCATCACAGATCAGTCATCTGACCTCTGTCATTTCATGTTGCAGAATCTGTTGTTTGTTCAGAAGAACTTTGTACTTATGAAAAGATGAGTTACTTTTATTATGCATACTGACTGTTAAACATTATCATATGATAATTAGCTGTCATCATGTAGTTACAAAAAGGGAAATACTGTCAGGTTGCCAGTCCATAAACCTACTGCATTCGAATAATTCACTTTCAGTAATTAAATTAGCTTTTAAATTGGAGTAAGCCTGGGTCTTCCATAAATGCATTTTATATTAGAACTTTTCTTCCAATGTTTGGGTTTTTCTTTTTTAGTTTTATTGAGATATGATTGACTTATAACATTGTATAAATTTAAGGTGTACAACATAATGATCTGATATATGTTTATTTTGGGAAATGATTACCATAATAAGTTTGGTTAATATCCATTACCCCGCATAGTCTCAAAAAATTTTCCCTTGTGATGAGAACTTTTCAGATCTATTCTTTTTAGCAACTTTCAAATATACAATACAGTGTTATTAACTGTAGTCATCTCCAATTTCTTGCCTTTATTTTGAAAATGATTTGGAAAAAATTCTGGCACAGACACTTTAGTACAGAGTAAATTCACTAGTCTTCAAATAAGAAAAATAGTATTCAAGTTCTTACTGCTTTCACTAAATAACTTGACCTTAAAAAAATCATTGTCTGTCTTTTAAATAAACGGTTTGAACTAGATGATCTTGAAAGGCCATTCAGATCCCACATTGTATAGTTCTGTGAAATACCCTTTAATTTATGGGAATAATAATATTTGGTACTAAAATATCATAAGGTTCAATATTTTTCTTTCCTTAAGTTGTAATGCTTACCATTTATGAAAATATTAGTCCTTTTAAAGACCCCTAAATTAAAACTCACTTTTAAATGCCATTAGCTCTCCACATGCCGAAGGTTCTGTGTACATGCATTTCTTTTTTGTGCACTCTGTTAGTCTGGTTGTGGCTAAAATCAGCTTAACTTTCTGTATTAGATTATTTCACCAAATGCTACAGTCAAAATGATCAAACGTGTGCACCATAGAAAATTATTCACATTTTATTTTTCTACTGACATTTCTAATTCTGTTATAAATGTTTACCAATAAAGAATTACTTAAAAAATTTTTTTAAAAATCAAATGTTATTTAGAATACATGAAGTTTAAATTTCAATTGTCTTAGGTCCTTTTATGGAACTAAAGTACAAAATGTCAAATTAACAATTAACAACTAGTTCTGTACCACTGTGGATTGAAGGTGATTCTGGGGCTACCAACATTTTCATAGTTTTCTTAGGGAAGAAGTAAAACATACCATTATTTGCAAGTCAGACTGCATCATGAAAATATAGTCACCCACTTTGGAAAATGTACACAAATAATATTAGAAAAGTCTTGAGATCAGTGATGAGAAAGTAATTTAAGCAGCTGTTGAATTACATAAAATGTGTCTGCTTGTTTGACATACTTTTAGGGAAGGGAAGTAGATAAAAGCAGCACTATTATCAAAAAGCAAATACAACCAGTGTTTACAAAGCCTTCTCTAGAATCATTTCACTTAGTCTAAGAACAAACCCTCAGATAAGTGAGCATTTCAAATCCAGTGGTAAAAATGTTACACCTATGTTTTATAAAGCTGTAAGACTCTCAGAATTACTTACTTCAGAAAGTAGCAATTTGTGTTGGCAAGATGCATGAAAAGTGTTAGCCTCATGGGAATCCATTTGTGACAACAGAGCAGAAAGCAGCCCCTGCTCTGACAATAAAAAGAGTGACAGATAATATAGAAGTAATCAATCTGAAAGGTATAGAATATTTAAACCATGAAATGCCTAAAATGCCATAAGCGAGATCTTAAAATCAATATAGGATGCTACAGAAAGTCAGAGTAATGACTCAAGAATAGGAATACCATACTGGTCCCATAAAGGTTTTGTAAAATAACTATGTGTATTTTTTAAAAGGAAACATGGTTGCTAGGTTGTTTTTATAAAAAGAAGAGGAATTATGCTAATATTTTATAATATTGAAAGTGATTTTAAAAACTCTCAATATTTTTTTTTAGCATTTTAGTCTGTATTTAAGATCATTCTAAGCTACTTTGATGAAAACAAAACCATATTAGTCCTTAAAAAAGTAAGGTTGCAGAAAGCATACAACCTAATACCTGCTTAGGCCTGGGGAGATTTAATTGGTTTATTAGTACTTCACTTAAAATAGTCCTAGATGCAAGGAATGTAATTGCATTAAATTACAGTATTACAGAGGCAGTACTTCCAACTTTCTAAGAACCCTAAATCTGTTAATATTTAACCATTTGCTTTCTGGCTTGTGATATGCATTGATATTTTTCATAGGGTATTGTTGTAATGTCCACTGCAGATCCAGATTACTCTCCTGGGCAGATTTCCTCCATGTGAAGATCCAGGTTGCTTCCATCTTGGGGGTCCTCTATCTCAGCATTAGGTCTATGTAACTACCTTACCAAGGAGGAGAGCAGAAGTATATACTCTGGCTCTTACCCATTTTAGCCGAGAAGTTATAAACATCAGTTCCATTTGCAGCACATTTGCCAGCACTAGATACGTGGCTTCCAGCAAAAGGGCTTGGAAATAGCATGTATGGGGGTTGGGGAGAGGGGATCACACATGGCTATTCAGTGAGCACAGTTGTCACTGTCACAGTTAACCCTTCTGGTTACAAAATGCCCCTCTGCTCCATTATTGTGACATGTCCCAAATCAAACTCTGCATCAAGCTCAGAGTCCAAGATTTCTGAATATTATGGCATAGTCTCTAAATTCAAGTTAAATAAGACAAGTTGTCTATACCTCCTCAGCCCCATGACACTCTATTGTGGTAATGGGATAGAATACAAGCAGTAAACAGAGTCCAGAAATGGAATGAAAGGGAGCTATCCAGTAGTCTGGATTCACAGCAATTCTGAAATAATGAACCCTTGCTGGGCAGACATTGTGAAAACCCTCCAAGCCCTGGGTGGCAGTCTGCTACTTAATAAGACCTGATGTGCTCTCTGGGAGGAGTGTTTTGTTCACTGTTCTTTGAGGCTCTAAGAGTTTCTTCTATGTTTTTTAAGCTGTTTCTTAACCATGTCTTAAGTGACTGTTGTATAATATGCCCTCTAAAGGGCTATACAGCTTTCTTTCTTTCTTTTTTTAATTAATTAATTTATTTATTTATTTAATTTGACTGTGCTGGGTCTTACCTGCAGCATGCAAGATCTAGTTCCCTGACCAGGGTTCGAACCCAGGCCCCCTGCCTTGGGAGCATGGAGTCTTAACCACTGGACCACCAGGGAAGTCTGCACAGCTTTCTTAATTAAAGTCTTGTCTTAATTAAGGGTGGAATTCCAAGGAGTGGTAAGGCTCATACATCACATACTTGGTCAGTATTCATTTTCCGTGTGACTCTCAAATGCCCAATAAGCTTTCTGTCTATTGCTCCTGGTCAGATCCATTGTCAGGAATCACACCCGTGGTTCGGTTTGAGCCATTCTCGAATATTTATTTCTTTGTTTTCACATCCCATGCCCCTTTAGATTTAAGGAGGGCTATCTTGAGGCGGTCACATTAGGAAAGAAATTTTCATTCTTAGTTTCACTTTCTCCCTGATATGCTTAATCTGATTTTTGCACTCAGGGCTAAATTTTAACAGACCTTTGTCTCTCAAGGGGTTTTTCCATTCTATCTCTTACTGTTTGGGGTCTAAGATCCCAAGACTTTTCCCAAATTTCTGCTTTCAGGCAGAGATATTCTCTGCTAAATCATCTCTTTCTTGTATTCCTTGCCAGTAGCAACCAGCACACACTCCTGAGGTTCCATTTTCCAACGTTTAGCGCTCCCTGCAGCGCATGGCCTACAAGGTCAGCACCGCAAGTTATCAGAGGCAACAGGATCACACAGTGTGCCACTTCCTAAGTCAAGGTCTTTGCAGCCTCCACCAGCCTACTTATCAAATGTCACATACTTTGCTTTAGTTTAGTTTTTTGGTTTGCTTTTAACAGCCCTCACCTACTGCTTATATCCCAGTATTGATCAGGATAGATTAAACTATCCTCCAGTAACAGTTTCCAAATCTCACTGGTTTATGACTACAAATGTTGATTTCTAACTCACAAAAGTTAATTGAAGCTCTGTGACTCTACAGGGTAGTTCACTTCCACAAAGTAACAAAGGGCTCCAATTCATTTCCATCTTCTGGCTCCACCATCTCAACCGAAAGCCTCTGTGGTCTCCTTGCAGAAGAGAAAACTGGAGGGTCACTCTTCAGACTGATTCATGTTTCTTCTATTTATGGTCAGAACTAGACTCATTCCAAATTGCAGTAGGACTGAGAAATGTGAGGCAGCCCACGGATAGTTGGTAAGCAGTCAGTGTCTCCTACAGATATTAAAATTCTAAAAAGTATCTAGAGTGCTAGGTCAACATTATGCTTTTTGATAGACAAAGTGAGATTTCAAATGTGTTATAAACAGTAAATCATACTTAAAATTGAAGAGGACAGGCATATTCTCGGCAAGAGAACTATATCACAATAAGGCACAAAATGGGTCTCAGCAGAGATATTGTGTAATCGTGAAGTTTCTTGTTCAAGCCTGTGAGATAGTATGAGGTCAAACTCTTTTAAAGACATACTTTAAAAAAACAGGCATTTGAGGAATAATGAGTAACGCCAATTTGGAAATAATAGATTTATAAACGGAGCCTCAAGAAATATTTTTGGGTTGGTAGAAAAGAGCCAGATGGCAGAGACTGTGAAAATGACTAATTCAAGCTAATCCTTGAACCATTGGTTCAAACCTTTATAAAAATAATTCATATCAAGAATAGTTAGACACCTGGAAGTTAGGTGCAAGATTGTCAAAGATTAAATGTAATCTGGGCATCAAAATAAGGAGATTCTTTGAACAGCTAGGCTGAAGAGTATGGATGCTATTCAAAGAGAAAATAATGACAGGCAGTAGTTTGGTGTGTGACTTTTGATGTCAGACTGATTCCACTCAGATTTGGATTTAACTTCTACTGGTTATTTAACATGCTTTCCTTCAAAAATGGAGATAAAAATAGTATTTAACTCAAGGGGTTGCTGTGAGTATATGTAAAATAATGCATGCACAGTGCCTGACACCTAACATCTCAATAAATTATTAATAGCCTTGAAGGAAATTTAGTAGGAAGTGACAAGAACATGGTGGTCTTTGTCAGCAGGCCAGCAGGCTGTTCATGGCAGTGTTATTCTAGGAGAAAGTACCCCTCCATTGGGTTCTAATTTTTTTCCTTGAGTCTTTTCGTTACATTTCTTCAGGCATTACTTTTACTCTGCTGACTTTTCTGTTGCTTAAACATCTTGAAACCTGATATGGGGCTTCCCTGGTGGCGCAGTGGTTGAGAGTCCGCCTGCCGATGCAGGGGACACGGGTTCGTGCCCCGGTCCGGGAAGATCCCACATGCAGCGGAGCGGCTGGGCCCGTGAGCCATGGCCGCTGAGCCTGCACGTCTGGAGCCTGTGCTCCTCAACAGTAGAGGCCACAACAGTGAGAGGCCCGCGTACAGAAAAAAAAAAAAAAAAAAAAAAAACACCTGATATGATTTTAGATTTGATTTTGTCCTAAAATAACTCTACAATTACTTCCCCCAACCTTTTCAACATTAGACATTTGACAATATGAGTGAAAGTAGGGCATAAGGAACTGAGATTATGGAGGAAATAAAACATATAGTTTTGGGGCTTTAGCTATGCACTTAGTTATGCCTTTTCGGACATAATGACAACAGCCTTGAAAAAGTAGCCAGTGACCTATTCCTTAAATCAAGCTACTTCTACTAGCTTCATAGTATTATAATATTTTTCTCACTTGTTTTGTAATTTGTAAATAGCTTAATATTAATTTAAGTGTGACCCATTAGAATGTCACTGACTTCCAATGTTAAAATATTGTGCCATTTAAGGATAAGTCTTGAAAGAGCAGGCATGTAAAATAGGACAAATTTAAGGAAAGCAAAATAAAATCACAAATGACATCTAGTGAAAAAACCTTGAAAGGGAATTGTCTTTAATTAGTTCACAGTTGGAACTAATTATACTAATTCATACTACTTATTTTAGTTAAGTCTTTCATTTGGAGAGAAACAAGCTATTTAACTTTCAGCATGCTTGCAGGTAGGTGGGGAACAACTTGAATCCCCTTGAAACCCCTATTTTACAGAATAAAACTCTGTAAAAATATTATCCTTAAAATGTTGGAATCTGTTACACATCAGCAACAGCAACGAGAAAACAGCGGGATTTAGTAAACTCTAAACTCACTAATATTTATGTTAGTCAACAGAATTACCTCAGGAACATTCCTAAGTGGACACCCTTTGTGCTGGGCTCTAATATAAGACCTAAGCTTATGCATTTGGGGAAAGTATCCCCTGGTTAAAAATATGTGGTACCTTTTTCTTTGTGTAGAATGAGAGAAATTCTGATAAACAGGTTAAGTACTTTGGATTTATAAAGTTTTATGAACAAATATGGCGCATTCAGGAAAGAACGAAACTTTCACAACAATAGTTCATAAGGGTGCTACTTTTTGTAATATGGTTTTGTAATATGTTTATAACCATCACCTTTTCTGTAGTTCACATACGGTATACACATTTCAGGTATCTTTATATAATAATATTGGGGAGTACTATTTAATTAGGGACTTCATGAAAACAAAGGAATTTTATCAGAGTTGACTGGAGCATGTCTGAATCTGCACTATGCATTATAGCTCTATGTATTTTTCTTAATATTTATTTAAACCATAATCCATTTACAATAAAAATATATAGATAGAGGGTATTCAGTGAGTACATTTATAAACTTCCGTTTCCTCTTGGCTAAAAGATGTAGTGAGAATACATAGCCAAGTATAACCATGAAAATAGTCTTTGGTTTTCATTTATTTTCTTCTGACTTTAAGTTCTGTGATGCTTGTGTGTGTGTGTTCAAGACAATTCTTGTTTCATACTCATCTGTACTGCAAAGGTACTTTCTCAAGTATAATTTCATAGTCTCACACTCTGTATTCATCCTTATCCTCAAAATTCAGTTAAAACATATTGTGAAGACTGTTTTTCCCTATAATCTGCACAATGTTAGCTATCAGCTTTGCGTCTTAACTTAGGAAAAGGGTTTCTGTATCCCTACTTGATTCCTTCAGTACCTCTGCTTGTCCCTTTCCAGCCTCAATAATGTGTCCTTTTCTCTGGGCTAGGTTTTCTGTAACCTGGAAGAATACAGTGATGCTTGAATAGGGAGAATAACTACGGCTTCAAGTTAAGCCTTATTAGGCTTTAAGTAGAAAATGTATCACACCTGCATTCAAAACATGGCTACCTTGATACTTCATGTGTAATGCTAACACTTCCAACCTGCTCAGGGGACAAGGGGAAAAGAAGGTCTTTTATTTGGATCTTCTGCTCTCACTGTTTCAGGAGGGTTGCATGTTTGCAAAAGTTAAAATAAAATAAATGGCTAAACATTCAATTTTTCCATATAAGTGTTCAGTATCATGCTACGAGTCCAATACCCACTTGAAATATTTGCTTCAACTCTCTGTTACACATTTCTGTTGTTCTGTCACCAAACTCCTCTTTCCTAATCAGTCGAGAGTTTGCTCGTTCCTATTTCTCCACCACCAACACCCAGGTTCTAGTAACCAGTCTCTTAGCTGGGCTTCTGAACTCCTTTTCCCAGTAACCCCAGGTTACTCTTCCCTCTCCCCATTTTATTCATGTTACTGTCTTGTTCAAGACCCTGCAGTGGCAAATGATTATCTATAAAGAGGTACCTACACCTTTCAGTGCCACCGAGGAGCTTTCCCTGTTCTAGCACGGAGTGTCTCAACCTCAGCACTATTGATGTTTGGACTGAGTAATCCTTTGTTGTGGCCGGCTATACTGTGCATGGAAGGCCTCTACCCATTAGATACCAGTAACATTCTCCACTTGAGACCACCAAAAATGTCTCCAGACACGTGGGAACAGTACAGCTGGTACAAACTCAGGTATCACAGCCTCTCTCACACAAAAGAAGGGGCTTAGGGAAATGGAGAAGAAACACTCACGACACCTGCATTTACATCTCATCAATCGGAATGGTGTCTCATGTCCCGCATTAACTCCAAGGGAACCTGGATCTGTAGTAGATTCAGGAAAAGGAGGAGAGCATTGGAAACAGATGTTGGACAAGTCAGTCTACAGAGTCTAATGTGCCCCAGCTTCACATCTTCACCAGATAAACTTTCCGTTATGTATTATTTGGGATACATAATTCTAGAAGTTAAAACAAAATGCCACAATGCTTAATAGCTTAATCTAAGAAATATTTATTTCTTGCTTAAAACATCTGACATGAATAACCTTGATCAGTGAGCAACCTTGTAGAGGATTTTTCAGAGACCCAGGCTCCTTTAAGCTTTATGGATTTGCCATTCCTGGGGGGTGGGGGTGGGTTGTCCCAGACCCCCTGCCGGCTCCTCTGCCTCTGACCCAAAGATGGAAGAAGAAAGGGAATGTAAAGCATTTTGCCTTACAGGGGTGTTGTGGGTCAGGCTGGGAATTTACTTATTTTTTAAAAAATTTTTATTGGAGTATAGTTGCTTTACAGTGTTGTTAGTTTCTACTGCACAGCAAAATGAATCAGCTATATGTATACATATATCCCCTCCTTTTTGGATTTCCTTCCCATTTAAGTCATCACAGAGCATTGAGTAGAGTTCTCTGTGCTATACAGTAGGTTCTCATTAGTTATCTATTTTATACATAGTATCAATAGTGTATGTATGTCGATCCCATGGGATTGACTTTTACCATTTCCACTAACATCTTAATGGCCAAAACATAGCTAAAATGGTAATACCTAATTGCAGGTAGCCAGTGTCTCCCACTTGCCCTGAAGAAAATATTTTTTCCATGCCTGCCCCTGGATGTGCTTTCATATCTTTCTATCACTCATACCTTTCTCTTTTCGGAAATGCCTTGCATTTGTTTTCTTGTCTCTGAATTCATAACTCTTCACTGTCCCTAGTGAAGCCTTCTTTACTATAAAACCTCAAAGCAACTACTCCTACCTTTAAAAACTGGTGTAATAAAGTGACTGAAAGAGGGCCTTTGGGTTCAGACACAACTGGGTTTGAATCACGACACTCACTAGTTTTGTAAACTTGCCCAAGTTATTTGACTTCTGTGAATCTTAGGTTTCTCATGTTTCAGATTGGGACAATATTAAGAGGTAAATCAAATGAAATAATGACCTTAACACAGTACTTAACATATAATAAACACTAAATAAAGATTATTTTTATAATTTTCTAGTGCAGTTACTGCTTGTGCTGCTCATTGGGTAACTCGTTGCACAGCACATTTTTCATTTGCGCTTAATTCACCGTTTCCCTAAGCAGCCAAAGCACCCCTTCAGGCAGCGCATCTGTCTTACTGGTATTGTTGGAGGGGGCACTGAGGAAAGGACTGGGAAGCTAGGCCTCTCTGTCCCCTCCTCCCTGGGTGCCAGAGCTGATGACCATCTGGGCGATCCCCATGCCTCAGGAGGCTGAGATGCCCTTCTCTAACTCAGAAATTGAAAAGCTCTAACATGAGAATATCTGCATTTTTATTACCTATTGATTAAAGTAAAACCCACAAAAGGACAGAGTTATTAAAAATCTATGCGTTTTAAGGAAATTAACATTTTCCGAATCACAGTAGGTGTCCACTACCACATTTCATTCATCAAAGCTGCCCTCCTCTACCGCCACTCTAGACCCTGTTTTCACTGGTACCTGCCTCTGTAATCAGTTCTTCTCAGAGCTCTTTAGAAATGTAAATCAGGTCATGCCTCTGCTTTCATCCTCTAATGGCTTCTGTGACCCTCAAAATAAAATCCAAATGTATGGCCTTGGCATGCAGTCACACTTGATCTTTTCTAACCTCTCTGATTTGATCCCACGTCGTCTACCACTTACCCACCTAGCTCAGCCGCATCGCCCTTCTCTCTGTGTGGTGAACTCTTCAATTTCCAAGTTGTCTAACAGTCTTCACTTTTTTAAGTTGAAGCATAGTTGATGTACAATATTATGTTAGTTTCAGGTGTTTAACATAGTGATTCAACATTTAAATGTATTGCAAAATGATCACCATGATATGTGTGGTAACCATCTGCCCCAAAGTTATCGCAGTATTATTGACCCTGTTCCTTAGGCCATACATTATTACATCCCTGTGACTTATGTATTTAGGTTTTGAGAAGAGACTGAACCCAATGTTATTTCTTGCTTTATCTATAGCATAGAAATGATAATTCTCAGAAAATGAAGGTTTTATATTTATCCTCTTTTGAATACTATTAATTATATGAATAGAAAATAGAAAATACTTTATGAGTTTGGGTTTTGCTTAAGCAGTTTGTCATTTTGCAGATGGCTAATTAAAAGCAATTAATTTGCCTGGTTTTGGCGTTCATAAATAAGTCAAAAATGGGTTTTTGTTATCTTTCATGGAACTTTACAAATTCCATCTATAAATATTTGATGATTTCTCTTTTTATGTTGCTTTACTTAAAATACAATAATTTGAAACTTTCTACTATAAGATGGTATTAAATACTAAGAGAACCATTAACCATTATTACTAGGATGAGTTTTTTATAAAACCTCAGAGCTGAAATTTATTTTTATACATACCGTATAAATTCCAGGATGTTCTCTAGAGTTCCCTTTTCTTAGACTTATACATATTTACCAATTTTAACTTTTATTTGACATATTTTACATTTTTATGTAATTTCAGTAATATTTTGAAAAATTATTGAAGAAAAGTTACCATGTATTGATATTATTTTCTTTAAATTCGCCATTAAATATCTCTATATATGTATACATTACATGAAGACCAGTGAGAGAAAACAATTTATTACAAGTGAGTTTGTGAATATTAAATATGAAAATTTTGTTTTATCAGAAAAATAGTGACACTTATTTCTGAAACACGAGTCATTCATATATATGGGTGATCAGACAGGTAATTAGCTGTAAAGAGAGTATCTCCAGAGTCATGTGATGTTTAATAAATCAATTATTTGGTTTGTAAACAAATCATATAATTCTGTATAAACCTTTTGGAAAGTTTGCATAAAACATGCCATTTTTAATTTAATTTTTTTCTATATTTTGGTGTTATAATGAAAAAAGTGAGTTGAGACTAGTCTGAATGGCTTCATCCAAAGCTTTGATTTTCTTTCAATATAATAACTAAATACTGAATATTTCATATACATACATATACATATATAGACACATACACATAAATACACTTACACAGCTTTATGTACATGTATACATATATATGAATACCATTTTCAGTAAGTTACCTTTGAGGCTTTTTATGTTGCTTTACTGCTAGTATGGTAAGGACACCTCTGTCAAACTTTTCATATAATACTCTTATTAAGTGTAAAATAAATCCCCAAGTCTTCCAATGTAGAGCAAACATGGATGCTGTTTGTACTTCACAAAACAAATAAGGATTTTTTGCTTTATTTTCTCATGTAGATGGAAAACACATTCTTAAGTAGTTGATACCCAAAGAACTGAATAGCTGATCTTTAGTAACCGGGTGTCTCCTGGAAGTGTAGAATGTTAGCGTAGCATGACACTCATACAGCAAGGTTTCATAATAATGTTTGGTTGATATACATGATGATACCTTTATACTTTTTACATAAATTTCCCCATTTGAACTCATGTGAGATCAGGCTAGGTATTATTATTTCCATGTAGATGTTAAACTACAAATACCTTAAGATTAACTGACTTGTTCAAAAAAGCAAATGGCTGAAGAATAGATTCTAAGTGTACACCTTGTCCACTTTCCATTACTCTGTTGAATTAGAGAGCTGTTGGGCTGTAGCCTTCTGTAAGGGGAAGAGCCTTGGAGCGAAATGCTCTGGACATGGCTTCCACTAATTGCCCAGGTGACTGTGACTCCCAAGTTTTATACCTTCTATTTGGCCAGTAGCTACATTTATGATGACAACATTCTTAATTTAGCTTATGTATAAACAGGGATGCAGAAACTAAATCACCTGATTTGCTATGGAAATTGGTTGTCTAAAGTAGAAACCACATATCCATTGAGAAGGAAGTCTAGTAAATTAGTCGATGCCTGGAAATAATTGCTTTTCCAGATGGGCTTATAATGGATTTATGAAGTATAAATAGACATCAAACAAAGTTACCTAGTCAAAAGGAAAGGTTTTGAATCTTTGTATTCATAGAACAAGCATCAGTTCAAATACTGTAGATGAGGTTCTCTTCAAGAAATAGAATTAATAGTAGGAATTTATAATGATGTGGATTATACAAATGCTAAAATAACAAAGTTTACATTAGTATTAGTATTAACCCGCATAAGGGTAGTTTTTTGTTTGTTTTTTTTTTACTTAATTCCTTATAAAATCATTTGTTGGGCTTCCCTGGTGGCGCAGCTGTTGGGAGTCTGCCTGCCGATGCAGGGGACACGGGTTCGTGCCCAGGTCCGGGAGGATCCCGCATGCCGCAGAGCAGCTGGGCCCGTGAGCCATGGCCACTGAGCCTGCGCGTCCGGAGCCTGTGCTCCTCAGCAGGAGAGGCCACAACAGTGAGAGGCCTGCGTACCGCAAAAAAAAAAAAAAAAAAAAAAAAAAAATCATTTGTTTTACCTAAGATTGTATTTAATGAAAACACTGAAGTTGCAGAAACTTGATATATTATTTGCTTTTTTAAAAAAAAGGTCTGTACATGATAATGGCACTGCATAATAAGACACTCGGTGAATGCTCCTGTGTGAACTGAATGAGTGCAAAAAAATTTTAATAACTCTATCTTCAAGTTTATTGAGGGTAGATTATTTTTAGAAAAGTAAGATAGTACTAAAGTAAAAACACAAAATAAAATTTTCCTGAACTTTGAATTTTACAGTTGAATTAAACAATGTGTCTTGTTTCCAAAGTGAGGTTTTCTTTTTTTGTGTGTGTGAGGTTTTCTTTCTTTAACAGTCAAATTCAGTGACCCCTGACCCCAGCCTTGATCCTGTAAGCCACACATACATTATTTTTCTGTCCCTAATGTCCTTCTTACTCCATTGCTAAATCCACTACTGACCACCCTCAGCTCCCAACCACAGGCTTATTCCTCAGGCTAAGGTATCAACTCTAGTTATTCTCATCCTGGAGAGAGAATATAAGAAATCTGCTTATTCTCTTGGAGAACTTTTCTGTGTTTCTGCTGTCTCATAGTGTCATTATGGGCAAGAAGTGCCCCTGAAGCCAGGGTAGATATTTTCCACCTCTGTATTGATCAAGGCAGTCATCATTATTCCTGGTCAGTTGCTCTGCTAGTCTTGTAGTAGTTTACCAAGGTGTATGGGGAGAAAGAGGACATGTCTCTTCACAGTATTAATCCCAGTTACGTTTGTTCCATACCACAGGAGGCAGGGGTGGCCAGTGGCTCAGGTCTCTGGCCTCAGTTCTTTTACTTTAAGCTCCCCACAGTCATCTCCCCTCTGCCTGCTCACTGGCCCGTGGAGGCTGAGACAGGCTTGGCCCTAAACTTGTTCTCCAGCATGACAGACAAGGCTCAGCCTTTCCCCTTCCTCATGGTGAGTTTTCTGAATGTGTATGGGTACTGTTTGCTAGATATTTTTTCAATCATTTGTATAGGCTGATAAGGTCTTTCAAAATTCATTTTTAATTTTTCTATAAAATAGGCAACTGAAATCAGTTGCATTTGGTCACAAATCTACCTCTTGACAAAAGTCAAGGTCTATTACTGGAAGAGGGGTGTTGGAAAGCTAGTAGGGCAAGTCAAAAGCCAATCTGTCTTAGAAGATATACAGATTGCCAACAAACACATGAAAGAATGCTCAACATCATTAATCATTAGAGAAATGCAAATCAAAACTACAATGAGACATCATCTCACACTGGTCAGAATGGCCATCATCAAAAAATCTACAAAGAATAAATGCTGGAGAGGGGTGTGGAGAAAAGGGAACCCTCTTGCACTGTTGGTGGGAATGTAAATTGATACAGCCACTATGGAGAACAGTATGGAGGTTCCTTAGAAAACTAAAAATAGAACTACCATATGACCCAGTAATCCCACTACTGGGCATATACCCTGAGAAAACCATAATTCAAAAAGAGTCTTGTACCGCAATGTTCATTGCAGCTCTATTTACAATAGCCAGGACATGGAAGAAACCTAAGTGTCCATCGACAGATAAATGGATAAAGAAGATGTGGCACATATATACAATGGAATATTACTCAGCCATAAAAAGAAACGAAATTGAGTTATTTGTAGTGAGGTGGATGGACCTAGAGTCTGTCATACAGAGTGAAGTAAGTCAGAAAGAGAAAAACAAATACCGTATGCTAACACATATATATGGAATCTAAAAAAAAAAAGCGTCATGAAGAACCTAGGCACAAGACAGGAATAAAGATGCAGACCTACTAAAGAATGGACTTGAGGATACGGGCAGGGGGAAGGGTAAGGTGGGACAAAGTGAGAGAGTGACATGGACATATATACACTACCAAATGTAAAATAGATAGCTAGTGGGAAGCAGCCACATAGCACAGGGAGATCAGCTCGGTGCTTTGTGACCACCTAGAGGGGTGGGATAGGGAGGGTGGGAGGGGGGGAGACGCAAGAGGGAAGAGAGATGGGAACATATGTATATGTATAACTGATTCACTTTGTTATAAAGCAGAAACTAACACACCATTGTAAAGCAATTATACTCTAATAAAGATGTTAAAAAAAAAAAGCCAATCTGTCACATGAGGTAAATGTTATGATCAGTGCTCTACTCCTCCCTAGCTAGATGAAATCTTCAAATATGGTCAGAACTAGACAGATTCAATAAGTGAATCATGCAAAGTTCAAAACAGGTTCTTTTCATAACATTGGTGAGATTGCCCAGACCATCAAAGAAATGCACATTCAAAAAGATAACCACATATCTGAAAGATGAATGGTATCCCATTAAAGAAACAGGCTAGGTCATGTACAGAGTGTTGTCACTTTGTGATTTCTTTTTTAAACTGTATATATCTCTATGTACTTCTATATAATTCTGGGATGAAAATTATTTCTCTATCAGCAAAATTTAGAATAGATTTTTTTTAAATGTACTACTAGAACAGATAGATTTTTTTAAATTTAACCATTTTTTTAATTGAAGTACAGTTAATTTACAGTATTGTTAGTTTCAGGTGTACAGCAAAGTGATTCAGTTATACATACATACACACACATATATATGTGTATAAATATATATTCATTTTCAGATTCTTTTCCCTTATAGGTTATTACAAGATATTGAATATAGTTCCCTGTGCTATACAGTAGGTTCTTGTTCTTTATCTATTTTATATATAGTAGTGTGTATCTGTTAATCTCATACTCCTAATTTATCCTTCCCCCCTTTCCCCTTTGGTAAGTGTAAGTTTGTTTTCCATGTCCATGGGTCTGTTTTTGTTTTGTAAATAAGTTCATTCATATTGTTTTTTTAGATTCCGTATATAAATGATATCATATGATATTTGTCTTTCTCTGACTGATTTACTTCACTTAATATGCTAATCTCTAGGTCCATCCATGCTGCTGCAAATGGTATTATTTCTTTCTTTTTAATGGCTGAGTAATTATATATATATATATATATATATGTATATATCACATCTTCTTTATCCATTCATCTGTTAATGGGCACTTAGGTTGTTTCCATGCCTTGAGTATTGTAAATAGTGCTGTTATGAACATTGGGGTGCATACATCTCTTTGAATTGGAGTTTTCTCTTGGTATATGGCCCTTGAGTATTGTAAATAGTGCTGCTATGAACGTTGGGATGCATACATCTCTTTGAATTAGAGTTTTCTCTTGGTATATGGCCCAGGAGTGGGATTGTAAGATCATGTGGTAGTTCTATTTTTAGTTTTTTAAGGAACCTCCATACTGTTCTCCATAGTGGCAGCACCAATTTACATTCCCACCAACAGTGTACAAGGTTCCTTCTCCTCCACACCCTCTCCAACATTTACTATTTGTAGACTTTTAATGATGGCCATTCTGACAGATGTAAGGTGATACCTCATAGTAGTTTTGATTTGCATTTCTCTAATAATTAGCGATGCTGATCATCTTTTCATGTGCTTGTTGGTCATCTGTATGTCTTCTTTGGAGAAGTTTCTGTTTATGTCTTCTGCCCATTTTTTAATTGGCTGTTTGGTTTTTTCTCTTTTTTTTTTGATATTAAGTTGTATGAGCTGTGTATATATTTTGGAGATTAATCCCTTGTCGGTAGCATCATTTGCAAATAGTTTCTCCCAGTCCGCGGGTCGTCTTTTCATTTCATTTATGGTTTCCTTTACTGTGCAAAAGCTTTTAAGCTGAATTAGGTCCCATTTGTTTATTTTTGTTTTTTTTTTCCATTACTCTAGGAGACAGATCAAAAAATATATATATATATTGCTACAATTTGTGTCAAAGAGTATTCTGCCTATGTTTTCCCCTAGGAGTTTTATGGCATCCAGTCTTACCTTTATATCTTTAATCCATTTTGAGTTTATTCTTGTATATGGTGTTAGAGAATGTTCTAATATCATTCTTTTACATGTAGCTGTCCAGGTTTCTCAGTACCACTTATTGAAGAGACTGTCTTTTCTTCATTGTCTATTCTTGCCTCCTTTGTCATAGAACATTGAACTGTAAGTGCGTGGGTTTACTTCCAGGCTTTTATCCTGTTCCATTGATCTATATGCTGTTTTTGTGACAGTACCATACTGTTTTGATGACTGTAGCTTTGTAGTATAGTCTGAAGTCAGAGAGTGTGATACCTCAAGCTTTGTTCTTCTTCCCAAGAATGCTTTGGCAATTTGGGGTCTTTTGTGGTTACGTATAAATTTTAGGATTATTTGTTCTAGTTCTGTGAAGAATGTCATGCATATTTTGATAGGGATTGCGTTATATATGTAGGTCGCTTTGGGTAGTATGGACATTTTAACAATGTTAATTTTTCCAATCCAAGAGCACGGATCTCTCATTTCTTTGTATCATTTTCAAATTCCCTCATCAATGTTTTCCAGTTTTCAGAGTATAGGTCTTTCACCTCCTTGGTTTTTGCCTGAAATATCACTCCATTTTTTAATATTCCACTTTAATGGAATAACAATTCAGTTTTGGATCTTATGAAATGCTGGGTTTGAAATCTAGAAATTATGAACTGCAAAAATGTATAATATCTTTTGTTCATTTTTGAAAATTATCACTTGCTCTTTGGCTTGACACCAAGAAGATTTCGCTGATCTGACCATGCTAGTATCTTCTCTCTTTCAATGAAAGAGAACAGGTGTGAAAACTCACTGTTTCACATGTATACTATATTAGAAGAAAGTTTTTATCCTGAGTATTAGCATAGAATCTGACACTTATTAGCTGCTTAATAAATATAGGAAGAAGGGAATAAGAAAGGAAGGAAGGAAGGGAGAAAAGGAGGGAGGGAGGGGAGAAAAGTGTGGGGGAGGGGAAAAGAAGGGATGTGTTGGTTCTATCTAATATAGTGTTCAAAAACATAAATCTTGTTTAAAGTCAGTGGCCATTTTCTTAAAATCCAGCTATGAAAATGTAACCCTTATATGTGGAAGAATAAATCACATGTTTCAGTAGCTAGTAGCTAATGTTTTGTAGCTGCCATTAATATTTCTCAATTGCATTAAAATTTTCTGATCATTATCAGAAAATTTCTCAAAACATTTGAGATAATTAAGCATGAAGGCTTGTAATCACTGTTTTAAAAACTGCCAGTTGTCAATAGGCACATGCTGAAACAGGCCTGAGATCCAAGCAGATGTCAGACACAATCTCTTGGTAAAGCCTTTTTTCAATTATCCTAACTGCAGACTATGAACTTTTATAAAATGTACAAAAGGCACTCCCTAAGTGTATTAGGAATATTCTCCTAAAACCAAAAATTTATGTAGAATGTGAATAAATTTAAAAAGTAGATTTACATGTTCCAAAAAGACTATTCCTAGAGACCTAAAATTATTATAAAATCTTTCAGATACAGACGTCTAATCATGAGTTTCTAGCACTTTATACATATGAAGTACTCTTTTTCTGAAGTATATCTCAGAACTTTGAAGCTGTTTATGTATTTCATTATATATCTACTTATTTTTAATTCAAATAGTATTGAATTAGTATCTTCTGATCATGATAAAAACTTCTCAAAAATATGAGATAGCTAAGGATGTAGACTTTTAATCATTGTTTTTTAAATTGTCATTCATAAACAGGCACATATTGAAATAGACTGTATACAAAGGACCCTATGAAGCGTGACTTCTCACACCCTAGGATTAAGGATCCAGAGACTTAGAGAGACATCTGCAGAGCTCACATAAGCAATCTGGGCATGTTATCCATAGACTCTCCAATCACTGAAATATTTAAAATTTGTAAAATAATGACAGATACCTCACCTGCTTACTGTGGAAATTGGTTAAAAAAGATTTTCCATTTTTAAAAAAGTTAAAGCATATATCACAATGGGCTCTAAGAAAGGGCATGTTTACAGTAGTCAGAAAAGTTACTTCCTTTCTGCATAACCTAGAGGGCACTTAGAGTTCCGGGTAATCAAATTTACATATTTTCTCTTAAACCTAGCCTCATTCCTCAATTCAAACTAGAATCAGAAAAAATATATAAACTTCTTTAAAAATTCTATTAAAAGGTTGATAGTTTTCCATATATTTAATTCTGTAATGACATACAAATTCATTGTATCAAAATTTAAAATATTTTTCTGCCTATTGACCAATTTGCACAGATGTTTTCAATGACATTTCAACAATCTGCAGGAAATCATATCTAGGCTTTCTCTGAATTCCCTATAATGGCAAAACTCCTTTCTTCTCAATGCTTTTGAGATTTATTCATGTATCTCCCATTAGAGTTAATTGGAGTTACTAACATAAATTCCACTTGCTCCAAATGGAGAATAGGTTTCTTTAATGTTGTTTTTATTTTTTAGTAAGGTTAGACTTAAAATAGAATCTTGTATACAATTGTCTCTTTTGCTTTGGGAAATTAAAATGCCTTTAACGACTTTTAGGGTTAGGGAATTGAAATCTGTTGCAAACTTTTCTATCTTATTTTAATTCTGCTGCATTACTACATCATCATTACAAATTACAATTAGTAATGAAAGAAATAGGACAGTAAACTATAAAAGCATTTTTTCCAGCAAGCCACCACTGTTTACATAGTATTTGTAGTTTTATTTGTGGAATTACTCTGTTAATGGTATATTGTTAACACTAGAAAAATTCTGTTTGCTGTTCCTAACAACAAAGAGAAAGAAATAGATATTATTTGTTGGGAGGAAAGTACAGTTTTCAAAATGGAAGCAAGCTCACACTTCTTTTTTCATTAATATTGCTTTTAAATAAATAAATTACATATCTTTTGTTATCTTTTTAGATTTGATAATAAATTATAGTCATTTTAACCATGGATAATTGTGTATGTGCAATAATCTTGAATTGTTTCAAATATTTGAAACCAGTCATTTTTTAAATACCCGATATATGTTTAATTTGCTAAAAGACACCGTGAGAAATAGATGCTTTTCAATTTTAAAAAAAGGACTAATTAATAACCAATGAACTTGCCTTCAACAGTGCATCCTCTACCCCATTTTATAGGAAGACATTTGTCGAACACAGAGCTTGAAAAGCTGCCTATAATTTGGACATTTGAAATAGGATATATAGCAAATTAATTTCACCTTAAATTTTTTCTTTTTTAGTTTTGGAGATGTTTCCACAGAAAACAACTTAGAATAATTCAATAAAAATCACACCTGATTTACTTGTTTATAACCACCGCCGACATTTTCATTAACCCATCTGAGACAATTTACATAATTAAAGCATAGATGAGATCTAAGCAATTAAAACTAGTCTTTCAAAAATGAGACCAGAAACAAATCCAAAACAGAGAAAAATGTCCTAGTAACATAAGTAGCACAAAAAAAACAAATTGAGTTTTGGATTTTGTGGCAACCTGAACACAAAAAGGAAAAATGAAGAATTGTATCATTTTCTTTTGATCAAAAAAGGAAGCACAGAATATATCTACAAATACAGAGAGAGAAAGGTAGTATTTGTAAAGGGCCTGACTTGAGCCACACACTATATTTAGTGGTTTGTCATGGCTAAATCACTCAATCCCACGTGGTTTTAATTTATATTCTCATTTACAGTTAAGGAAACTGAAGCTCAATGCAGTAATTCCTCCAAGTTTATATAACTAGCATATAGTCTACCAAGTTTCATATGCATCTCTTTAAAACAATCATCCAATGCAACAAATATTTTCCTAATGTTTAAATTCCATAAGAGTACATCATGTGGGTGAATTAGTATATCATTTAAGGTAAAGAACCATGCCTTTAATTATTATTTGGAAATTATGATGTTTATAATTCTAAGATATTATATTAGTCTATATGAATAGTCAAGGCATATAATAAATTTTTTCCTATGAAGAATAATACCCCAATTTAATTTTGAAATTACTTTCATTGCTCTGAATTTTGTAACTTTTCTTTGGACATGAATTTTTTTCTCCTATTGTTTCTTTTGATGGCTTCAAAACTAACAAGTCTTCAAATATTTTTAAATAGACCTTTTTTTCTAGTTAGTGAAGCTATGTTTCAAGAAATTATGTTAATATAATTTAACTGTGCTGCATAACAGAAAACTGATTTAATATAGGAACAAAGTTGAGGGAACCTATAGTAATCGATAGTTTAAAGGACCTTTATAACTTTCTCTTGAATATTTTCAGATAGAAAATTAATCATCATGAATTCAATCATTAAAATGCCATTCAATATAACATCAATGGAATAATTTGGAAATATGGCTCCCATTAGCTCAACTCCATATTCAATATGAGCTCCATATTCAACTCCTAACATAAAAGGCAAATTTTAATTTCGTCTATGAAAGGATATAGCATGCTGAAGTGGAAGTTAAAACAACCTGCCCTGCTGCCGTATGCATTCCTCATCCCCACCTAAATCAATGGTGAATAAATATTTAAATAAATTTAGCTTCAAATTTGCTGGCAGCCAGCATAAGGGAAATTTTGATGAATTATATATATATAATTCCTTTTTCGTCCAATGAAAAGAAGCACATGATTCATCTAGAAAATGGATTGAAAAGGGAACAAGTAGTAACTTGCTCAAAGCACCCGTCTGTCCAATGTGAAGACACTAAGAGGGAAGTTAATGTATTTCTTCGCAAGTAGAATTTTTCAGAAATGATCCCAGCTAAAATATTGCATTAATCTCTGCCACGGTATTAATTAACATGTTTATTTTTATTAGTCTTAATTTTCTTTTTGTTCTGTGCAAAGAGAATACTTGTTGCGCCATTACAACACAGTGGGTATAAACATGGGCTTTGTTTTTTAATCCGAGAATTCAATCCTGGAATTTGATTTTACCTCTCTAAGGCTCAGTTTCCTCATCTGTGAAATTGGTTATAACAATACTACATAATTTAGGATTTTGTGAGGATTGAAATGAAACTGTTCATCTATAATGATTTCTAGCACAGTGCCTAGCACATCATAAGGTTGCAATAAAATGGTGGCAAATTTCTTTAATGTTTTCCTTATAACAATCATCTGAAAAGCTTCATTTTGTAGTATTCTAAGAAAACTAAAATATTACAACTGGTTACAATGATATAGTATATTCCCAAAAATTACAGTCTGTTATATTTTTACAGAAATTTTAATTTATTTAGTTTCATAAACCTCACCAAACCTGTTTTAACTTTTTTCTTTTAATTCACCTGTCCTCATTCTTCAACAATAACTACATCTCAGTTTACAACTATCTTAACGTTTAATTCTAAAAAGAAATTTGGCTATACTGTAGACTTAACTAGACATCGCAAGAGATTATTAAATGTGAAAAGCATTTCTCTGTCAGTTGTAAAGTCTCTATTTAATCCAGAATTGAAATTCTCATGTACATGCAAATAGATGGAAACGTTGAAAAGGACATTGCTATGAATTTTATACTGTGATTTATTTTATAAAATTATTTATATTATCATGTTGCCTGTGAAAATGATCTCTAATGCAATGTAAGGAATGAAATAATGAGCAGAAATTGGCTAAAATTTCTGAAATTCATGGAGAAAGACTTTAAAATTTAATTATTGCATTTCAATTTTGGTTTCAACCTGTTAAGATCATAGCAACTACCCATAAGAAAAATGCATACAAATAGATCACATAATGGTATATTTGCAGAAAATCAGCGTATAAGTCTATAGGCAAAATTGAATGAAGTGAAATCTAAATTCTTCACTGTTTAATGCTGGAACATTATTATATGGAATTTTTCTAATGGGACCATATCCCAAGTTGTAGCATTAACAGATGGGATCCTGTTGGGGTTGCACATTTTTAGTTATTTAGGACTTTAGTAAACAGTGATTTTATCCAGTATGTGATGGAACAGATGTGAATCTTATCAGGGTTCCACTTTTTTTCGAGGGCATAAAATTGCCATGATTTGCTGTACAGTGCTGGAGTTTACTTTCTGTGGTTTTAGAACCAGTCCTTTTTAGCCAGAATTTGCCCTTGGGTTCTAAAACATCATAATAGGGAGTTAATGTCTTATTCTCTATTAATCCCATTAAATCCTTTTAATATTTAGGCATGTGTTGCTTTACAGCATTAACTAGTGGTCTTGCACTCAACAGTATTTTCACAGTTTATGACACTGCTTAGGGCATTAAACAAACAGCTGTTTGAATTAAATGAGCAGTTAAGGACCCTGTTCATTAACCCAAAAGTTTCATGTATTTTTAATTCCTTAAATCTAATGGTATCATCACCCTCCAGGAAATCTATCTTTGATTATAATTTGCTCTGGCCCACTATTGGTTATGGGAGAAAGTATTATTGTTTTTGAATATGAGTCATATCAGGTTGGGTATCTCTAATGAATCTTGGACTATCTCATAACGGTTTTCATTTTTTATGGGATATAAAACTTTAAAAGTTGTTTATGGCAGTAGTGTTAAGATTTTCTCCAATTTTTGGTTACTGATGACTTCATTTAGCTAATGTAAAGAGGCAGTTGGAACAGGAATTATTTGCATTTGAAATGGCGCAATCAGAGGTTTGTGACTGACTCATCTACAAAAAAAGAAAATTGTATTTGGACAGTAACAGATTATGTGATGCAGTCCATGGCGCAGAGCAAAATGTTAGTCACTGATTTTCTCCATGTAAAGAGGTCATGGCTTCCCAAGGCTTCATTTGGGACTTTTACCCTTCTTTGCGATTACGGTCAGGAACATCTTGATTCAATAGTTTGAAGTGAAATAATTAAATAAGAGGGAAATTTAAAATTAATATGTCTAGTAGTCTAAATAAGCTAGACTACTAGACATATTAAGGATGGCATTCTTGATTCATTTCTACCACCTTGATGCCCTAGCTGACACCCCACTTAGTTCAGGGCCTTAGCAGGAGTCAGTGTTTTGGGGGAGAATTATTGGATGTGTCATTAAGAAATTTTTTACCTGTTGGGTAAAACTCTTCTAGGTTTCCCACAACTCGTCATATAAATTGACCTTCCAATTCCTTAAGTTTTCTCTATGGGATCTGTGGATCTTAGATAAATGAATTCAGTTCACAGATGTTTACTATTAATTAGAAAGCATTATAAAAATTATATAGTTGGGACATGATTTTACTATTTTAATAATCATATTTATTTTTTTCTCACTTCAAATGCCAAGGATCAACAGTTTCAAAGTCTAGAATGAGATGCTATTTGTGTAAGAACTGAAAGGAATGGGGTAAATGAATGAGTGGTTTGTTAAGATAAATAAAAAACTCTCTTTTCCTATTAACCACCAGCCACTGAATCCACATTCCTCTCACATTAAGTGTGGGACAGACTTAACAAGGAGCTGGATTCCAGGCCCTGGAAGTTTTTTCTAAATTAGTCTGTGTAGGCTTGGAATTCATAACTGCCCTATGTTCATCCAGTTGGACGCTGTAGGGCATCTCTTAAAAATGCCCTGTAGCTCCTCCGCTTTGCTCAGGATATCTCTGTGGGCCTCAGCCCCTCTCCTCCAGGCCCTTCCTCCAGAGCCCATGGCTGAGGGTAGTTCAGATAACATTCGAAGAGATAGGGGGTTTGAGGTGTCCTCCACAACCTTGACTACTCAATTTGTAGACTGCATCAGAGATTTCAATTTTCTCTCTACTGTGAAAAATGCAACGTAATCAGTTAAAAGTCATGCTGTGTGGGGATTTGTCTTTAAGAATAAAATTAGAATATAACTTCTGAACTCTAACAGGCAGCATAATTTTAACTAAACCAGCATCTCTAACACTGCTTAGATATGCTGCCATCTGTACTGTCACTATGAGAGGGATGTCCACTAATATTTAAGGAGTTCACAGAGAATCCATCATTTCAGATAAATGAATGCCAGAAAAGTTATTTTTTAAATAACTGAAAAGGAAGATTTCAACATGTAGAGGTAAAGAAGTTTAAAATAAAAACAACTTTACTATATACATATAGTAAATGTATTATATATTTTATAAATATTAGTATATGTTAAATTAAATATGCATTTAGTATATGTATAGTAAACATTTTATACATCATATATATTTTATATATATATATAATATATATGTATATGATAAACAGTGCTTAGAAGGAGAGTTTATTAGTCGATATTCTGGTTTCCTGTCAGCACTATCAGGGCTCCATCCATCTCTACAGCCATCATCCAAACCGAGCCACCATTATCATTTGCTTGAACTATTGCATTAGCCCCCAGTTGGTTGCTGCATTCATGTTTGTCCCCTGTTGACCTGGAGCTGTTTCTTATAAAGCAATCTGCATGAACTTAAGCCAAAAAAAACCCCCAAAATCAAAAAATTCTTCTCTCATCTTTCAGTGCTGAACTTATTTCATTGGCTTTCTTGGGCTTTTAGCAACATTTTAATAGAGTTTTCATCGAAAATTCTTTTTTTTCTTATAATTTTCTTTTCTTTCTTTTTTTCTTTCTTTCTTTCTCTTTCTTTCTTTCTTTTGTATATACAGCAGGTTCTAATTAGTTTTCTATTTTATATATATTGGTGTATATATGTCAATTGGGAGATTGGGATTAACATAATCTAAAACTCTTAATGTGGCCTTTCTGACCCAGCCACTCTCCACCTCCCCATCCATATCGTAGGCTGTTATCCATCTAGTTCAGTGGAATCCAGTCACGTTAAGCTTCTTTTAGCTATTCAGTTGTGTCAGGCTGTCACCTCAGAGCATTGACACAGGCTTGCTGCCCCCTCTCCTGCGGACCTCCTTCCAGCCTCAGGTCTCTGCTTTAATGTCATATGCTCAGAGAAGCCATCCCAGACTTGGTCTAAAGCAGGTGCCTCTTTTCAGATTTCTGTTCCTCCTTTCACCTTTCCTCCATAGTGCTCATTGCAATACCGACCATACAGTTATTTGAGTAATTTATTTTTATATTTTCCCCATTGGAGGTAAGATCTTATCTGCTTCACCATTGGATAACCAGCACCTAGCAGCCAGAGGAGGCACTCAATTAATAGTTTCAAATAAATGGATGAACTCTGCAGTTTTTAACTTGACATAAAATGACATTTTTGAGGAAAGATTTTGCACCACTTAATTTTTTGATAAACGATCAAGCATATGTGGGGTAATTTAGGTATTTGCTAAGATTATAGTCAGCATTCTATTATTATTGTTGAGCCATCCTTTAAAACCAATTAAGTAGTAATGATTGTGCTGCCTCTTGCTAGAAATATAGTATTCGTTAAAAAATTTTGCTTGATTGGTGTCAACTGTGGTTTTATCATTTAAGTATCCCTTATATGTTGTCACAGCTAGTTTTATTCTGGTCTGAAGTACATTATATTATGCAAGATCTAGGACAAAATGAGAGATTGCAGTGATTCTGTAGATTACACATACAGGATGAAAAATTGAGGCCTGCCAGCTTGGGAGTGTAAACTGAGAAATAGATGCCGATTGTTGTCCTAGGCATTGCCGAGAACAGGAAAAATATCCTGACAACAGGTGTTGAACGTTAGTGTCGACACCAGCATCAAGCAAATATGTGCAGTTGGAGGCAAGAGGGCCCAGCTGACTATAAGGTATGAACCAAGGTAACCCCAAGGATTTACATCAGACTTTGGCAGATCCTGAACCCAATGCAGATGCTCACTGATATCCTATTTTATTGTTTTGCCTGTATGCATGAAGCTTTGAATATGTAAACATTTTGTACACTGTGTCGATGTTTTGATGATAAAATAGCAAATTCTGACACAGCCTTTGTGGAGAAAAGCACATAATAGGTTGGTTGGGTAACTGCCCACTTAAGGGAAATGTTCTTTTGCAAGTATTATTATCAATTGTTTCAGAAATATCATTCACTAAATCACTACTTGCAAAAAGTTGAATTAAGTTGAATGAAAAAAGGTACAATTTGTATATCTGAAAAGAGAGAGGGAAAAGCTAGAAAGCAATTAACCTAAAGTTAGGTATAATTACTCACAAATGTTCTTGAAAAACTAATATTGGAAACCAGAAATGATAATTTAAAAGCCCTTTGGGAAAGACTGTGCAGTACTGGCTATTTACTGGCACCATCATAACGAGCAGTGTAAAAACTCATCTTTCCATTCCTTTATACATCAGGACCTGCGGGAAGAGATCCCCATGGCCCAAGAGTTAGGACTTGCAGGTCCTGGGCTGTAGGGCTCACCAGCAGCCATCAGACTGACATTTGTTATCAATGAGATGCTGCTGTAAAACCATAGTGCATTGTAGTTTGTTGGAGGTTAGTAGCACTTGTTAATTTGATCAAGGCTGAAGTTTACGGAGGATAAAGTAAACAATGCAAACTGCAGACACCATCAGTTTCCTATGGGCAGTGAAGTGTAGTCTGTTCCATTTACACTTCCCAACAACATCTGATGGGCTTTGTCAGTGCTGCGCAGAGTAATTAAACCTGAAATCAATAGCAGGCATTTGTCATGTTTACAGCCGCTCTTTCTGCTGGGTTAAACTCATCAGTTTAGTGCCTTTCTGTTTTACTGCAGAGACACGCTCCATTATTTCTTCAGGTACAGTTGAGATATTCAGTTACATGCCCAATAGTTTGAATACGACATTAAGATTAAAAGGAACAGGCAAATGGACAGTTTTTGTAATTTATTTCCTGATTTTCTTAACCAGTGTTGGATTTCCGTTTCCTTCAACATTTTTATGAAACCCTTTGTGGCCCAGTATATTCCCTTAGCTCCCAAACTGGCAAAGTCTCATCTCAAATTTGATAGAATTTGACACCAGCTATAACGATACGCAAGGATTGCTGACAGGTTCTTATTTGAAAAGAGTGAAGAACATCTAAGATTCAAAGTTGTTGCCCTATTGGAAGTAAATTTTTCTTTTCCATTTTTAATTAAGGATTCTTCAGAAATTTTCTTTTAGGTCAGTTTTTAAAGTCTTCATCTTACATATTTTTGTCACTTTTGCTGGGTTTTTTTTTTTCGATTTCTTAATCTTTCAAATAATGTAGTTAGAGCATGCTGGTTTTACAGTAAGAGAATTTGCAGTTAAATGGTAAACTTGAATTCGACATGTATATTTGAAGGAAGCTGAAAAGGGCGCCTTGTTTAGAGTGTTTCAGTCACTTACTGAAGATGCTTATAAACCACATTTTATGCAAATAAACTTAATTATCTTACCTCTTCATAGAATATTACTGTCTTGGTACATCCAAACAAGTAGGATTACTGTAAGAATGAATCTTACTGTCAATTAGTTGTATATGAAACCATTGTACTTTTATGCTTTTTACATTAACTTTTTAAAACTATTTCAATATACCACTTTCCCTCTCAAATGTATTTATTGAAATTATATCCAAGTGGACTGATTACATATTTTGTGCTAACTTTTATTTTATTTATTTATTTTTAATTTTTTTGTGGTACGCGGGCCTCTCACTGTTGTGGCCTTTCCCGTTGCGGAGCACAGGCTCCGGACGCGCAGGCTCAGTGGCCATGGCTCATGGGCCCAGCCACTTCGCACATGTGGGATCTTCCTGGACCGGGACACGAACCTGTGTCCCCTGCATCAGCAGGCGGACTCTCAACCACTGCGCCACTGGGGAAGCCCTATTTTTTATTTATTTTTTATTTTAAATTTTTGTGTGTGTGCTAACTTTAAAAAAAAATCATGGAACTAATTTGACTAAGCTCATCTTGATCTCTAGACAGGATAAACATAAGTAATTGATATTTGGATTGGAAGTGACTTAAATATGGTAATTCGTTTCTATATGCCAAATTGTCATTAGAATTCTAGTCATTTAAT
The DNA here is from genome assembly GCF_008692025.1 of Phocoena sinus. Taxonomy (NCBI): domain Eukaryota; kingdom Metazoa; phylum Chordata; class Mammalia; order Artiodactyla; family Phocoenidae; genus Phocoena; species Phocoena sinus. Next base: position 41,968,505 of record NC_045776.1, read on the forward strand.
TTAAGTGGCACTCCAAATCCTTATAGGAATCCACATTTTTGGTAAACATAACTAAAAACAGTGAATGTATCACTCACAGAAGTATAACATTTAGAGAGTTTTTACATAAATTATTTTCAAACAAAATTGTTAAAATGGGATGTTTGTGGCTTTCTGCAAGCTGTGTAGCAGTCATTCAAGAGTTGTGTACCTGGGGCAGAATTTAGAGAGTCTATATTTTTTTGTCTTTTAGGTAGGACATAGAATGTCCTCAAGACCCTGTTAATCTCCTTTTGAGCAAGGTCTTGGCTTTTTTTTTATCATATATATCAGAAATTGGAAATATCATGGGCATCACCCTCTATCTCCCATGTAGGCTCCTATAGTGTGTCGTAACTCAACAATTTCAAAATCATTTACACACCTCAAAAGAGGGAGTGAACTTGCTAAGATCTCATCCTAGTCAGTGATTTCCTAATACCTTTAAGAAATTAATGTACTTTTTCTAAGCATATTAGTTCAAATTTTTGAAAAAAATCATTATTTTTCCTGAGCATTCTGTTCCCAAAGATTTTGACTGAGAATTGAATTAAAATTCCACAACAATGTAGCAATTAAAAGGATAATAATTCTCAGACATAATTCTGATAATTATTTGGAAAGTTTTGTTCTAGCAATCAAAATAAAATTTTAATGTAGATTACAGTAAATTTGCTTAGTTAATAAGCCTTCTAAGTGTCAACTATGATGAAAGTGAAACTTAAGAACTATACTCAAAATAATGCTTAAAATCCAGAATGATACTCTGTGCTACCCTGTGCATTTACAGCTAAGTTTTTAGAGACTGGGATACTTATTTTAGCTCACAGAGCATCTGGTTTTGCTGAACTCAAACTTTAACAGGGGATTTTAGTTATCTGTGTTCCGATAAACCTAAAACGGAAGTTATTCCCACAATGTCTATGAGATAGATATCTAGTTAAGAATGTGATAGATTGTTTGAAGGACTGTTTCATAGTACATTGAAACTCAACTGAAAGAAGACAGTAAAGTCACCTAAAAGTCACCTCAGAATAGTAACATAATCAGGTTTGTTGAAGAGCTAAGCATATGCCGTTCATTAGCTATAGTCACTCAGAGGTGGTCCACTCAACTTCTCTAGCTCAATAACAGACTCTAGAAATGAGTTAATCTAAAAAATAGAATTCAACACCAGCTGCATTGTTGCTCACTTATTGTCCATGGCTGTTAGTTTTTAATTCCTCAGAAAAATATGATCTCACATATGAAGGAATGAAAAGTTGTCTTTGTGTAGCTTCTCTGGACAGTGGGATTACCTTTACATAAATCATCTCATTTTGCTAACACAGCATTTTGCATGTTATGAAGGCAAAAGAAATATGAAATGTGATGAGAATCCTGCACCAATTATTTCAAGTTTGTCATACTTTTGTCTTCCCCCAAGATCAGATATCAGTGTTTCTGGTCTTATACTCCAAACCCCAGGGCAGCAGTTAATCAATAAAATATTCTTGAGAAGCCCACGTCCATGCCACAGACTTCCTCCAAATTCAGATCAGCTTCCGTTTTAGTCATCCCCAGGGAGCAGAGTAACATGAATAATTCTTAGCCAAAATAGCAAAATCTGTACTGTCGTACCTCTTATACAAGGGGGATTGGTTCCAGGACCTGCCACATATACCAAACTCCAGGGATGCTCAAGTCCTGTCATAGGTCCTCTACATCTGCAGGTTCCACATCTGCATATTCAACCCACCATGCATCTTGTAGTACTATAGTATTTATTGAAAAAAATCTGCATATAAGTGGACCTGAGCACTTCAAACCCCTGTTGTTCAAGAGTCCACTGTATAGTACTTTACAGTATACAAGATACTTTCATATTTATTTTTCTAATCTGATGCTCACAACTCTGCAATGTATTCCTGAACTATAGAAGAGATGAGATAAGTGATGCTTAGAGAGGTTAAGTGATTTTCCCAGGAATATGATGCTTCTAGTGGCAGCACCTAGTCTCAAGCTTGGGTCTTCCAATTCTGATTCTGGTGATTGCTGCAGTATCTTGCTACATTCCAAAACAGCCTATGGTAGGCAGAATTCTAAGATGGCCCCTATATTAGTTGGGGATCAACCAGAAAAGCAGAACCAGTAGGATATCTATATGTATGTCTGTGTCTGTGTCTGAATCTATATATCTATATCTATATCATCTATCTATGTATATGTATTTATTTATTCATTTATTACAAGGAACTGGCTTTTGCTTTTATGGGGACTAGCTAAGTAAATCCAAAATCTGTAGGGTGGTAATCAGGAAAGACAAATTGTGGGCCAGCTGGAACCCTAGGGCACAAGCTAAAGCTGTTGCACACAGGGGGAGCTTTCTTCTCTCTGTCTATCTGTCTCTGTATGTCTATCTGCCTTCTGCCAGTTACTTCCCACCCCCTCTCCGCCGTTTCCAAGTCCTTTCAAATGAATAAATCAAACTCACCCAGATTATCTAGGATTACTGCCTTACTCAAGGTCAGCTGATTAAAGGATTTAATCACATTTGCAAAATCCCTTCATAGCAACACCTAGATTAGTGTCTGATTGAATAACTGGAGAATGAAGCCTAGCCAAGTTGACAAATCAAAAAAGCTATCACAGTCCAACCTTTATCAGTTAGGCACACAACTTATCTCTCCGTACTGTACTTAATCTCCAAAGAAAAAAACAAATCATATTCCCACCTATCCAGGATACAACTATCCTGCCTACATCTGAAGATATGCCCTTTCCCCAGAAGAGGATACAAAGGGTTGTATTTACTCTTCTTTGATATCCTATAACAGAAATCCTGGAATAATACAGTTATCTGTCATGTTAAATGTTTAGAGGATAAGAGAGAAAAGAAACCAAAAATATTTGGGCAATATATATGCAAACATAATTCACATCCAAATAAGGAGGACAGGCTCATAGCTATTGAAGTCTTCATTTCTGCAACTGGTCACTTGGTCATAGATGGGGTTTATAGCTATCTTCTTTCACTACTCATTTCATATTCCTTTGTTCTTAGCAAGCACCTTGGCAAGTCATGGTTCTTTGCCTGGTGGGTTGACCCAAACCTTCGTTTCTAAAGAGTTTGGGCCTTTGCAGTCCTGCCTGAATTGAGTTGTGATAATTTTCAGTTGACTTTAATCATAGGACATGGGAGTAATAAGAGATGCCTCCAGCTTCTAGCCAGCAATGAAGAGTCTCTTGTCAAAACCCGTCTTACACTTCAAATCTCCCAGGAAAAGCCCAGTGTCTTTTAAGGAATCACTTAATAAGGTCAGATTCACCCAGGATAATACTGCCCTAGTCTCGAGATGAGAACTCAGTCCAACCACACCTTGAATGTGGAACACTGAGCAGAGAACCCAGCTAGGCCATGCCTGGACTTCTGGCCTACAGAACTGTGAGGTGATAAATGTGTGTGGTTTTAAGCTGCTAAATTTGTGGCAGTTTGTTGTGCAGCAATACAAAACTAATCCAGAGCTACTCTCTTAACCACCCACAATGTACGTCTACAAGATTAATTGAGATCAGATCTACCTTAGACTTTTCAACTAGTCTTTGGATTCTTGATTTTTCCTTCCAAAGCAGAGGACCTTGACCGCATTGGATTGGAGTATGTTTGGCCACCAGAGTTATGACCCGAATCTCCCAAATTTCCCAGGGGCCCCTGGAGGGAATTTGAGGTTTAAAAAGGTAAAGCCACCTCTGAGGTAGCTTAGCTTTGCAGACACCCCCCTGGCTTTGGAATCTGCCTGGCAGAACCTAGGGTAATGATTCACAAATCCTAATAAGTCCCAGTGATGACTAACTTAAATGTGAAAATTCTTTGAATAGTAACTATGAGAAAACATTAGGAAAATTGTGTGGTAACATTTTCTATTTAAAAACTTTTGAGCTGAAAACTATCTCAGATTTCATTTGGCATTAATTTAATCAAACTAAACTAAGAGTTTTAGAATTCATCTCATTTGCAATAATGCCGTCATTTATGCTGTGGCTACTTAGAATGCACTTGTCCTAAAGGATAGCTGTTAGCAGAAATCGAAAGGATTTCCTCTGAAAGGAAATGTACCTGGACCGGTGTGGAACCACTGATCCCTTGAAAGTATATAAAAGTGCAGCAGGAACCCATCTGGGGCCTACAGTGAACTGTGAACTGATTGTCAGCAATGGGGTGCTGTTGTAGAAAAAAAAAGTACACAAATGTAGCCTTATAGAGATATGCGTAGAGAGAAATACAGTCTCTGTCCAATGACTACTAAAATTTTAGTCAGAATTCTATTGTAGGCTCCACAGCTGAAGACAAATTCAAGATACTGAAAGTTTTTCACAGATTATGGTGATCAGAGTTTGAGAAATGGGAGCTTTAAAACTTAGTATTGTTTCTAATGGAAAAAAGATGTTGAAAACTGACTTTCTCGTAGGCTTCTCTTGCAATAAAGCTGTAATAAATTCTGCATATAGTACATTGCAATAAAGCAAATTATAAAAATAGTTAGGACTATACTGACACATAATACTTATTACTGGTATTTGTAAACATGAACGCTTTTGCATTTTCCAGATATGAAGACACTGGGATGAAGTCATTCAGTAGTATCAGGGACTAGGATGAATTGGAAAGATACTATCCTAAAGGCATTTGAATTAAATTTAAATATTTTAAACAGTAACTGCATCTCTATTTCATTTAGCCCACATATTGCCAAGTTTGTGATTCAGGAGTTTGACAAAAGGTAGTTGAACATGATAAAGAGCTGTTTGCCTCAGATTCTGCTTTTGGATTTTCTGAGGACTCCTTCAACTTAGGGACACATTAGTAAGTATAGTTATGAACCATTAATTAGTGAATGATTAATAACCATTGACTGGTCATTAACCATTAGTAACCATTTCCAGATTCACAGCATCTAATCTCCATTGCATATTCTCCTTCTCACTTACTGGACCCTCTTCCTTCCAGTCCCCAGACTACCTTTTTCTGTATTCTTGGGCTTCTGTTTGGTGGTTTGGATCACCAGGGTCCTTCCTGGACAGCATTCCCAGGACAGAGGCAGAACACTGTGCTGCAGACATTCTCTGACATTTGGACTTTTCCTCCCTCTTCCTCCTTCTCACCTCACCTATAAAAGAGAGAAGGGATCCTCCAGTCCTTTCCTCATGCAGGTTTACATCTTTTTTGTCTGAAAGTAAACCAGCCTCTTCTTCATTTGAGTAGCAAAGATGAGGGTGAGAGGGGAGCTGTCATAGAACATTTGCTGCACTCATTTCTCGTCTGTGTCAATCTCCCGTGATAGTTCAAAGTCCATGGCCATTCTCTTTCCTCCATGCGCCCACCCCGTGGAAACCACTAAATATTGCCTGTAACGATCTTGGCTCAGTTTTATGACAAAGGGACTAACACCAAATTTGAACCCTTCTGAATTTTTCATGTTCTACCTGACATCGCTAATGACCTTTGATCACCAGCCTGGGAAGAATTTGAATCAATGACATTAACATGAAGAATTCAGCATTCCTTTAGCGAGGCCTTGAATTTTAATTTTTATATATACATATGTATATGGAACCATGCAATTTCTGTAACTTAGTCAAGTAGTATCCCTGTGTTCAGTCCAAAAGGCTCTCAAATAGTAGCCTGTGCCAGATGTTTCTGAGGGAGTAAAACATATAAATGTACCTAATTTTGCACAACTACACAATAGGTAGACATTTCTTTCTCACCCAGCTGGTGATCAGTTTATGCCCTGAAGCTTGGAGATTTATAGCCCTTGTAATTTTATCCTAAACAGAGTAATTGCAGATGCTCTTCCATTGCTATTATTTTAATTAGTGATGAAGACTTTACCAAGATGTTGAATTTCAAGGTAATGAATTTCATCTGGGTAAGATCCTAGTAGGTAGTTGTGACCATTTTAATATCTCTAGTATCCTCACAAATTATTTTCTTATTAATTTCAGAGTTTTTATTTATTGGGGATTATTATTATCTCAGCTTATTCTAAATTTATTTAAGGAATGTCATGCCACTGACAAGTCACTAAGCCTCTTTCCAACAACATCAAAGTCCCACAAAAGATATACACATTATTACTTCAAAAATAAATGCTTTTAACATATGAGGGATTATTGATTTTTAACAGATAGTTTGCACAAAATAACCCAGTGTACACAAGTATATAAAATAATTTTCTTAAAGTTTTAGTAATTAGGGAAGATAAATTATAATTGCATTGTGGTTTCCTTTCAGCAGACTTTTAATCTTGTTGAATGTGGGATTTCTTTTGTTATTTGATATTCCATGGGGAATTAAAAAGAAATGCTTAGGTAGAGTTGGGTTTTAAGGGGTTTTTTGTACAAACAGAAGTCTCATCCAAGAGCATGACCTTATTTTTGTAAAAGAAAAAAAAATTTTAATACTCTTGGTTTTTATAAATAAAAATCATGTTTATTTATCTCAGTCAGTTAACACCATGAGTCATTTCATTTATAGGTGTGCCTTTTAATCACTATGGGTTTCCTTTGATGTTCATGTTTTCCCTCTGTGGAAAATGCAGGAATCCCTCCACCATCCTCTGTTTGTCCTGGCCATAAGTACGCTTGGAGGGTATAGAATAATCACCAAAACAAATGGAACGATAATAATAGGGAAGATTTTGGGAGCCCAAGTGCTGATCTTGTCCCCCCAATTCATATGATGAACCCGGCATTAAAGCTAACTGGCTATGAAAGCTAAAAGTGAAACTTGCAGTAGATAGCCAGTGCCTCTGTGCTGCTGTGTACTCTCCTACTGCTGAGTGCTTCACTTCCTCTTTCAGGAAAACATAATCTATCCCAGAGTTCCATCACCATGCTACCTAATAAATGAATAAGAAGTTCTATAGCTGGAAAATGAAGGAGAAAGAAAACTCCAAAAGGAAATTAAGTTTTTCAGATGACATCTAACTTATGAATATAATTAGCAGGCTTAAATAGGACATCATCATCTAGCTTCTATTCTGAATTGTATTTCTTTCTTCTCATTCTTTCTTCTTTGGTAGCATAAAGGTTGAAAATAAGAAATTTAACATACAACATTATCTAACAAAGTTGGGCAGAGAATCTGGTTAGCAGTCTATTTTCCCTCTTTGGAAAACTGGAAAGAGACCGACTGTGCTTGTATTGATCTGAGTGTGTTTAGGCCAGAGAGTTCACTATAAGAAGCTATATTTAGATGAAACCCATATAAAAATTGTGATTCTGTTTCTTATCAAAACATTGATATAAGGAAGACCAGGCTTATTAAATTTTGATATGTAATTTATGAACTTATGAATGCAGAAAAAATAATTTGTTATTATTTAACACAACAGTTGGATAAAGACTCATCAACTTGTAACTTTCTCATTTGTCAGTTTTGGTAAATTTGGATAGCTTTGGGGAAGAAAATCAGTAGACAAAGCTTGCTTTAATATTCAAGAAAAATAAAAGTACTAGGGAAGAAGATTGTTACGTATCTCATTATTACTTTATTAAATAGAATTATAGTGAACTGTATAATAGTAATTGACCATTTGCCCTTTATATTAATAGTCCTTTGTAGTTTACCATGTATTTTCACTACTACCAGTTATTTAATCTTTATAGCCATCATGTTAGGCAGGCAGAGCAAATTTTATTATTCTCATAAATGAAGGGTAATAGTAATACACAGCTAGTACACAATAGATTCTGACCTGTTATTCCCATTATATCTTACTGCTGTTCTCTTATTAATTGTGTCTCAATAAATGGTTATTTTTTAAAATAATCCATGGAGGAAAATAGAATGTGAAAAAGTAATTAAAAACATGCAAAATTGGGTAGGGGAATATTTGACCTACCCAAAATCAAAATAAACAATTTCCAGCCTTAAAAAAATTAATATATTTTATCACATTAACAATAAAAAGAAGAAATGGATCAAATAATAATATCAGTAGATACAGAAAAAGCCTTTTGTGAAATTCAAAAGCCATTCATGATACCTTTCAGAAAACTAGAAATAGAAAATAACTTTCTTAACATGATAAAAGACGGCTTTAGAAGCTGCAATCATTGGAAAACATTATTTGTTCATAGAAAGTTCAAATGACTCTACAGATAAACTGCTAAATTTTTGAATTTGAGGGAGTCAGTGGATATAGAATAAATAAAAATTCATAGTATTTGTATAAACTGGCCCCAAATAACTAGAAAATAAAATCTTAAAATGGATACTATTTATAATTGAACAACTAAACATCAAATGCCTAGGTATATATATCCACCATAAGAAGTATAAGCATTCTCCATAGAAAACTACAAAACATTTTTGAGAAAAATCAAAGAAATTCTAAATATATGGAGTGATCTACTAAGTTTATGAATTATGAATCTACTAAATTTATGAAATTCAATATTTTGAAGAATGTGAATTCTCTCCAAGCCAACTTATACATGTAATGGAATCAAAATTTAAAACTTAATTGGAATTTCTAGAAGTTGATGCATGAGAATTCTGAAATGTATAAAGAAATGCAAAGAGTCAAGTATAGTGAATACAGACTTGAAGAGGGCCAAAGTTGGGAAATCATCCTACCTGTTATCCAGATTTACAATAAGTTCATGGTATAAGAAAGTGTGCTAATTGTAGTTATATAAGTGAACAACAAGACAGAATAGAGGTTCCAGAAACAGACTTAGAATGTAAACATGGCCTCTTGATTTATAAGAAGCTGACACCAAAATAGTGTAAAAAAGAATGTATTGGAAAATAATTGGTGCTGAATCAAAATTAAATGATGCATGATCGATTCGATATCTATACTTAAAAGAAGAACCTTGACCTTTTATTTCACAATATATACACAAATCAATTCCACCTATACTACAGATGTAAATGTGGAAGTTATATAAAGCTTTTAGAGAAAAACATATGAGAACATCTGAGTTATTCTAGTATTGCCAGAGATGCTTTAAATAGGACACAAGAACAAACCATGAAAGAAAAAGTTCATAAACTCTTAAAATTAAGAACTTCCATTCATCAAAGGACACCATTAAAGAATGAAAAGACAAGCCACAGCTTAGAAAAAAATACTTGACGATGCATATATCCAGCAAAGTACTCTCATCCGCAATAAATGAGGAACCCCTAACAAAACAATAAACTCAGGCAACCTAACTGAGAAAAACTGGTGAAAGACTTGAAAATCACTTCACCAAAAGGGACTATACAACGTGGGCAATAAATACAAAAGACATTCAATAGAATAATCATAGAAATGCAAATTAAAACCACCATGACTTGTCTCTACACATTTTTTCTATAGGGCTAAAAATTTTAAAGTATAGATAAAAATGTAGACCAATAGAAACTCTCATATCTCAGGTGGGAAGGTAAATTTGTAAAGGTAAATTTTTTAAAAGTAAATATTTTTAAAAATATTGACACTATCAACTAGAGTTGGACATATGCATATATGATTCCCACTTACAGATGTCACGAATTAGTGCACATGTGCACCAAAATATGTTAATATTTTGTAAATATGTTAATAACAGCTTTATTCATAGTAGTTTCCCCACAGAAATTCATCAACAGTAGAAAGGATAAACTGCCGCTTATTCATACAATGGAGTAATATATAGCAATATAGCAAAATGAAGTGTTGCCACACAAAAAATATGAATAAATCCAACAAAATTAATATTAAGAAAAATATGACAGACTGAAGAGAATATGTAGCTTGGAATTATAATTATATGAAGATCAAAACAAGCAAAACTTGTGTGTTGGGAGTGTTTGTTATTGGACTGGAATGGATGTGAGTGAATCTTCTGGTGTGAGGGTATTTTTTTCTATATTTTCATCTAAGTGGTGGTTATGTAGGGGTATTCATGTATAAAAATTTCTCAATTTCTTATATAATTATGTATGTTGTACCTCAAATAAAAAGTGTAAAGCAAACAATGTAATGAATATAGACATTAATGAATAGAAAAACACACTTAACCAACAACCATTTTATAAAGGATATACAACCAACTGCAAAAATTTTGCATTTTTTTAACAAAATTCGATTAAGGTGAATATTGAATGTATATTCTGATTTAAAAGAGTACAATAAATTTCTTTAAACATTTTATCATTCAGATGTTTCAGCAATTTTGAAAAGTTTATTCTCTGTATCGTGTTATGTCGGTATAAATTGTACATTTGTCTCAGAAAACCCAGCAATCTTTATATTTGCAATAGTTGGTTAATATTCCTGAAAGTTTAAAAAATTATTCACCCAACAATGTCTCAGCCTATCAAAAGTTATAATGTGGGTGTTATATCAATCGCCGTATTTGAATCATTTGTAACTACATGTGACACGGAAAGAGGGGATAGACTGGACCCGGTGCCACTGTAATGAAGAACAAACCCATGGACTGTGCCATTACCACACTGACTTACAGCTCAGAAATTAACGTGGAGAAGTAGCGCAGAACAGCTTCTGTTGTTCAAAACAAGTCCTTGATAACAGACAGGGATGTCTTTTTTTATATGCTGTGTTTTGTGTTCTTATTTTTATAATTTTCCCTAGCACAAATAATGTCTCTTAACAGAAGAGTTTATATATATATATATATATATATATATATATATAATATATAATTCTTAATAATTCAACCAGAATTTTTCCAAAACATACAAACATTTTTTCAAAACCATTCGCATGATCAGCTATCAGCAGACAAGTTAATCATTTAAAAATGATTAACTAGAGAGACTTTTTTACTTAACAGAATAAGACCTTTCATAATATAATCAAGTTTATATTTAATCTTGAGGAAGAAACAAAGAACTATCAAAATTTTCTTATGAATATAATAATAGACCTTTAAAATATAATCGAAAAATGATCAAGTGAATTAATAAACTTGTTTCAACATAGAGATGATAGTTTATCTGTTTACAGTTAACATATGCAGAAATTTAGTTGGGAGCTCGTGGCATAGTCTATCTAATGTTTAGAATTAATTTTTCAGTTGTCATTGACATTGCTATGTTACTTTACATACTGATAGGGAGCAATGTTTTATACAAAACACATGATTTATTTAATAGTTTCTAAGATTTATTTGTTAATGAACTTGTTGCAAAGAAACTGCAGTGTTGATTTTCCATCATTAAACTGTTTTTATGCAACATATTATTACTTTTGATAAACCTAACATAATTCTTGTCACCATATTAGTTTTATGTTGCTGCCATAATAAATAACTGCAAACTTAGAAGCTTGAAAGAACACCATGTTATATCTTACAGTTCTGTATGTCAGAAGTCTTTTGTGAATCTCACCTGATTAAAATCCAGTTGTCGGCAGGGATGTGTTCTCTTCTGGAGGCTGGAAAGAGGCACCTGTTTTAGATTGTCGGCAGAACTCAGTTCCTTGGGCTGTGGGAACTAGACCCTATTTGCTTTCTGGCTGAGGGCAGAGGGCCATTTCTGCCGTCTTGAGGTTGTCTGCATTTCTTGGCTTTGTAGCCTCCTTCTTCCATTTTCAAAGGGGAAAAGGAAATGGATCTCAAGTTTCTCTCTCTCACTTCAAATTTCTCCTGCTTCTTCCTTCACGTCCTCTGAACTTCAGTCAGGAAAAGATTTTCCACTTTGAAGAATTCATGTGATTAGAGAGTCACACCTATATAATCCAGAATCATCTTTTCATCTCAAGATCTGTATCTTTACTCACATCTGCAAAGTCCCCTCTGCTATGAGGAGTAGCATATTCATAAATTCCCGGAATTGGAGCTGTAATAGTTATCCGTGAACCCCCAAGGAGACACCTTCTGAAGGGCTGATTTGATCACAGATGCCTGGAAGAATGGAGCCCTGCGTGGACTTCAGATAGCTTCCATTAGTATCATTTTATTCAAAATCACGTTCATGAGCTTCTCCATTTGAGTGGTTCTAAATTTCAGTACCTAACTGCATATGAACAGGTTTCCACATAAGGGCTATCCTCAGGTCAGTCATTACTCTGAGATCAAAGAAAGGTAACAACTGAAGATTTACCACTGAAGATTTCTGGAGTGGATGTAGCATCTGATTCCAGGAGGCTTGCTCTTCCTTCCTTCTTTCCTTCCTTCCATTTTTCCTTTTCTCCTTTTTGGAAAAAAAAAAATTGAAAGAAACTTTCATGAGGAAGAAAAGTTGATCTGGCATTGGCAAGTGTATAGGGTTAGGGAATGGCACTTGTTATGACCTGGGACAAAGTAAGGATGAATCCTACGAAACTGAGTAGCCTTGCCTATCTCATCTGAAGAGAGTGAGGTATATAAAATGTTGTATCGACTTAAAACATGTTTCACTCTTTCATATTTAAGTAATTGAAATACACAGGACATTTTTTTTTTTTTTTTTTTGAGGTACGCGGGCCTCTCTCTGTTGTGGCCTCTCCCGTTGCGGAGCACAGGCTACGGACGCGCAGGCTCAGTGGCCATGGCTCACGGGCCTAGCCGCTCCGTGGCATGTGGGATCTTCCCAGATCGGGGCACGAACCCATGCCCCCTGCATCGGCAGGCGGACTCTCAACCACTGCGCCACCAGGGAAGCCCAACACAGGAAATTTATTATTGCTTTGTTCAAAACAGTTTGGGATAAGGTAATGTGAATGCTGCTTTTGTTCTTTTTCAGTTCTTGTAAGTTGCTCATATCAGTTTGCAACCATGAAGATCCTCTCTGTAGTTATTTCGTGTGAAACTGTTTTACTGCTTTTTTAATTTTAATCTCCTGAGTTGTGAGAACACAGCTTAGCAAAGTGTATAAAGGCAGCAAAGCAGGTAGTTTAGATTTCTGTTAGTCTTCCAAGGAAAACCTACAAGTAAACTGGAATACAACACTGAGAGATTATACAGTGAAATGCTTTTGCAAACTAGGATTAAAAGAACTGGAAACCTTATTATTTTTCTCAGTCAATATGTAAATGGGTAAATTCCTTTGTTTTTATGTTGTAAAAATTAATTGTGAATGTTTGTCTACAGAATAAAAAACACATAAAATGCCATCCATGTATAATACTCTGAAAAGCCCACTCATATAAGAATAGTTGGCAGAAGTAGATACTTTAGTAAAAATAAAAGCCATCAATGTTCAGTCCACCCATTTTTTTCTGTGTCAGTACCTCTTGTGTTCAACAAGACATGAGTATTATGCAATTTCACTCATTTATTCATTCATTCAATAATGTTGACTGAGAGACTACTATGTACCAAAAGCACTGGGGCAAAAATTAATAAGGCATTGGGACTTCCCTGGCAGTCCAGTGGTTAAGACTCCGAGCTTCCGCTACAGGAGGCACCGGTTCCATCCCTGATCAGGGAACGGAAATCCCACAAGCTGTGCGGCGCAACCAAAAAAAAAATTAATAAGGCATAGAAAGTTCATAGAAGTGATGAAATTAATACAAATATAATAACTATAATAAAACATGGTGATTGCAGTGACAGAGATATACATGGTATATAATATACTCTATAGTACTGACTGTGCCTTACCTGTGCCAGTTTTCCAAGAAAAGTTACAAATGCTAATCTTCACACATTTCACCACATAACAGTACATATATACAGTATTTACTATTAATGAGCTAGGAATTACTTCCCAATAACAAATACTTTATTACAAATGCTAGGTTTATTGTTTCTGTGTCCTGTGTCGCTTCTAAAGAGATTTCAGCTTGTTCTACGTTTTTTTCATTCTCTGGCTTTTTAATATCTGTCAAAAGATTAAAACTATAAAACTATGTGTATCTCTGTGTATGTATAAGTATATAATTGTATTTGTCATATACTTTACTTACTTACTTATGCAAAATTATCACATTGATGCTCTTGTACCTTCCTGCTAGGCTGACGTGGCATATTGATACAAAAACCTAAAATATCTCTAACCGTCCTTTCCAGATAGACCAACAGTTACAAGTTTCATTCACTTTTTCACCACCACTATCCAAATTAGTATCCAGCCAAATCAAAGATAAAAAGGCAGCCATAAAATGAATTACACATATACATCTCACTCTCTTCTATTGTATTGGATTTTCATAAACTGTCTTACTTTGTGGAAAAAAATAAGTCACTCAGAATTTCCCAAACGTTTTTCTTCTTTGAGACACTTCTGTTTCCATACCATAATGCAGAAAGAAAGAAGTGGCTTTGAAAGAATAGTAAGTTGAGGAAAGGATGGGAAGGGAAGATGGTGTCTTCAGGAGGGAAGTGTGATAACAAGAAGACCTTAGACAGTTGAACGTTTCATGCTTCACAAAGATAACAAGGAGGATGCAGAAAGAAGAAAAGAGGAATAAATACGTTGAGGAAAAGCAAAAATGAAAAGAGAAAAAGAAGGCATAGAGAGAAACAACCATGAATTTGGTACATAATTATAATGACATATTTCTTTATGCCTTCATTTACTTTGGCCATGACTAGATGATGTACAGAATAAATCTTAGGGTTGTGGTCCCTGGGGGAGCCTATTGTTGCAGAGATATATTTCCAGAGTTGTTTAATGTTTGATTTATCTTATTTTAAGGGTTTTTCATTAAACCCCTGGAAAAACCTGGAAGATCTAAGAACCCAACCACTTAATTATTTTAAGAGTGTCATTGCTGACTATATTGAATTTACATATCCTCAAGGTGTTAACTCTTAATTTATTTTGTCCCTCCACCCTTAATTCCTAATTCCTGTTTCTCTCTGACTCCCATTGGTACTTTCCCTCATGAGCTGAGTTATGCAATATTTATCATTCTCTGTCTTCTCCACTGAGCACCATATTTTAAAGATCACTGTGTTGCTATGTTGTATATCTAGTGTATTTCTTTTATTCACTTTACAGTCTTTCATGGTAGGTGACTACCACATTTTACTTAGCCATTGTGCAAAAGAATGTCCCCTACAAACTTAAACTTCCACTTGGCAACATAAAGTTAATCCCGGACCCCCAAAACAGAAGTTGCAGGAGTGGAAAAATTAACAGACCTCTAGCTTCCTATAATGCAAGAGCTGAATGAACCACATTTAATTAAAGAAAGTGTAGGGTAAATAAATCTGGGCATTGTTTATGGTGTCTTAATAGATCTGACAACTCTCTGCAAAGTTACTCTGTTTTGAGAGTACTTAAAAAGCTTACGAGCATCTCATTATTTTTTTAAGGTCTTGGAGATGTATTTGAACTATTAATTGGCTATCTCCTTAGTGCATGCCTCTGCTGGAAAAATAAAGAAAATGCTTTCCAGCAGTCTTTCTTTATGTGGGATCATAAGTACAGGCCAAATAGATGTTTTTTGTTTGTTTGTTTGTTTGCGGTACGCGGGCCTTTTTCTGTTGTGGCCTCTCCCGTTGCGGAGCACAGGCTCCGGACGCACAGGCTCAGCGGCCACGGCTCATGGGCCCAGCCGCTCCGCTGCATGTGGGATCTTCCCGGACCGGGGCACGAACCTGTGTCCCCTGCATCGGCAGGCGGACTCTCAACCACTGTGCCACCAGGGAAGCGCCCAAGTAGATCTTAAATGAGAGGCCTAAATTGGAACTTTGTTTTGCATGATACTTATATATTAATTTAGGGTCTAAAGCAGGGGTCAGCAAACATTTTGTGTAAGGGGAAAGACAGTAAGTAGTTTAGGCTTTGGGGTTCACTTAGCCTGTATTGCAGCTATTTAACTCTGCCACTGCAGTGCAGAAACAACCATAGACAGTGTATAAACGAATGGGTGTGATGGTGCTCCAGTAACTTTTATTTACAAAAGCAGGTAGTGGGCTGGATTCAGCCAGACAGCCATAGTTTCATGATCCCTGTTCTATATGATTTTTCCCATACTGGGATGTAGTTATCTGGGGAATTAGATGTGTCTAAAGATGAGCCTCTATAGAAAATTGCCTTAGGTATTTTAAATCCTATTTCTACTTGAGAATCTTTACAAGGTTTGGACAGCGCCCCAGTGTGGACCACATCAGGTGGTTAGAGATGCTCATGATCTTTTACTTCTCAGTAAGAGGAATATCTGAGAGGAAAAAAAGAGAAAAAAACATTGGTGATAATTCTATCCATAGGATATTTTATTAGACTGCAAATTATTGCTGTACATTTCATATCTGGCACCTCTGGGTCAATGAGTCTAATGTTTTCTGACTCTGTATTCCCAAAGAAAAGACACTGAGGTGCATTTTTTTTATTTTAAAGGATGCTTTTTCTATGAACATCCAGTTTCTTTTGAAAGACTGATGTAATTCTATAGAGTATTCAGAAATGAGAGCATTTACACATATCAATCTGGAATCTTAAGGGCCCTGTAATTCACATTCACGATTAGGAAGTGATGTAGTCCCAAGATGGTAGTTAGGCTGAAATCAGATTGGACCCTCACCTTATTGCTGCTTTCTCCTTAAGCAGCCTTGGACAAGAAATTGACTTTCCTGGCCTCCATTTTCTCATTGTCAATGTAAGAATTTTTTAAAATTTTCTATTCCTTAAGGACTTGCACCAAAGTGTTAATACTATCTCTGGGGTATAAAACTGACTGTGGTTACTGCAATGAGGGGCTTTAATTTTCTACTTCATGTACCTCTCTTTTATTTGCATGTACTATAATCAGCATGCATCATTTTATAACAAATAGATTTTTTAAAGAAATATTTAAATTCTACCAGAATTTATACCATAACATGGGTGTGGCAAAGAAATTGGCATTAAATATAAAAAGGAATTTTCAAGATTAAACATTTTCTACAAATATCAGGTGAGATCAGGTTACCTGACTACATCAATAAGAAATTATGAAATAGCATGTATTTTAGTTTCTCAATGAGCTTACTCAATTTATGCCATAATATACGTCCTTCAACCTCTTAGATCAGTCTTCCTCTCATTTGTAATAAAGTTTCAAGGTACTGTTCTTATAGTTTCTGCATTTATGTCGTACATTATCACTTTATGATAAAATTAGTTGATAATCCCTTGACTCTTTTTGCTGATGACCTTTTAAAGCTGCATAATTAGAATAAGTTGTGGTTACTGTATTGGAATCTCTATCCCATGGGCCAACAAGGCAGCACATTAATTCTCTGCATCACCCACTCCACGTGCAGTGCCCTCAGCACAAAGATATTATTCTTTGTAATTACATAAAGAAAGGGTCTATTTAGTGTTAACTGACCTTTCTGTGACTGATCAGCCTTTTCCACCAGTGAAGTAGAAATGTATATCATTAAAATGTGAGTAAATAGGAAACCTTTCTAAACTTAAACCATTCACATCAGGAAGTGCCCATGTAGAAGAGGTTGTTCAGTCTTTCATATGAAATGGTGAAAAGAGTAGCAGATGTTAAAAATATATTTTAAAATATTGACAATTGAAATAGAATTAAATTATAATAATGTGTAGGGATGTTTAAAAAGGAAATAGTATGCAAATATGTTTCTGTTTAACAATCTTAAACGATATTAGAAGACACATTATTAAATTCATATATATTCAGGATTAAATTTTTAAAGTTTGTTAATAAAGTAAAAAGAAAGTTTAGGGTAATTATTAGTACTGTGACTGTCACTTACTGAGGACATACATGTATTTGTTTAAATGGTGTATTTTAACTTGGAAAAATATATTGGGGATATAGATTACATTACACCGATTTTTACTCTCTTTTTCTCATTATATAATTTGTTTCTCTAATCACTTATACCAAATACTTTGAGGGGACTTAGAATTATATTGAAGAAAATTGGATCAAATAGAAATTTAATAGCTAATGTAAGTGGCATCCATATTTAGCAATCCCTAAAGCCATTGAGTAGTTGTAGGAGAAAAGCTACAGGCAACATGGAGGTAAATCTTCCTTTAGAAAGAAACAAACAAAAAACCCCCCACAAACCCATATTAATCAGGTGCTTTTTAATATTTAACAAGCATCTATGTTTCCAAGCCAGATTTTTCCTTGCCAAGAACATATACAACACTTTGTGTATGAAATATCTTTAGAATCTATTCAAAAACTGACTCTTCCTTGAAGCTTTGCCCCTCACTTTCACTGGGCTGCTCTCTCATGGAACTAGTCTCATAGTTTGGATATGTCTTCCATCCTTCATGTTTAATGTAATCTAATGTAGTTAGCTTTGGGAATGCCTCAAGTCCCCTATCTGATTGCAAGCTCCTTTGGCCCTGAAATTGTGTAGTTTTTCATGCTGGTGTCAATAATTCCTGGTCAAATGTATACACTGGACAGAGTCAAAACATAATAAGGAAAAGCAGGGCTAATACCAAGTACTCATAAATTCCCAATGGATGTTTTCTGAATTCTGAGAGGCAATGTTGTAGTGTCCATTAGTAAACTGTTGAGTAAACCAGCCATAGCCAAATGTGTAAGCCCGTCAGGGAGCTCAGACAAGGAGTCCTGTGTGTGTTCGCTTACATGGGTGCTGAGGTGGAGGACCTAAGCAAAGCATCTGCTGGTGTCTAGCAGTGACAAGTTTGACTGTCTAGCAGTGACAAGGTGGCAGGCTTTTATCAATGTCTTAAAGGTGCTCTTTGAACTCTCACAGTGTGCCCCACAGTGCTTTGTGTATACCAGTTGCTAATAAGTGAATAGAGAGCATTTTGTCAAACATGATAATATGTAGAGTTTGAGGCATGTTACAACCTTGATGCAGAGGACCGATTTATGCATTTAAAAATCAAGAATGTTCAAGACTAATTATCGGAGAACTCGAGTTGGACAAGAGACTGGTTTCCATGGCAGCACAGACAAGGAAGTGGGTCCTGGGAGAGTTAAAACAGTTATGTGCTCCTTTGAGACTCCAGGGTATCGACACATATCATTCTCACAGACTTACTCCTTGGAAACACTGGGGAGAGCTCTCGTTTTCTGTAGTAATTGGTGTATAGATTTTAAGGGAGCAGCAATACAATAATGCCTCCATGCACACAGTAGGTGATGCATCTGAAAAGTATGCGTTTTCTCCATGTCTGTTATATTGTTAGAGAATTAGCATGTATTTTAAGCATTTGTGTTCACCACACTAATTCCCACAAATCAAAGAGAATGCTTTTGAAGCAGTAGTGTTCACAAAGAGACTTGGAACCTCCGTGTCTCATTTATTCTAAAGTCTGTCCCCTGCACATTCTGTGAATCAGTCTCAGTACTGATGCCTGCTTTAATAGCATCAAAACATCACTGCGTGCAAAACTACCAATCCAGTGCCCTTAACTGGCAGAGATGTACCAAAAGCAAATGTGGGGACTGTGGAGATTGGGTGGTATGATATCAATGGTGTAAGGCATGAGCATCTGTACAGGATCACATGCTACTGAAACATTGGTGCTTGGAGTGTTATGTATGATGCTGTGCATCAGTGAGATACTAAATATATGGGCACATTTCATTATTTACATTGTATCATTTTAAAGTCAAGAGATAACAGAACATTTAACATGATCTATGAAAGTCTAATTCACAAGTCATAGGAAACAATAATCTAATAGTCCTAAAGGGGCCAAGAAAACATTGTTCTCAATTGACTCATCCAGTTTTCTCAAATATATGCTGACCCAAATGGCAGGACAGCTTATATCACCAGCCAAATAAAATGGTTCTTCTAAGATTCAGGTCACCGTTTATTTCTTCTATGAAGCCTTTTCTGACCCCGTTTCCCCCACCTGGTAGAATTAATTCAGGGTACTTCAAGAAATACCTCAAGGGGCTTCCCTGGTGGCGCAGTGGTTGAGTCTGCCTGCCGATGCAGGGGACACGGGTTCATGCCCCGGTCCGGGAAGATCCCACATGCCACGGAGCAGCTAGGCCCGTGAGCCATGGCCGCTGAGCCTGTGCGTCCGGAGCCTGTGCTCCGCAACGGGAGAGGTCACAACAATGAGAGGCCCACGTACCGCCAAAAAAAAAAAAAAAAAAAGAAAAAAAAAACCTCGAATGGACTTGGTTCCACTCTGCCTCCTCCCAGTCTAGCCTGTAGTCCTTGGTGAAAAGAGTTCACATCCAGCCTTCTCTTTAATCCCTGGGGTAATTATAGAGTTGGACGTATATGGTAAACCTACTAACGGTTTGCTAAACAAATGATTGAGCAAATGAATAAATGAATGAAAGCTAGAAGTGAGGATGCTCTAGAGTAACATTGATCAATAAAGATCAGCAATACAACTTTTGCTTTCGGTAGTTCTGGCAGCAAGTCAATTCTTTCGAACCATGGGACTAGAGTGAGTGTGGTGCAGTCGGTGTAAGGACACAGACACGGCAGCAACAGCCAGCAGAGCCCTGGCAAGATGCAAGAGAGCAAGGAGCTGTCTGCAGAAAACTATGAACAACCAAGAATCAGGAGATGACAGACAGATCATCAGAAAAGATCATCTGAGACTGCCACACATATCCCATTAGGATCAGACAGTTAGAATTAGAACTGGGTCAGAAGATGACAACTCTCTCACAATGAATGCATAATTGAGAGAAGGACCTAGCCCATCTGCCCAGTGAACTGGATCCAAATGCCTGTATTAAGAGTAACTGAGGGTATAGGTGACATTATAAATTTAGTCATAGGCACTAGGACTATTTTTTTGTTTGTTTTTTGTTGTTGTTTTTTGCAGTACGCGGGCCTCTCACTGTTGTGGCCTCTCCTGTTGCGGAGCACAGGCTCCGGATGCGCAGGCTCAGCGACCGTGGCTCACAGGCCCAACCACTCCGTGGCACGTGGGATCCTCCCAGACCGGGGCATGAACCCGTGTCCCCTGCATCGGCAGGCAGACTCTCAACCACTGCGCCACCAGGGAAGCCCGGCACTAGGACTATTTTAATAACACTAAAACATTTGTAAATAGCTGTGTAGGTTTTCTACACCTACATGTACCATGCAAATATTTTGATCATAACCATCTCTCTAGAATGTTTAGATCAAGTTTTTTTCTTGTACTCTCCTTTGCCGTTAGTCCATCTTAAATTAAAAACAAATGATCCCCTCCACCCTTCGCTCAAAAAAAAAAAGTTCAAATGGATTTAGGCTTTCTCCAAAGTAAGTGTATCTGGCTGGACCTCCAGAGGTCTCAACATGTAGCATTACTCTGTTGCAATCAACTGTAGTCCAGAGTTGTGCAGGCCTCAGCTGTAAAGGTCTATGCACTTGACACATGGTCTTGCCAGTGAATATATCAGGCCTAATCAAATCACGGAATATGGAATTATGTAGATCAAAAACCCAAGACTGGTTATAGGTAACCAGCATACCCATATTGACTTACAATGAAAAGTAGCTACCAAGGGGACCAAGTTCTAATTTCCTTCAGCAGTCCAATTTATCTATGTCAACAAGCTATGTGTTAGCCAGATTTATGAAAAGAGGTTGGTGGAAATAGGCTCAGAACAAGGTAATTGTGTTATTTGATCTGATTGTTTAATGTTAGGTTTTATAAAGATGGCATTGTGTAGAGTTAGTGAATGCTGGCTTATGTTTATGAAAGAGGTATACTGGATGGTGCAGAGTATGGGATCTGGAGCCAGTCGGCCTGGGTACAAAGCCAGGTCCTCCACTTAATATGTTTGTAACCTTGCACAAGATGCCTGGTGTTTCGGTTGCTATGGGTGCATAACAAGTACCCCAAAACTTCATGGCACAGGATTCTATGTGTCAGAAATTTGGACAGGACATAGCAGGGCCAGCTTGTCTCTTCTCACACATTCTAAACCATCATCTGGATGACTTGAAGACTAAGCATTGGAATCATCTTCAGATGACTCATTTACTCACAGTTGATGCTGTTATCTGAGACCTGAGCTAGGGTTGTTTACTGGAACACCTACAACACCAATAACCTCTTCATGTGGCCTGAATTCCTCACAACATAGTGGCTGGTCCAAGTGTAAATGTCCCCAAGGAGAGAGCCAGGCAGAAACTGTATGGTTTTGTTTTTTTTTTAAATAAACTAGCTTTTTAAATAAAGTATTTCTTTTAAATAAACTAGCCTGGGAAATCACACGGCAATATTTCCACCATACTCTATTGGCTGGAGAAGCCACAAGTCTCCCCAGGTTCAAGGAAAGGAGATATAGACTGTTCTTGATAGGGAGTGACAGGTTCTGGAAGAACATGTGGGAATGAAAATATTTCTGTGGCCATTTTTGGAAAATACAAGTTGCCTCACCTGACTTCTCATTGACTTTCCTTCCCTGTCTGTAATTATAATAACTAGGACAGTAGCCATTCCATTATGTGTGGAATGCATAAGTTAACATTCAAATTCAGCCTTATTTCTAAGTTCTTGTCTATATATCACAAGGTGAAACATAAATAGATGATATATGGTCTATATTTGTCCAAAAAGAACTCATTTCTTGTTATAATTCCCTATTCCCCACTTACCCAGTGGGAGAGGGAAAGGAGAAGGGGAAGAGTGAGAAAAAGAAGCTGAAAATGGAGAAAGTGGAGGGAATATCCTAGAAGAAATATATGGCTTAAAGAATAATAAAGGTCAAGTGGAAAAAAAAGGGAAAACTACTATTTTGATATCTTGGGGTCGCAATCTGCCTTCATTTTTCAGCATTTTTGGTGACAGAAGAGGCCAGGTCTTGCTTTAGCAATGGTTTCGCATTACTTTTAGGATCATGGGCTAATTAGGTAATTCAAAAAGAAACCCACTGTGTACAGTTTCAAGGGAGTCACGTGCCTTGTGAAAATCAACAATGCACCCAGAGAAAGAACTCTTGCTCAGTCTGGACAATGTGGTATATCCTTAGAATGATGTTCAAATACTCAATTGAAAAACATATTGTATGAATTCTTTTTATATACATCCTTAAAATCTTCACCTCTGAAGTAGTATAGTATCAAATAATACAAATAAATGTGTGTCATTGTAATATCATCAGTAAGTTGTTCCACGGAAGTGGGCCAATAAAATGTGTAGTTCTAAAGTGATAAATGCATACATTTCCTAATTGTTTATTCTGTGTATTCATTCATTCATTTACTAAAAACTTAGGTACCCACTAATGTCAGCTCTGCTTTGTACAATATATCTTACAGGTAAACAAAATGATGGTGTCAGCCCTCATGGAATTTATAAGTAATTTTTGTTCACCCTTTATAAACATAATCTTTATTTCCTAATAAAATGTTGGGGTAATAAGCTGAATATACCCCCAAACATCAAAGTTTAACTAATAATTTGAGATAACAGAGAACAAACCCTCCTCAAGCTAAGTATTTTCCTTACTAAATTCTAGGCAACATGGAAACTATTAACAGACATTCAACCTCTCTTCTCTTTATCAATCCATATTCCCAATGTTTCATCTTAATAATCATTAATAATGGGAATTGAATACATACCAATAAATCTGGCTTTGAGAAAGTGTTTATTCAGACCTTTGGAATGAGTTTAATGCATATGGAAAACAGAAAAAAATGCAAAAGATTGTAAATTCTATACTCTAATTATATATTTCTATGATTTTTAAATGTACATCTTTCCCATAAGACCACAAATTCTTGAGGTTCACCATTACATCTTAAATCTTGGCATACAGTAGTTACTAAATTAAAAGTTTTGAATAAGCAACTGAATGAAAATGAGAATGAATGAATGAATAAAATAATATTCAGAGTGCAGTTATTTTAACCTATAGAGATTACAATCAAATTTTTCTTTAATGGTTTTAGAAACAAACTTTTTGGGTAAGTTTGCATTTAGTCAAGACCTTAAGTAGGAACTCTACTGATAAGATTTAGCTGGATTGAATTAAAGCATGTAAAAACCATCTACTTCTGTTATTAGTTCCTTCTTTCTTCTCACCCTTTTATTATACTGCCAGCTCCAACTTTTGTGCCTTTATTTAATATCTTCTACTGCTTGCTGTTCAACTCCAGTAGTGGTAGCATTATTTCACCTGGACACATATCCACCAATAATTATCGTTTGCTTCATTTGCATGTTTTAATACCATTGGTTAAAATTAAACCAGTCAGAGTTGTGAGGTGGAATCACAGTTAAACATAAAAAAAATTTTCAGTGTCAGCAGAATACATTATTTAAAATTAAAAAACTTAAACTTCGTTGCACATCTGAAGGTCACTGACTTTCAGGAATAGGTAGTGAATTGGTAAATCCTTCTATACATTCATTACTGAGAAATGATAATGTAAAGTATCATGACTGATGTAACAATGTTTTGAAGATTCATTGGCCTAAATACACAGTTTAGTTTCTTAGTATCTACTCTAATTATGGCATATAAAACAGTAACAACTGGTGTCATACAGAAATTGAAAATACAATTGTTTGGAAATAAAACTGTACATTACACAATGAGCAAAGCATAAAGTACCAAATATATCCCCAATTAAGTACCATTAAATAAGTTTAAAACAAATTCCACAACTTTTGTAGCACTCCTCTCAAATTCAACATTTATAATAGCCATCTGGGTCTTGAAAGAAATGTAATAGAGAAGTAGAATATCTCAGGTATCAGAATGTGCTTAAGTCAAACAACAAACAAAAAAACTCAAAATGATTTCTTCTCATGCCTCCTTTAGAACATGTATCAAACTTCAAATTAATCACTTGAGGATTAGATTTTCGTATTAGTGTTAAGATAAAAAGAATTGTAACCATCTTTTCAAAGGTATCTCCACCAGAGAAAAATATTCATAGACACTTTATCCTCCTACCAAAAGATAATTCTGTGATTTTAAGCAAGTTTATTAGATAGAAGTTTCTAAAGTTTTAAATTATTGTGCCAGAATTAGGACAAGGACACTTAAAATGGTTCTCAGTTCATCATTTTGGCTTTTTGAAGAACACCTATGACATAGTATTAATCATTAGGGATCAATATGGATACCAGGCTTTCATGAGAAATATGTTTGTTGACCTTAATAAATCTTCTTCAAGTGTGTAAATAGAGAAATATTTGTACAGGCAATTTTCTGCTGAATTACATTTCCTCCATGCACATTCTCATACTGCGATATATTTTTTAACAACTCATACTAAAGGTTTGATGTGATAGCAGTTTTCCCAAAGAGACATTTTTAATTGCTTCACAATGGTTATTTTTATATCTTGTTATTTAATCATCCTTATCATTGTCATAATTAATCTGCATTTATATGTTTTGAAAACTTTCTGCTACTATAAATAATGTTGTAACAAATAAAGCTTTTTGATTAGGATAAATTTCCATAAGATGAATTACTAGATTAACAGGTTTGAAAATATTTAAGGCTGTTGATAAATTCTATATTTTTTGAAGCAGCCAAAGAAAATTTTCTGTGCTAGAAATGTAAAAAGAATCAACAGCTAAACTGAATCACACCTCTAACTTAAAATGAAAGGCAACCCCTAATTTGCGAGTGGGTAATGTTGGCAAAAGTTACATTCTGAGGGTTTTGTATTAGATTTGACATATATATATTTAGTCATGGAGAGTGCTGTAAAGTTCTCAGCTGCTCACAGAGCAGATTTAGCTTTGAATATAGCTAAAGTATACTAGTAACAAATAATGGCTTTCTCTGGGTGCTTCTAAACGTTGAGTTCCTTGCTCCTCGTCTTTTTTACTCTTTACTTCTCTGCGTTTTGAGTGTTTTCTGTGAGTGCCACCACTCTGAACCTCTTGGAAATAGGATTCTAAGCTTCCAGATGTCTTCTATCTACTTGAGCACTGGGGCTTGAGAAAACGAAAAGGGGTGGGAAATTGGAGGAAGTCTTCTGGGATGCTGAGTGAAGCCTCCAGGACTGGGTACTTCCCAAGGCATTGTGGAGGGAGGTCTGGGAAAGAAGGAGAACAAAAGTCAGACAGACTCTGATGAATCAATGTTCAAAAATAAATAAATAAATAAAAAGACCATTTGCATCAAGAAAGAAAATTATTAAATCCAAGGAGGATATTAGTGTCAAGGGAAGCATCTTTTTGGTTTTATTTTTCTACAATATATAATGTAATACTTTTAGATAATTCAAATGTAAAAATTCAAACATAAATTACAATGATTTAATTAAATACATGTATATATTTATCTTCTAGAAAATACAAGATGATTCACTAGAAGAAAATCTACGTTTAGCTCAAGAGTATCAGAAATTACAGAATATATTCTTAACAGTAAAGGACAACTATTTCAACCTATATGAAAAACAGCTATCACTTGATGGTTCGATTCGAGATAAGAATCAGGTAAGTTTTTCATATTTTTCTAAAATAATGACTTACTTGACGTATGTACCACAAAAAGTAACAAGTAGTCAGTCATGGGGTCTCCAATCTTATGGTGGTCTTTTATATGCCACCAAATGGCATGTTTTCTTTTTGTAAAGTTTTGTTTTATATTTTTATCAACATTTTGAAGTTGAATTTTGAAAAAATATTTGAGAAATGAAAAAGCATACTTTCTAATCCACAATGTTATACTAATTTGCTTTTAATTATTGTGCCCTGAACTACCAAATATTTGTAATGCATAGATTTAAATATATCATCATATATTTCAAATTTCAGTTCCATATGTAGGTAACTTTCCATGATATACCTTTAATTCTTCCTCATGATGTATGGTCTCCATATTTTGGTTCCTATTTTCTTATTAAATATGAGGCTTAATTAGAAACTTGGAGAAACTTGACCTCTCTGGTTTCTGGAAATCACCAGAAATTCTAAAATATTTTGTAAAATCTTCTATAATACTAAAAGTGGAAAAGGAAAACACACAATATGCCCACAAATCCAAAAGCAAAGAGAAAGGTCCATTCTTAGAGTGTTAAGATACAGCCACTTCCCCTATATTCTTCTCCAGTTACTCATTGACAAGAAAAGTTATTTTCCTTTGAATCTTTGTTTCTTTCCAGAATTTAAATTTCAAAAACTAGAGGCATGATTAATTTTTAACAATTCACCTAGCTGTAAAAACCAGTAGATTGCTAATGAATCCTTTCTCCTGTTGTCACTGAGATTACTACACTATCAATTAGTAGCTTAAAACTTCAGTACTATATTTACTATAATGGAATATAGGGAGGACAGGCCAGGATTTGAGTGTAAGCTCTACCAATTACTAGCTCAGTGATCTTGGCAAATTATTTACCCTTTAAGACCTCAGTTTTCTCATCGGTAAAGTGAAATTTACCTCAGAGGAAAATTTTGATTAGGAATAAAAAAGAGACCAACTGCCATAGTTACTTTGAAAATAAAATTACTATGCAACTGTGAGTAACTATTACATTGCATTCATCTACTATGCTGCTTATAAACAGCCTTTGTTTCCCATCCATCTACTCTCACGCAGGTTTAAGCTTCCAAATATAATGGGAGAGAGAGTGTATTTTTCTCTTAAAAATTTGTATTGAAGTAGTAGCAAGGTGAAGGTAGATCAAGAAATAAGTGTGTTTGGAAAAGAATTATGAATACAACTATATGCCAAAATTTTAGTGTCCTCAAACCATGTGCAGGATTCAAAGAAAGGATATCAGTGTATCCATGGAGGTTTTGCCAATCACTTCACGCATTTGACATTGTTATTGAGTTTAAACATATTTCATTTTTTGCTGATAATTTAGGAGGATAAAAGAATCAATGGCCATACTGTATTCCCTTTTCTAACCAGGAGGGGAAAAAAAATAAATTTTTATCTATAGTTGTTATCAGTTTGTATAGAATCCTTTGGTGGCAAATGACAAATAAATTAGATACCTGCATAACTAGTGAAGAATTCATGCCTTTAAGAAAGATCCCTAAACATAGTATTTCCATAGTAAGAACCAAGTTGTCTTGATGTCATTTTTGGAATTAAAGCACATCCTGATTCAAGATCCAAGGAGTGAGACCCTGGTATAAACAGACAGTGGAGCATGCCTAGAGATTGGGTTTATGTTTGTGATGATCCCTCAAACGAATCATTTTTAGCACACCTGTTTCGGGGAAACTTTCAAAGATTTATTTGTACTTCCAATCATTTTTCATTTCCATTCTTCAGCGATGGAGGTCATTAAGTGCAGGCTGCCCTTGTCGGTGTCATGTAGGATCAATTTGCTGCAATGGACAGAGAGGCCTTATTGATGCTGTTAAATCTGTCAGTGAGAAATCATATGTCATTAGCGTCTAATGCACTGCTTACAGGATGGAATTCGGCCATCAAAACCAAGAAAACCCTTTAATATTTTAGTCCATTCTCTTGATAGTGCAGCATTTCCCTTGACCAGTTTAGTTTTGGGTACACAGAAGCACTGCTCAACCTCTGATTCCCTTGTTGAATTTCCTTGTTAGATAAAATGGAATTTTTTGTATCTCTTTCCTGTTTTAGAATAATTTCATTGATTCTGAATATACGTTCCGTTTGGCAGAGTAAATAATTATGTTTTACTTACCATGCTTCTTAGGGAGTATTATTCTTTTTACACACATTATGCACTTTCCTATTTCTCAGTATTTTTAGACCGAGAGTAGCAAAGAAAGCCTAATGGAAGAGTAAAACAAATTAGGTACAAAAAATAATGTCCCCTTCCTTACCACAAATTTATATACAGGTGTGGCTCAAATTTTAGAATGTTATAGTATTACTTTTGATGATAGAATTATGTCTGCTTCTTTTGCACATGTTTCTTGACACTTTCCTGTATGTGTTCTTTTTTTAATTTTACCCTTTAAAACTCAGAAACATACAAATTTCTTATTAGCCATGTTCATGGGTAATGATAGAACAGAATTTAGTCTAAA
This sequence comes from Phocoena sinus, assembly GCF_008692025.1. NCBI lineage: Eukaryota > Metazoa > Chordata > Mammalia > Artiodactyla > Phocoenidae > Phocoena > Phocoena sinus. Next base: position 41,997,300 of record NC_045776.1, read on the forward strand.
GCTTCTCAGATCTCGAAATTTAAAATCACACTAAAGAGGAATGAAGGAAAAATAACCAAAAAACAGGTTGTATTTCTATGTGAAAATGGACATTTTCATCATTTTCATTGAAAAATTTCAGATATATTTTTCATATATTCTTTTTTTATAAAAACATGAATATGTTGATAAAATTACCATGTGTTTGTTTTAATTGCTATCTCAAGTTCTTCAGGCCTGCAAAGAAAGGTAAGCTAAGCAAGCGTGCAAATGTTAATGGTTCTGTTGTCTGAAAACAAGATCTCTTCCAAAACTGGTTAAAATATATTTTAGTTCTTTTATAAACCACTTATAAAGCTTAACCTTTGCCCTACTCCAATTCTCAGTGCTTTCACACTAAGGGAATACAGATTATTATAGAATCAGTCAGTGCTTAACAAGCACTTACATGGACAGGTATTTGTGCCATGCAATTTGCAAACATTATCTTTGAAATGTCCCTCAGTAATCCTAGAAATTTTTCTATTATCATTATTATCATCATCTCCTATATAAGATACAGAACTGAGATTGAGTGTGTCACATGGTAACCCGAGTAGAGAAAGACTTACTGAGATGGAAATAAAACTCAGGATTTTCCTAGATCCAACCATTTCATAACCATGACACTACCTCTCTACTATAACATTACTGAACAATTCTATACATGTCTCATTGGGTTTAAAAGCATGTAAAAGCCACATAAAGTATGCATTATGTCTCTAGTGTCCAACTGAAACATTATTTGATTCACTAATTGCTTTTGTAATTTCATCCCATTGAAGGTACTTTTTCAATGATGATTTTCCAATGAGGAAAGGACTACCTACTTAATTAGAAGCTATTTAATTTCCATAAGTATTATAGATAGGTTACACAACTCTTAAATTGTAAAACCTTTGGACTAGGAGTGCCTTTAGAAATTTTACCCATCTCTTTTGAAGACTGTGTTACAGATGAGGAACCTTAGGGCCTGAGTGGCTCAGGGATTTAATACATATACAGTTAATTAGAAGAAAAGTTGGCCTAGGACACAGTTGCCTTAACTTAGGTTCAAATGTTGTCTCCAAGAGACTATAGATGAGCATATGTTGTGATATTTTTCCAAGGTTTGAAGGGACCAATAGCTGAGAAGTAATGAGTAACTGCCATGGATATGCTCAGATTGGAGCATCACCTTTTAGTGACCTGATCTTGTGAAGGAGTCATGTAGGGACATGAATCAGAGGACTACTCTGGAGCTCTAAGGGGTGCTTCTGGACCTCACAGAATTCAAACACTTCATTCATTCAATTATTCAAAATAAATGATTAATCATCCACTGTACTGACAAAGATACAATAAAGGGCACAGGAATATGCCACCTCATCTCAGCTTCCATGCTGACCGCTGTGATCCCCAGAGTCCAGGGGATTCTTTCCTAGAATAGACCATAGAATCAAAGCCCAACAACATCCTCTCTTCACCCAGCCAAAGGACAAATCATGAATCTTTGCTCTTTATATCACCTCAGCCTCAATGGACAGTTTCCATCATAAATTCTCAAAGATATTGTATCATTCAGAGATCTCATTAGCATGTTTTCTCTTTCCTCTTTCAGTTTTCAAACGTGGGTTTCCTTTAAAACTCACTTTACATTGATTGGGTGAGAAGTCAAAGTCAATTCTAGCAGTGAAAAAAATTATTTTCCTATAGAAAATGTGAAAGCTGTTTTAGTTCTCATTTTTATAAGTATTTCATATTGCTTATTATCTTGCATGTATTAAAAATAGGCTTTGAGTGGTGATTTTTATGTGCTTATTTCAAAGTTGATAGAAATTCATTTCTTTGAAAGGAAAACCATAATTTTTAAATAATTTTTGCCTACAACAGGTATGTGATGACTTTGTCAGTATTTCTTCCTTCCTCTCTTAGGACACAGGTATATGAGCATATGCACACACACACACACACACACACACACACACACACACTTGTTCTAAAGGAGTTACCACACTTCATAGACTAATGAGCTTGAATTAAATTCCTACTGTCCCGTTCTCTAAAGAACTCTCAAGAGACCTCTGATCCCTGAGAATGGAATAGACAACTCGTCATTTTTGTTTTAGCCTAATGAATCTCCCTTTTGCTGTCCAAACCCCATGAGAGAAACACCAAAAACTAAGTATATATTTCTGGATAATACTTTAGAAAAGTCAGCTTGGCTTAAATCAATCTAATTCTTCAGTCTAATGCCAATTTTCAGTGAATTGTAGATTTATGTATCTTTTATGCAATTTTGAGAAGGTAATCTTCTGGTAGGGTTATATGACAATAAGTAGCTTTTAATGATAGCAACAACTTGAATGTGATTTATTGAGTGTGATGGGATCCCTGATATACCAAAGACACGCAAGGTAAAATTTTGTGTATGTATACACATATATATATATATATATATATATATATATATATAAATGAGATCCCTCCCCTTGGAACACTGACAGGTTTCGGCACACCATCAACAGTGGGGACATATCAAGAATAAATCAGGCTGCTTAGAAAGTCACAAAGGTTTGAGAGACAACCAGGAGCCTAGGGCAAGTTTTAATGATAAGTTTCAACTACACAAGGCCACTCCTTCAAGACTGGGGGAGGTAATACATAGAAAGTGTTTTGCCTAATACATAGGAAAAAACACAGAGAGTCAAGCACAGTGAGAAAGGAAAAGAATGTGTTCCAAATCAAAAAACAAGATAAAGCCTTAGGAAAGACCTTAATGAAACAGAAGTAATTTTTTTTTCCTGATAAAGAATTCAAAATAATGGTCATAAAGGCGCTCACCAAACTCATGAAAAGAATGGATGAACACAGTGAGAACTGCAACAAGGGAAAATATAAGAAAGTACTGAAGAGAAGTCACAGAGGGACTTCTGTAGAAGTAGAATATGACAAATGAACTGAAAAATACTCTAAAGGGGTTTAACAGCAGACCAGAAGAAGCAGCAGAAAAGATCAGGATCTGAAAGACAGGGCACTGGACCTCACCCAAACAGAGCAGCAAAAAGAAAAGAGTTTTAAAAAGTGAGACTAGTTTAAGGGACCTATGGGACAACATCAAGCACAATAACATGCACATTAGAAAGCTTCCAGAAGGAGAAAAAAAGAGAAAGGGGCAGACAACATATTTGAAGCAATAGTGGCTGAAAGCTTTTCTAACCTGCAAAAGGAAATAGACATCCAGGTTCAGGAATCCCAGAGAGTTCAAAATAAGATGAACTCAAAGAGACCAAGACACATTATAATTAAAATGTCAAATGTTAAATAGAGAATCTTAAAAGCAATGAGAGAAAAACAACTTGTTGCCTACAAAGAAAAACCCCTAAGACTATCAACAGATTTTTCAGCAGAAACTTTGCAGGCCAGAAGAGAGTGAAACAATATATTCAAAGTACTGAAAGGAAAAAACTTCCAAAGAAGAATACACTACCCCAGCAAAACTATCATGAAGGAAAGATAAAGAGGTTTCCAGACAAGTAAAAGCTAAAGGAGTGCATCACCGCTAAATCAGCCTTACAAGAAATGTTAAAAGGCACTTCATAAGCTGAAAATAAATGGCACTAATTAATAACAAGAAAACATGAAAGCAAAAATCTCACTGGTAAAGGTAAACATATAGTAAAGGTAGTGAATTAATCATTAATAAAGCTAGCATAAAGGTTTAAAGACAAAATTAGTAAAATTAACTAAAACTATAATAATTAGTTAAGGGATATATAAAATAAAAGATGTAAAATGTGTCATCAAAACCATAAAACTAGGGGGAGTAAAAATGTAGAGTTTTGGAATAAATTCAATTTTAACTTGCTACCGGCTTAAAATAGACTATTATATACATAGTATGTTAAATGTGAACTCATGGTAACCACAAAGCATAAACGCATAGCAGATACCCAAAAGAAAATGAGAAAGGAATCTAAACATAAGGCTAAAGAAAGTCATTAACCACCAGGAAACAGAGCAGCAGAAAAAACGGAACAGAGAGGAACTACAAAAACAGCCAGAAAACAGTTAACAAAATGGCAAAATGCAAACCTATCAATAATTGCTCTAAATGTAAATGGACTAAATTCTCCAATCAAAAGACATAGAGTAGCTAAATGATTACAAAATAAAAACAAGACTCATCTTTATGCTACCTAGAAGAAACTCACTTCAGATATAAGGACACACACAGACTGAAAGTGAAGAGATGGAGAAAGATTTTCTGTGCAAATAGAAATGAAAGGAAAGCTGGTGTAGTTATACTCATATCAGACAAAATAAACTTTAAAACAAAGACTGTAATAAAAGACAAAAAAAGGCATTACATAATGATAAAAGGGTCAACCCAACAAAAAGATGTAACATTTGTAAATACATATGCACCCAACATAGGAGGACCAAAATATATAAAGCAAATATTAACAGACCTAAAGGGAGAAGTGGACAGCAATACAATAATGATAGAAGACTTTAACACCACACTTATATCAATGGACAGATCATCAGACAGAAAATCTGTTAAGTAAACATCAGACTTAAATGACACATTAGACAAGATAGACTTAATAGATATATAAAGAACAATCCAGGGGCTTCCCTGGTGGCGCAGTGGTCGAGAGCCTGCCTGCCGATGCAGGGGACACGGGTTTGTGCCCCGGTCCGGGAAGATCCCACATGCCGTGGAGTGGCAGGGCCCGTGAGCCATGGCCGCTGAGCCTGTGCGTCGGGAGCCTGTGCTCCGTAACGGAAGAGGCCACAACAGTGAGAGGCACACATACTGCAAAAATAAAAAAAAAATTCCATCCAAAAGTACCAGAATACACATTCTTCTCAAGTGCACATGTAACATTCTCTAGGATAGATCATATGTTAGGCCACAAAATAGGTCTCAATAAATTCAAGGCTGAAATCATATGAAGCATCTCTTCCAACCACAATGGTATAAAACTAGAAATCAATTACAAGAAAAAAGTGGAAAATACCAATATGCTATTGAACAACCATTGGGTCAACAAATAAATAAAAGGAAAAATTTTTTTAAATACCTAGAGACAAATGAAAATGGAAATATAACATACCAAAATATGGGATGTAGCAAAAGTGGTTGTAAGAGAGAAATTCGTAGCAATACAAGCCAACCTCAAGAAATAAGAAAAATTTTAAGTAAACAGTCTAACTTTACACTTAACAGAATAGAAAAGAAGAACAAATGAAGCCCAGCGTTAGTAGAAGGAAGGAAATAATAAAGATTGGAGTGGAAATAAATAAAATAGGGACTAAAATGACAGTAGAAAAATCAATGAAACTAAGAGCTGGTTCTTTGAAAAGCTTAAATAAATTGACAGACCTTTAGCTAGACTCATGAAATAAAAAAGAGAGAGGCTCAAATAAATAAAATCAGAAATAAAATAGTACAAGTTACAATTGATACCACAGAAATATAAAGGGTCGCAAGAGACTACTATGAACAATTATACACCAACAAATTGGACAACATAGAAGAAATGGATAAATTCTTAGAATCATAAAATTTTCCAAGACTGAATCAGGAAGAAATAGAAAAATCTAAATAGGCCAATTATGAGTAAGGAGATTGAATCAGTAATCAAAACCCTCCCAACAACAACAACAAAAATCCAGGACCAGACAGCTTCACTAGTGAATTCTACCAAACACTCAAAGAAGATTTAATACCTATTCTCAAACTTCCCAAAGGAGGGAATGCTGCCATACTCATTTTATGAGGCCAGGCACCCCGATACCAAAATCACAGAAAAGAAATTTACAGGCCAATATCTCTGATGATCATAGATGCAAGAATCCTCAACAAAATATTAGCAAACTGAATTCAGTAATACATTGAAAGGATTATGCACCATGTTCACATGCAATTTGTTCCAGGGATGCACGATAGTTCAGCACCCAAAATCAATCAACATGATATGCCACATTAACAAAATGAAGGACAAAAATTATATGATCATCTCAGTAGAAGCAAAAAAAGCATTTGACAAAATTCAACATACATTTATGATAAAAAAAATTAAACAAAGTGGGTATGGAAAGAATGTATCTCAACGTAATAAAAGCCATGCATGGCAGTCTCACATCTAACATCATACTCAATAGTGAAGAGCTGAAAACTTTCCCTCTAAGATTGGCAACAAGACAAGGATGCCCACTCTCACTACTTTTATTCAACATAGTTTTGGAAGTCCTTGCCAGAACAATTAGGCAAGAATGAATGAGTGAATGAATACATGAATGAATAGATAGATAGGATCAAATTGGAAAGGTAGATGTAAAACTGTCATTATTTATGGGTGACATGTTTTTGTATATAGAAAGCCCTCACAACTCCACCAAAAAATATGTTAAAACTACTAAACAAATTCAGTAAAGTGGCAGAGTATAAAATAAGAAAGAGAAATTAAGAAAATCCCATTTACAGTTGTATCAAAAAGAATAAAATATCTAGGAATAAATTTAATCAAGGAGATGAAAGACCTATACACTGAAAACTATGTCATTGATGAAAGAAATTGAGGAAGACGCAAAGAAATGAAAAGATATTCCATGCTCATGGATTGGAAGAATTAATATTGTTAAAATGTTCATATTACCCAAAGCAATATACAGATTCAAAGCAATCCCTATCAAAATTCTAATGGCATTTTTCACAGAAATAGAACAAGCAATCCTAAAATTTGTATGGAAACACAAAAGACACTGTGTAGCCACAACAATCTTGAGTAAGGAAAACAAATTTGGAGGCATCATGTTCTGTGACTTCAAACTCTATTACAAAGCTATATTAATCAAAACAGTATGGCATTTGCATAAAATAGACACATTGGTCAATGGAACAGAATAGAGAACCCAGAAATTAACCCACTCACATATATTCAAGGAGTCAAGAATGTACAATGGGGGAAGGATGGTCTTTTAAATAAGTGGTGTTGGGAAAACTGGACAGCCACATGCCAAAAAACAAAACTAGACCACTGTCTTACATTTACACAAAAATTAACTCGGAGTGAGTTAGACTTGAATGTATGACCTGACACCATAATACTCCTACAAGAAAACATTGGCAGTAAGCTATGTGACATTGGTCTTGGTGATGAAGTTTTGGCTCTGACTCCAAAATCAAAGGCAACAAAAGCAAAAATAAGCAATGGGGCTACATCAAACTAAAACTCTTCTGCACAACAAAGGAAACCATCAACAAAATAAAAAGACAACCTACTGAATGAGAGAAAATATTTGCAAATCATATATCCTGTAAGGGATTAATATCTAAATTATATAAAGAATTCATAAAACTCAATAGCAAAAAAGACAAACAATTTGATTTTAAAATGGGCAGAGGATCTGAATGAACATTTCTCCAAAGAAGACATACCAATGCCCAACAGGCACATGAAACGATGCTTATCATCACTAATATCAGGAAAATGCAGATCAAAACCGCAATGAGGTATCACCTCACACCTGTTAGACTGGCTTTTATTGCAAAGATAAGAAGTAACAAGTGTTGGCAAAGATGTGGAGAAAAGGGAACCCTCATGCACTGTTGATAGGAATGTAAATTGGTGCATCCACTATAGAAAACAGTATGGAGGTTTCTCAAAGAGTTAAAAATAGAACTGCTGTATGATCCAGAAATTCCACTTCTGGGTATTTATCCAAAGAAAACGAAAACACTAATTTAAAAAGATACATGCACCCCTATCTGCATAGCAGCATTATTTACAATAGCCAACATATGGAAACAACCTAAGTGTCCATCGATGGATGAATGGATAAACTCAGCCATAGAAGAGAATGAAATCTTGCTATTTGTAACAACATGTATGGACATTGAGGGAATTACTCTAAGTGAAAGAAGTCAGACAGAGAAATATAAATGCCGCATGATTTCACTTATATTTGAAACCTAAAAAACAAAACAAAACCAAAATCATAGATACAGAAAATAGCATGTTTGTTGCCAGAGGGGAGGGGATTTGGTGAGTTGGTGAAACAGGTGAAGGGCCTCAAGAGGTACAAACATCCAGTTACAAATAAGTCATGGGGCTCGTAATGTACAGCATAGTGACTATAATCAATAATATTGTAGAGCATATTTGAAAGTTGCATGAGAGTAAATCCTAAAAGCTAACTTTGTATAGTGCTAGATGGCAACTAGACTTATTGTGCTGATCATTTTGCAATGTATGCAAATATCAAATCTTGTACACCTGAAGTGAATATGATATTATACATCAGTTACACCTCAAATTTTAAAAAAGAGTAACTATTGAAAACTATTGTGGACAGATAGACATTAAAAATATTTCCCTTTGTCAGCTGAAGGGTAACCCTCACAGCTTTTCTATAAAAGTTATCCTGAATATGACAGATGTCCCTTTTTAAATTTTGTACTATTCTGTCATAGTAAATCACTGATTAAAAAAAAAAAACTATAACGACACCTAACACATTACCTGAGAAAAGGAAAGATAATACCATGGTGAATAATATAGCTTTAGAATTTTTGAAGTTGTGTCAGATGTAAAATAATTCTCAAATTATTTCCTGTGGTGCTGGTAATCAGAATTGTGTTGTCTTTTAAGGAAAAATCCTCATTTTAAAGAAATATATATGCAATGTACTCATAGGTTATTGAGAAAAGTATATGACAAAGCTACTATCTGCATGATGTACATAGAAAAAGAGCAAAACTGTTATCTGTAAAAGCAGAAAAGAATTTGGCTTGCTTGACTTTTTGTATCAAGCATGCTACAGCAATCTTTTGATTCTAATATGAAACTATAGTAAGGATCATTGCACTAATGCATGAGGATTTGTGATAATGTTGCAGAAATTTTACTGTCAAAACTGAACTGCAGTGTAATGACTTTTGTTATCATGGTTTCTAATAACTATTCAGCATGAATTGACCCTACATATGTTTTGCTGCAATAATGTGTCAGTAACTCAAAAAGCTAAAAAGGAAATAAAAAATAGTCAATACAATACTATGTATGACTTCATGATAACCTTTCTCCATTCTTACTATTAATATTGTTAAAACCATTACAACACAATACTATGTAAACTATAGGATCACATGGAAATAAAAGCTTAGACACATTGTGACAGTTCTAACTAAATATACCTACAAAGTACTCTACAAGAAAATGTGTTATCCTGTGTTCACCCTGAGAACGAGTTACTGCTTGGTCCCTTGCCACTGAGGAGTCTATTACTCTCTGGTGTAGGGAACCTTTGATATGTTTCTCTTCTCCCTACAATGTGTTAGTTTCTTCTTCTTTTTTATGAGATATCTCTCTTTTCTTTCTTCCTTTATCTTTGCATCTTTCCTTCTTCATTGCAGTATATTTTCACTTCAGTATCTCTTTATTGTATTAAATAAGAGAAAATAAACATAGTGTCTGTTAACACACCTCCAACATGGCAGTCACCAAGCTACGCATTTACAACCTGTGTGAAGCATTGAATGCTGCACCTACCCTATCATAAATAGTCACTTACGGATAACATTATCATTAGTATTCTATTCTTATTATTTAATCTACAAAAACTCTATGAAACAACTGGACATATTCTCATTTTTCCTCAGGAAACTAAAGTCTGCTGTAACAAAGTACCACAGACTGGGTAGCAGAAACAACAGAAATATATTTTATCAGTTCTGGAGGCTAGAAGTCCAAAACCATGGTGTCAGCAGGGTTGGTTCCCTGAGGGCTGTGAAGGAAGGATCTCTTCCAGGGCTCTGTCTCTGGCTTGTAGATGACTGTCTTCTCCCTTTGTATTTACACTGTCTTCCCTCTTACACATCTGTCTAAATTTCTCCTTCTGATAATGACACCAGTAACATTGAATTAGGGACCACCCTTATGACCCCATTTTAACTTAATTATCTCTGTAAAGAGCTTATTTCCAATTACAGTCACATTCTGAGATCCTGGGGTTTAGGATTTCAACATATGAATTTGGGGGAGGGGATACAATAAAACCCATAACATGTGCTTTCTTGTAACTTAAGGCCTCACTGCTTTTAAGTGGGAAGCAGTGCTAGAATTCAAACCTAGGCCAATTGGACTCAAGCCCACAGAGTCTCTGCTACTCCACAGCTTCTCTTATAGTTTTTTCTCTACCCTACTCAGCCTATTATTCATATACCATATATCATTGCCTCTCTTCAAATGCAAAAGTATTTCAATTATAAATACTTTGTAACACCATTGTACTGGGCAAGAGTATGACTAAGCAGTGCCTAGTAATGAAATACTTTTTGATGGAGAGATTTTATGCTTTTACACAGGAAGTGACAGTTCACTTATGTTTCTGAACAATGGTCAGAGGTCCAATCAAAAAAGTTCCTTTCTCACTAAAGAAACTTTAAAATGCCCTTCCCATTGCCTCAGACTGGAGAACATGTATTTGCCAAAATGGATGATCCTAATCCCATAGGAACTGGAACAGAAATTAAGATGAAGACATAGGATACACATGTTAAAAAAGAGAAAGAGATAGCAGCTCCAAGCAGCTGCTAGTATTTGCAAAGAATACAGAGGGAAGCAAAGCCTCTGTGGAAATTTGATGATAGAGCACCAAGCTTGGGAAACATGGTAGCATGATTAGAGTTACACACACACACACACCCTAAAGTGCCAGGAAATAATATCATAAAGAACATTATAATAATTCTGAAAAGACAGACTGATAACAAATATATCGTACAAATAGAATTTCTGCCAAACACAACAGAGATTTGGGGAAAAAATAAGAAGGGTACTGAGGGTTGATAAATAGAAACTCCCATCCCTAAAAGAGCATTGGAATGTGACAACACAGAAAGGGAGAGACTGTGGTAACCCTCCTCCCTAAATCCCCAAATATCCTGCTATATTGGAAGTGTGTGGGCTGAGGTAAGGGCTACCACAGTGAATCCCCTCTCAGACTTGAAGATCCAGCTTCTTTTTTTTTTTTTTTTTCTTTTCTTTCTGCGGTAAGTGGGCCTCTCACTGTTGTGGCCTCTCCCGTTGCGGAGCACAGGCTCCAGACGTGCAGGCTCAGCGGCCATGGCTCATGGGCCCAGCCGCTCCGCAGCATGTGGGATCCTCCCGGACCGGTGCACAAACCCGCGTCTCCTGCATCGGCAGGCGGACTCCCAACCACTGCGCCACCAAGGAAGCCCGATCCAGCTTCTTAAAAGCTGTATTCACTAACTTGGATGGGATCTTTTTTACGTGGGGATTCGAGGACTGAAGGTACCCATCCTGGGCACCTGTGGACAGTCCATCTGAAGTTGCTGTAGCGATTGCACACCAGTGGCAGTCCTGAATGCCTGTGTGAGAGAAAGGCCTGGGCTGCCCCAAATAAAGAGCCAGCTGCTCTTGGACTTGTCTCTAGTGATGCCTCACCCAGTTTTCAGTTTCAAGGATACAGAAATAATTCCAGAATGGATCCATTTAAAAGAAATGTAGCGCCTACAAAGGAAAATAATATCACACTAACTTCAGACTTAATATCCTCATTGTTTTATGACAGAAGACAGAAAAATATCTACATAAATTTATAGAACAAATTAAGGCACTCAAGAATGCTGAATCTGGGCAACTTATTGTTTATGTGATGGAAACAAAGGTATTTTTGAATGAGCAAACAAACAACAAATACAGAAAGTTTTAAAAATCCAGATGGCCAATAAACATAGGAAAAATGTTTCTACCTCTCTAAAAATTGTATACATACAAATTAAAATGACGTACACGTTTTCAACTCTTCTTTTAAACAGAACATCAGTGAGATTGATTATACACAATGATGGTAGGGGAGAGTGTGGGAAAAGAGACATTCATAAAAGATGAGAATGCTTGTCCATAACCAAATTCACCATCTTACCTGCATCTACTCCACAGTTGCAGTCATTCTTCCTATTAAAATGGTAGTACTCCAGCTCCTAACACAGATAAAGCCCTTCACATGTGCTCTGAATTCCATCCCCTTTCACCTTCTCACAGCCTTCATTCATATAATTTTCCATCCTCTGTATCCTCAGATTTTTCCTCTTCACTGGATTATTCCCATCATTGTACAAACATGATCTAGTATTTACCATCTCAAAAACCCTCTTTTGATTCCACATTCCGTAGAGCCCTTCATTTTTTAATAAAACTTTTGGAATAAATTATCTGCATTTACAGTCTTTACATTCTCTTTGCCTTTGAAGTAGCACCTCAATGACTTCCATGATGTCAAATCCAATAGTGTATATCTGACCTCATCTTACTCAATCGCTCACCAATATTCAGTCACTTTTAGTCATTCTCCTTGAAGCATCTTTTGCTGTTGTCAGGACACCATGGTCTCCTCATTTTCCTCCCAGCTCACTGGACACTCTGTATCTCTTGTACTAGCAACTCTCACTTCTCTCAGCCTCCAAATATTGGGGTACTCCAGTGCTCAGTGGTAGGATCCATTCACTTTTTTATTGACGTCCTCACTTTAGGTGGTTGCCTAAATATGGATGAAGTGCGCAAACATAATTTTAAGCAAAAGAAGCCAAAGAGAGCACAAACTGTATGGTGTTTTGTTTTTGTTTTGTTTTGTTCTGTTTTGTTTATATAAACAGACCAAATTAAGCTTGCTGTTAGAAGCTAGGAGAGTAGTTATCCTGGTGGTAAGTAGGGACAGGAAAAGGACATAAAGGGGGTTTGGGGGATACCAGTAATGTTTTCTTTCCTGATCTGAGAGATGGTTCAACTTGTGAATAATTTGTTGAGCTATATACTTACGGTGTATATGCTTTCATGTAAGTGTACCGTAATTAAATTAAAACTTAAAATCATCCAGTGACTTACTACCATATTCAGAGTCAAATCCAACTTCTTGCCCTGGCCTCCCAGGCTGCATAACGTACTCTCTCCCTCCCTCACATCACTCTCTCACTCACCCCACTCTGTTCTAGCCACAAGCTATTTTTTGATCCTTGACCCCCGGATTCATTCTCAGTATAAGGTCCTTGAAATTTCAGATCCTTCCAGATGTACATTTCTCCCCACATTTCCTATACTTGTCTCCTTCTTACCATTTAGCTATCACATTAAAAGTCCCCTCTGAAAGCAGCTCTCGCAGGGCCCCCTAAAGTTGTTCCTCGCCTGCCCACTCTCATGTCACCTTATTTTATTTTCTTCATAACGCTTAACATGCTACTATTTTATTTTATATTCATTTGTTCATGGTCTGTTTCTGCCAACTGAATGTAACCTCAATAAGGGCGAGAAACTTATTATCTTATTCATGGCCATAACTCTAGCACCTAGAAAAGTGCCTGGCAAATATTTTTTCAATTACTGGATGATCGTTCCCAGTGGGTTGTCTAACAAGATATTTATGCATACCCACTGAGACAGCATTTCTACTTCTGGCGCTGTATAAGAAATAATCTGCAAAAGTCTGCCAAGATATGTATAATGATGTTGATTATAGCACTGTTTCTAAAAAGGAAAAATGTCAGCATATTCAATGCACAGCCATGTAGAGTTGTCTAAGTATATAATAGAATGGTATACAATGGAGTATTATACAGTCTTTAAAAGGAGTAAATAGCCATGGTACATATTTAATTAAAACACCAAGCTATAATTCAACATGTACTGTATGATTCCTGCTTTGTATTCCCATATGTATTAGATTTTACTACATTTATTTCTAATGGTCTATCTAGAAAGCTATCTTCCAAAAGTTAGCAGTACTGAGGCTATGGAAGAGTTTCACTCTCTTCCTAATTTCTTTATTTTGTTTTTATAATGAGCATTTATTATTTCATGACATAAAAATGTAAAGCAATTTTATGCTATAAAATAAAGGATAAAAATTAATAAGGGCCTTGGAACAAGAAGTGGGCATTCCAAAGTAAATGTGGGACTTTGAAAAATGTAGGACAGCCAGAGAAAATCTAGAAAAATCCAGACCAGCTAAAATCCCAAATATCCCCAGCTCCCACTGTAAATTCTTTTTACTATAGTTCATTTGCTTTGCTTATTTAAAATAAGTATAATTCTCATTAGAGAATATGGATTCAGTTATTGTTGGAGGGTTTGTAAACTTCACAGTCTGAAGTAATTACACCTTTTATAGGAATTATTCTATCTTTATACAAGGATAAAAACAGATCCTTGCATGTCTTACTCCTTTTAAGACTTTCCTGTGGAGTGCTGGTAATTTTTATAGTAGCACCACATTGTTGATTAATATTCTAATAAGACAGATTTCTTCAAGGTACCTGGTTTGTGTGTTTATTTTATTCCATCCTTTCAATTTTTATCTCCTATTTATACTGATTAACTAAATTTATAATTATCTAGAGATTGGTAAGAACACTCTAAATTACATAATTCAGGTCATCTAATAGCAGTTGACAAAATGGTCCCCAGGACCAGTTCCTGGGAGCTGCATCAAAATATTAGTGCAACTTGAAATTGAAATTTCAATTATCCTTTAATTGAACATTCAAGCATGCTGTGCATCCACCCACCTAAAACTAATGTGGTTAAAGTCATATTTTCTCAAGTTTGTCAATGCAAATGTGACAAAGAGCAGATCCCAAGACCTCCAGAAAATAAAATGGATTGTCACTATCATTTTTCCTTGTCTCTGTGGCCTGTAATGCTATCACAGAACAAGATTAAATGGGTCTGGCATGATTTGCTATTCAGAAAACCATGTTGGTGTTTCATGCAACCCATCCTTTTCCAGGTGATTAGTATTTGATTGATTACTTCTTCTGGTGTCTTCCCAGGTAACCTGGTAACCAATTTCAAGTCTTTTACCTCTTTAATAATACAAAAATATTTTGTCTTTTCCAAATTATTTTAATTAAAAATTTTAAAAGCCCTTAAGATATTGCAAAGATTTCTATTATCCTGATTTTCATACAGACAGCTGATTTTCCTATTCTTGTGATTTTTATAGACAGCTCTTTTTGCTTTTCTGTTAAATGACTACATGGCTAACTTATTCTCCTCAGGTGTCCATCCTTTCATCATGGCTATTACACTCTGATCAACAGTTTACAACTAAATACTTTCTCCTAAAAGGCAGTGGTGAACAAGTCATTTAATGCCAGCCTGTTTGCTGCTCACTGTATAAACCTCTTCATTCAATAATTCACTATAATTAAACAAATACTGATGGAGCACATACTATTTTCCTTCTCCATCTTTCAGTATAGCAGTTTATTTTCTAATGCTCTTCCCTAATTGATTTGAATTTATTTCCATATTTATGGTTCTTTGTTGTTAAAAACTCCTGTTCCATCTTTGTAATGTGTCTCTAAGAATCTGTGCCATATTTTCTTTAGCATTTGTCTCTATTAATCAGAATTAATTTAAATTTGAAGCACTTTCCCTTTGTCTTTAATGCCATATGGATTTCTGAGTTTAACCAATTTTGTCTATTGCTGTTTTCATTGCCCTTTCAGTACATAGCCAGATTACATTTCTTACGTGGTTTCTTGCCAGTATCCTAACCTAGCTAATATGTACATTCCTAAAGGCCTTTGTCTTAATCTTCTTTACTTCATTTTAGAGCATCTGCTGTGCTAAATGGAGGGATAAGACAGGTGGAAGATATGCATGGTGTCCACACATAAGGGACTGGCTAGTAGACTTCTTTTTAATCTTCCTTTACCTTTTAATTTATTTCATTAAGTCATTATCATATGATTCAAGATTTACATCTACAGTCATGTCCTCAACTATTTCATAGAACAAACACCTAAAATGTTTCCAAAGTGATAATGTCTCTGAATTACTTTTCCAGAGATCTAGGTAAAATCCCCCACTGATATGTGATTTGAATCAGAAATTTCCAGTAAACCAAGGTGTAATATTCTGGTATAGTCACCTGTAGATGTCCATCTTGGCAAACGTTGAATATCTGTAAAGAAACACATCAGCAGTATCGATGATCTACAATTTGTAGATTATCTAAAATATCACTTTTATCTGGTTATGCATTTGAACAGCTATGTGTATTATCTAGGAATTTACTTTAAACAAAAATAACACCAGTTTGTGAAGACCTGGCTGAGCTCCGTTTTCTCATTCTAATCCCCACTTGCCTCATCTCCAGTGTAATCCATACCAAGATTTGGTATTTAAAATTTTCCATTTAGAGTTTCTCTACAGAAGTAGAATGAATGGTTAAATAGAGAGTATATGCTATCATGAAGCCTTCTGAAATTATTTAAGAAAATACCAGAAATAGATTTTCAGATACTCTCCTTTCTGTCCAATATCAAAATAAGTGATCAAGCAGAGTATTTAGACCTATTGGTAAATTTAAAGTAAAATTTGTAGATTATATATTACTCAGAAAAAAAACTTGGCAGTGTATTTACTTTAATTTACTATTTCTATTTGCATTTTATTGAGGGGAGAATATTATATTATTTTAAGATAATGAGCTAAACAAGTAAGCACTAAATTGATCCACTTACATATTTTCTTAATGTCCATGTTTTAGCAATTAAAAATTTACAATTCCAGATTCTATCTAGTTTGGGGTTAAAAAGGAAATGGGTAAGATATTAGAAGTAATGTCATAAAACTTAATTATAAAAATGTAGATTAAAAAGGTAACCATGTCATTCAAATTGAACTAAGCCTGATAACATATCTGAAATATTTCCATGTTTTAACAGATTGGAAAACATGTTAAATAAACATGTAACTGTTCTAGATTTTAGGACATATAATTTTCTAAATGTAAGCAAAGTCTAAGGTTTTTCTTTGGCATAAAAATATGCAAAAATGTGGATATGTAATAGAATAGGCCATTTTTTTATATCACTTGGTTATGGGTTTAATAAATGTTTGCTTTTTGTTACTCGTTGATTTTTGCTTTGTTTTTGGTGGCATTGCCATTAAATTTTCTGCATTTTTCCAGTTCGTGTAAAAATCAGAGTAAACCCATATTGAGAGAAATACTCTATTTTTATAAAACTTCCCATACATGTGCAATCCACCACAGATTTTCTCAAAGAGACTTCAAATTAACAAGCTTTGTACAGTGACAAAGTTTGGAGTCCACTTCAACATAACTGTTTTTCCTTAAGCATCAAGTTGTGTCTCCACCAATGGTGGGAAAGTTATGGCTGAGCGCAGATTTCAAAGCTCAGCAAGAATGTGCTGCTTCAGAAAACTAAAAGGAAAAAAAAGAAAAAAGTTGCAAACCTTTTGTGGGGTAGGTAGAGGACATACAATTGCTTATTCATTTATTCCAAAATCATGTTTGAGGAAACTCAAACTCTGCTGGCAGTGAAATTCAAAGACAAGACAATGCCTGTATCTTGGAGGAAATTGTCTAGCACCATTAGCAATGGAGTTTCCTCAAAAGATGTTATAAAATCTGAGTATTTTTAATATAGTATTAAATGGAAATTCAATAATGGCTAAATTTATTTGATACAGTAAAATAAATCTCCATAAAATGTCATTTATCAATCAGAAACTCACATTAGTTGGCTCCTTTTGAGTGATGCTATAAAGACTTATGTTGATAAATAATTTACGAAGTTGTTTAAGAAACTAAAAGAAACTTGAGACTCCTTAGCACTCATCCCAGACTTCACAGAGAAGTAAAGACCCGTACTGGGTGAACATGGTAGAAGAGGCACATACTTCAGAGAAAGGTATGCATAGGCTTAGACCAAAATATGGGGGACATTGAATCAACAGGCAGCTTCAAATAATTATTAGGTAGAAGGGGTGCAGATGGCATCCTAGAGAGCTGGACAATAGGGAAAGGTGGATCAAAGACCTGGAGAGTTAAATGAGGCAAATCAGGAAGAATCTTATAAGCTGGGTCTGATAGCTTTGGAACTTATCCCTCAGGCAGTGGAAAGCCATTGAAACATTTTAAGCCTGGCCTGGGCATGGCATGACCAAATATACATTTTAGAAAAATCACCCTTGAAATAATATGTAGATAGACCTGCAAGATTTGAACTGGAGGCAGGAAATCCACTTAGGAAGTCGTAAAATATTCCAGGTAAAAGGTAGTGACAGACTATACTGACACAATGGCAACGTGAGGAAAGTGAATGATACAAATTGGGAAAATTTTTAGGAGGTAACAACAGAAAGACTGAGGGTGAGAAGTAAGAGAGTAAAATGAGTCTGACACTCAAGCAAATTTGTATGACTTCTTTCTGTATGTAAGGCATTGTGCCAGTCACCAGAAGCATAAAAATATCTTTGGTTTGGGTGATTCTGTAAATCCCGGGGCAAATTACTGGGATGACTCATATAGTTGAGGAGTAGGTTTCAGATAGAAAAGAATGTATTCCTGTCTGCATGTGTTGAGTTTGAGAAATTGATGATGCAGAGTAAGCAGCTGTCAATACCAAATTATAATACAAGTAAAATACTGAAGGTAAAGGATAAATCTCAGAGTCTGGAATTAAAATTGTTTGATTCTGCCTTTGTATTATTTTTATCAGAATTTATAAATATCATATTTACGATAAAAATTTTAACACTTATTTATCAAGTCTTTTTAAGTGTTGTACATGTGTTATCACAGTTAATCTCCAAAATTGTGTGTTATAGGAATTATTATACCCATTATACAAATAACTGTGCCAAGCTCAGGATCACTCTGGGCTATGAATATATATTTTATCTGTATATCCTTTTCATTGAATATTATACCAAATCCTTGTTTAAGGATTGTTTAATCCTTATTTCCTTCCTTAATAAACATTCAAATTCTTAGTGCTTACAGTTTTAATATGTTCAGTTTCTTCCTAATCTTTCCCTTTCTCTTTCCTCTCCACCCTCTTCCACTTCGCCTCCCTCCCAGTCTCCCTCCCTCCTTCCTTTCCTCCCTCCCTCTTTTCCTTCTTCCTTTTCTTATCTCCATGATAGATATTTAATAGGTTTTTATATCCAAGTTGTACAATGATGCTAAAAAGTCAACTTTCTTTTTGGTGTCACACAATATCCTGATTAATATTTTCTCTGTCTTCCCACATCTTTTTTGAAGCCTGTGCTAAGATTTGGGCATGATCTCAGTAGCTCCCCCTTTCAAATAATGGTATCTAGGAACTCAGGCACACTGAACAATGTTATCCAGTTACTGTTCTAAAACAAACAAACAACAACAAAAATCCCTAAATTATCAGGTAATATTCAAAAGTCTAGTATTTTCTCTTGGAAAAATGTAAAACAAAAGGATAGTAACCAGGAATGAGAACAATCACATGTTGGTGAAGAAGTTATAAGTTGGTAATTGCTTTCCTTTACTTTTCAAAAAATAGTAGTTAGAGCATATTGTATTCAGTTTTTTAATAATTTTTCCAGTTTTATAAAAGAAAATTTTTTCTTTTTTTTTTTTTTTTTGGTTAGACCAAGTCTATAGTTAACACAGTTTTCTGGGGGAAAAAAAGTTCTTCTTTTATAAAATAACAGGATGCACTGGACATATGTATACCTGACTGAAACAAAGTCTCACAAAATAACTGTTTTGTTTTTAATGCTAACTTTATGAAGGTATGATTCACATATCCTAAAATGTATCCTTTTGAAGTATATTCAGTGAGTTTTTGTATATTCACAGAGTTGTGTAACCATCACCACTATCTAATTTTAAATCATTTTTATCACCCACCAAAAAAAACCCTGTACTCATTGGCAGTATTCCCCATCCCCGCAGCCCAGCCCCTGGCAACCTCCAATCTGCTTTCTGTCTCTGTGGATTTCGCTATTCTGGACATCTCATTTAAATGGAATCATATAATATATGATCTTTTGCAACTAGCTTATTTGACTTAGCATAATGTTTTCAAGGGTCATCCGAATCATATTTCTCTACTTCATTCCTTTTTATTGCTGAATTATATTTCATTGTACGGATAGATCACATTTTGTTTATCCAGCCATCAGCTGATGGACATTTGGGCTGTTTCCACTTTTCACCTCTTCGGAATAATGCTTTTATCAACCTTCGTGGTTTTGTGTAGACATAGGTTTTCATTTCTGTGGGATATATAGCTAGGAGTGGAAATTGACAAAAATTATTTACAATACTCTGTATAGCTCACAATTTTTGGTGTTCAGGCACAGCATGCCATTTTCTATTCTCCCTGTTCTTTACCATTTCATTTTTAAATGCTAGTTAAGTCCCTCTAAACTGATATAACTTTAAATGAGTTACAACCCACAATTTGGAAAACTCTGGGCTGGATGATTCATGAGGGTTTTTCCAGATTTAACATGACAGCACTTTATATGGCCTTATTGTTCTAGGTGCTTCATAAACAGTTTCCATTTAGTATTTGTAACAACCCTTAGAAGCAAGTGTAATTAGCCCCATTTTATGCAGGTGTAAACTGAGAATCAAATAAATAAAATAACTTTGCCTCTAAGGCCCATGCTGTTGTGTGCTTTATTGAAATAACATCCAGCTACGTTCAATTGATCCTTTCAATCTTACTGAGTCATCTCATAGTCCTCCCAGGTTGGTCATTTGAATGTCCTTGGATCCTTACTTTTATTACCTGGCTGAATGAGAAATGTCTTTTAGCCCACTTTCTTATTTATTTGTTTGTTTATTTATTTACTATAAAGTTTACATTTTTCTTTTTCTGTCTGTACTGTTAATATATATTTATTACACAAAATATGAAAAATAGTGAAATTAAAAAATCAAAAACAATCTTTCTAAACACCTGCAATCCCAACATGAAAATATTTTTAGCTTCATGGTATATATACTAACAGTCTCTCTTTTAACAAACTGGACTCATCCTGCACATAATGTTCTGCAAATTGGAAGAGTATGCATAATACATGATTGAGTATATTTGCTTTTCACTTTACACTAGAGTCTATCCTTCGTCAATAATGTACTTCCCTTGACTACTGAGTTTACAGCCTCTTATGCCTGACTCTCTTTTGTTTCCTTCCCCAAATTAGTATGAAATTAGATTTTCTAACTTTTAAACATTGGGAGTTTCTGGATCTCTGCCAGTTTCCTCTCAGGAACAACTCCCAAGATTCCCTAATCTTCTCACTTTTAGCTAATTTATTACTTCTCCCACAATCTATTCTGATTATTTCCAACTTTGCCCCACTTTCCAGGCTTCTGTTTTTCTTCAGAGAGGGATTGTGAATATCATTTTTAACAAGAACAATTTAATGCCTCTGCCCATTTTGTGATTTTTTTTTACCAGTGCCAGTTGGTAACTTTCTAGATAATTTGCCAACCCCAATTCATAAGTTTGAAACCTCATTTGAGGACCATCTCAGTGACAAACTGATTAAAACTTTAATTATTGGGTCAGGGGGAAGCAGAATCAAAGGATAGCTTGTAGTAATTCTTAAAAGCTAAGAAAGTCCCTGCATGCATTTTGGATTATAACTTCTTGAAAACAGGAATGACTTTTAACTCAGCCTCTTTCCTGGGACACAGGTGGTGTTCTGTAGATCTTTGCTTGATGATTGTAAGTGAACTGACCCCATCTCATCCCTTCTCCCTCCACCGAGATAAAGGCAGAAGCCATATAGTGGTAGTATTCACATTTCAATCACAGGTAGTGAGTAGCATGGCCATATGTACCCAAGGAGGCAATTTCTTTTTTCTCTTTATTTAACAAGCATTCTTGAGCTCTTGTGGTAAACCTGTCTCCATAGTAGGTGCTCAGAAATTGCTGGTAGGAGGAATTCAAGATGATTAGAAGTCTGTGTCCTTCCCTCATTGCACGTATAACCTCACTGTGTTAGGCAGAACCTTTCCACAGTAAGCAGTAGAGAGCGACCACGAGGAATAGGAAGTGAAAAATAAGATTGGGGGTTTTTTCACATGATAAATATTCAGTGATTTGTCATATTTATTTGATTTGAAGACATAGGTCATGGGAATATTCAGTGCAAAGTGGATTCAGCTCAGGATGACTCATCTAAATGCAAAGGGCAGAAATAAGTAATAATCATAGAAAGGACTGTATTTTTGCTGAGATAGAGAATGTGAATAATTACACATAAAGGTCGAGATGATCTGGCTTTAAAGGAGACATTCTGGTAAGATATTTTAAGTTGTAGAACATAAATAGCATATTAAAATCAGTATTTTAATTTAAAATCATATTTTCATGAAGACAGCTCAAAGTTATTTTATAAACCAGTGGACAAAGTATTTTCCTAAAGAAATGAATACAGTTTTAAAACTAAAGGTTGTTGGGGCTTCCCTGGAGGTGCAGTGGTTAAGAATCCACCTGCCAATGTAGGGGACATGGGTTCGAGCCCTGGTCCGGGAAGATCCCACATGCCACGAAGCAACTAAGCCCGTGCGCCACAACTACTGAGCTTGTGCTCTAGAGCCCTCAAGGCACAACTGCTGAACCCATGTGCCACAACTACTGAAGCCCACGCACCTAGAGCCCATGCTCCTCAACAAGAAAAGCCACCGTGATGAGAAGCCCGTGCACCGCAACGAAGAGTAGCCCCCACTCGCTGCAACTAGAGAAAGCCCGCATGCAGCAAGGAAGACCCAACGTAGCCAAAAATAAATAAATAAATAAATTTATTTGAAAAACCCAAAAACTAAAGTTTGTTATAAAATGTTATCCAAATAAGTTAAAAAACTAAGTTGTATTTTAAATTATTACATAATTTGAAGTACAAATACTTTTTAGAACAGTAAGCATTATTTTACTTTTTTTGGCACTGCTTTGACTCTATACACAGATTGTTTCACTTGTGTGTTTTTTCTGTCTTTTTGACTCTTAAATCTCTGAAGGCAGAGATCCTATAACCTATTTTTTGTATCTACTTACATCTTAGATATTCTCATTAAATGTTGATTGAATTAAAATCCCCCTCGAATGTTACTTTTATCCCCGAATGTTTATTTTTATCATTTTGGAGGTATTTACCTTTCTTACAAGGCATAGACTGAGTATATTCTTAATTTGCTTTAGGTTTTTCATAAAAAAGAAAGTACGGTTTTAATCACAAAATGTTACCTATATTAGTCTATCATTTCAGTCTGTTCCATTCTCAGAGAATGGAGCCCTCAACCATTTGAATCAGCGTAATAAATGTGCCCCATAAATGAAAGTGTTTCTTTACTATTATCTAGGTGACATTAGACCTTTCCACAGGTTACAGGGACTGATTTGGGATAATGGAACAAATCTGTGGGGAAAGCCATCTCAGTATGTGGACTGTGTGAATGGATTATCTTATGGATCGAAGCCCGTGATTTTCAGGCTGATGTCCAGACACCAGATGGCTTTAAAATCCTTTCATCCAGAACACTAGCAGCCTGCTTTAGTCACATTGCTCTTGCTAATATTTGTAGAGCATCTATTTGGTCCCCGGTGCATGCACTTATTATTCTATTAGGCAGGCATTATTCCTTTTGAAGCTAGATCACATGGCTCCTGGGCTATGTTGCAATCATTGACGTTAATCACTATTTGTCCAGCCCGAGGCTGTAAAGTTCCTATATATGATATATGCATCTTCTAGGAAAGGACTTTTCAACAGCCAATTCATAAAAATGAAGAAAAGAAATGACTTAGCACTATCAGGAATTTCAAAATTAAGTGGCACATCTTCCTACCCAAATACATGTTAATAATAGATAGTTAAGGTTGCTAAGAAAAAAGATCCTGCATCCTAAAGATGGATGAAAAAACTAGTTTATGAGGGGCTAGCACAAAAACTTCCTTGTCATTTTCAAAAACACACAGGCTAATTTTGGATAGTAAGAAAAGGTTTTATGAGAGCTATTCATCTCAAGAGTTCCAAATATTCCTTAAACACTACATATGTGTTTTTATCCTCCTCTCAGCTTTTGTCTTCTCTTGATCAATAGGAATAGGAATTTCCCATCTGTATAACAATGTAGTTGGACTCTGAATACTTCTCTTTTGAATACCGATCCATATAAGTTGTAGGCATAATAAAAAAGGGCCTCCTTGCTTTGGTTGCAAACTTTCTGCAGAAAAATCATTATCCTGTACCTTAAATTTGTAATTGTGTTACCCTCTTATGTACTAGAGTTCTGAATTTACCTCAGTTGACAAAGAAATGAAATTTTGCAGCTTTTGTCTGACATGCATACTGTTTATGATTTTAGGGATTATATTCATTTTCAGCATTAAATTCACAGACTAAGCAAAATGTCAAACTTTGTTTACTAATTTTATACTTATCTATTCTTTTAATATCCTGTCTTGGTTCTCTAGTTATAACATAGATGAACGTAAAGTTTACTAGAAACATTTGCCATTAGCTTCTTCTTAAAAAAAAAAAAAATTAAATTTGAGGATAATCCTACCTCCAGAGCTTATTCTGTTCCTGGCCATTGACTGTGACAGTGGAAGGCTCATCTGAAAGCACCGGAGCGTCCCATCTAAAAGCATAAAACATATTACATTTCATGAAAAAGCTAATTCAGATTGTTTAATTCTGGTAATATTGCCTCTGTCACCTTCAAAATCAAAATGTTCTTTCCTGTTATTATAAGGAAAACAACCAAATTGCTAAAAAAACCCATTTGAATACACAGCTGCCTTATGTTGCATACTAATTTGATTAAAAATGCTCGCGCCTCACCAGCATTTTTACATAAAGCACAATGGTGAATTCAACAAAGACTATTTTTAAAAGATATCTGTGGCAGCGTCGATGACCAGTGTCTTCAGTAGTTGACCACTGGCCCCCCCGGACTGAGCAAAAATCTTTCTGGCGGTCTTGGAAGGCATGAAACAATTGTCGAGCTATATTTGTTTGCTCACTGCTTTGGGCACTGAGCCAACCTCATTGAAATAACTGCATTAGTCAAGTGTATCCAAATTATTACAACACAGCGTCCATCCCAGTTATTGCTGTTGAAGCATTTTCTGAAGCTTCATGTCACTAGAACACATTTATTTGAAGGGTGAGCATCCCATAAATTCAGGTCCACTTGGATTTATAGAAAAGTAGCAAAACTACCTTCACAAGTGGCTTTGTATTTTCCTCTGTACAAGAAGGAGCCTTTGAAGGGCTTGTTGTTAGGATCTTATTAAGTCAGAAGAGCTTCCAACCCTCTTCAAGATATTTCCATCCTTTATTTTTTCTTTCATTTCTTCATTTCTTTCTTGGGGTGATTTTTATTTAGTGTTAATATTTATCTGCCTTTTAACTGACCAAGTTTCTTTCCAATAATGAATGTGAGGGGTAAAATCATTGGTAGTCAGTAAAAGCCAAGCTACCAAAGTCTATGCAATTAAATACACTGAGATTTTAGAAATCTATCCCATATCTGATAGGTGAGCCACAAATTAGGTCTGCATACATAAAAAGAAATTCCAGGTCTCTCTTGATGACCATTCTGCTGAATTCATACATCAATGAGCATATTCTCCAAACGCCTCATAAGGCCAACAATAAGCCAACAATAAGATATGTTGTTTCAGAAGACACATTCGCTCCTTCATCCACAAGGTTGTTAATTAGGTAGCATAAAAATTTATCTGACATAACCCATGTTGACTATTTAGTCTTCCAAATTAACTCTGCATTGAATAACGTTTGGGTTTGTTTTCTATTTTGGTTTTGGTTTTTTGAGTTGCCTGCCCTACTTTCCTACTCATTCCCTTTATCTTATCTAGAGACTTTTTACTCATGTATAGTCTAGGCTGCTGTGTGCCTCAAGTTGCTTCTTAAAGTCTTGGATTAATAATTTCATTGTCTGTTATATGAAAATAATAACATCTGCCATTTGTCTTTCAAGACTATTCGGAAGACTAATGAAAAAAATATATAAGCTATTTCAAATTCAAGAAAATTTCTATCATAAATTTAATGTTCAGTATCATTTTGCCATTTGGCCTCCAAAATTAAACACACCCTGGAAAAATATTTTAAAACTTATGGGAAAATAAGCCTAGCTAAATTTCTCTGAAAAATTATAATGAATGAAATAGTTATGTTTCCATACAGATTTATTTCATTAAAAGCTATGTGGTATGAAGTATGAATTAAACACAAAATGTAATCTTAGTTTTCTTCTTATAATATATAAAAAAATCCTCCAGGAAAATAATTATGCCAAGAATTAATAGAATTAGGAGTTCTATGATTCTTCTGTTATTGTCCTTTGGTAAAAAGTGTGCTGCACCTATATTTAAGTTAAAAATAATAAGTTTATATCTCAACAGTATTTATCAAGCACTCACCCTGTCAATTACTCTGAGACTTCCAGAGTTTTTAAGAATAAATGCCCAAACAATTGGAAGGTGATTAAATAAAACATAAGGCAACTATGACCTCAAATATACAAACAATGAATTTAAACTATAAATACTAACTTAACAAATATCATGGAAATTACCTAGATATAATGTAAAGTGATAAAAGTTTATATGTGACAATGTAAAAATATGATAGTAATGGGGTTAAATTATGTACGTATATAGTTATACAGTAGTTTTAAATTATACTAAATCACATATATATATGTTTGATATGTATGTGTATTTGATAGGAAATTTTAAGTTAAGTTTATCATTGAGTTGTAGAGTATTGATGATTTTATTTATGTCTTTATAATTTCTTCTATTTTTTAAATATTGTTTTAAAACTTTGCATTTCTTAAGTTTAACGCAATGTTAATATTTTAATAATGTTATTATAAAGTTATAAAAGAAGCTAGTACACTACCTTTGAAGCAGGTGATTTATCCTGTGATAAACCTTGCATTTAATTAGTCCCCAACGCTTTTTGGTCTGTTTTATAGTAAATTACTATTAAGTTTGTGGTAAGGTATACTTCCTCAAATACTTATCTTATTGTCACTTTATTAGAAACCAATGTGATTAAAATTTTAAATTTAATCTCTGAAGATTACATTATAGTTACTAAATTTACCTGGACATCATTATGGTGGTAGTGTAGAGATAGGGTAGGAGTCATTTTCTATGTGAAGTTTAGGAATTCTTACAATATTTTAGAAAATGCCTCTGGTGTTAGAGAGTTATACTAGAGATCATATAAAAGATAGGAAGAACATTCCTGAAATTGCAATATATTATTTTTAGGCCTCATTCTTTTTCATTACCTATATTTACTCTTTTCTCCTTGACAAAAATGAAGGTATCCTTAAATCTTTATTTGATGATTTCACCTAGGATACAAAGAGACAAAAGTAACAATTCACAGTTAAGATACAGGACAAACATTTTCTCAGCTCTGTTATCACCTGTAAATAAAAACACAGTTATGAAACAAATAAGCTGGAAAATTGCTATTTGCATTATAAATATTTTTATATCATGGTTCATTTCACAATTATGTAAAAACTTTTTTCAAGAATGGCCCTATTTCATAGTACAAAGAAATTATTCTAGTGCTAGAGCCTCTGTTTCTAGAAACTTCTATAATATTCTACTGTTACAGTATAGTTATCACAAGTTACTACTACAAAACTGAGTCCAGATGTTTGAAGCATAGTATTTTACTTTCCTAGGGCTCCCATAACAAAGTACCACAAACTCGATGACTTAGGAAAACAAAAATTGATTGTTTTACAGTTCTGGAGAATAGAAATCCAATAGTAAAGTGTCAGCAGAGCCACGTTCTCTCTAAAGCCTTTAGAGAAGGATCTGTCTTAGGCCTCTCTCCTAGTTTCCAGTAGCTTCAAGCGTTTCCTGACTTATAGATGGACATCTTCACACCATCTTCCCTCTGTGTGTGTCTGTGGCTGTGTCCAAATTTCCCCTTTTTGAAAGATCTCCGATTCTATTGGATTAGGGCCCACAGTAATGACCTAATTTTAACTTGATTACATCTGTAAAGACCCTATTTCCAAACAGGCCACATTCTGAGGTACTGAGGATAGGACTCTAGTATATATGTTTAGGCGGACAGAATTCAGCTGTGAACATCTGTGATCTACCATTCTTACAAATTCTAAGCTTCGATGTTGATCTTTTGTATTTAGAATGGTTAAAGTTACTTTTCAATAAAAAGCAAATTGATAGTATTTAAGAAAGTGCTTTTCTTGAGGACAAATCCTTTGACTTAGCATACCCTTGAAGAATTATAAATGCTGAAAAACAGCAAAACCCAGCTCATCATTAGGCCTTCACTGCAGAGAGTTAAAGAAGGCTAAGTGTGCATCCAGAGTGTGGTGTTCCTTGTTGCTTAGTCTATAGTCTGTAGAAAGATTTTTGAACTTACAAGGGGACGTGAAGATCAAGGCATTTTAGGTTGGAAGTACCTCTTTTCATTTCACAGATGAAGAGACACTTGAAGGCCCTGAGCAATATTTGGCCAGAAAATAAAAACTTGCTGGCAGATGGATTAAGCAGACAAAGTTTCATCCATAAAGAATATTTTATGCCCTAAAATACACAAAATTAGAGACATCAATCGGGAAGCTGATATTTTCATACATAACAAACATAGCCAGTAAAATGCATACATATCACAGAAATGGAACTCCCAAAATGTAGGCTAATACTTTGTAACATATTGGTTAAATGATGAGATGCAGAAACTATGGAAGGAAAGGAAGGAACTTAGAGAAAGAGCAACCATTAATATCTGCCCTGTGACATCATAAGCCTGAGGTTTGAATTCACTTTTTCCTTGTTGTGCTGTTTATATTTTTTCTCCTAATTCTGCTCTGATTATTTAGCTGACCAAAGCAATTAAAGTAGGATAAGTTGTGACATCTTTGCTTTTTCAGTTGATTTTCTTTTAAGTAACATAAAGACAGAAGACAGTTGCATGTGCCTTCATGAAGTGCTTACAAAATTTATGTAGTTCTTGAAATTGCCAAAAGTATCTACATACAGAAGATAGCACAGTCCCATTTCTAATACAATGTTTTTGCCATACACAATAAATGTGAGAGCTGAGTTAAAGCAAGGAATCCTTTACTTTGTGAGAGTCAGTCAAATATTAGTTGCATAAGACATTTCTATATTTCTATACAGAGTCTTATCTTTAGTAATAAAAGTTTAAATTATCATTGAATGAGTATATGAAAAAGCTATTCAGTAGCAAACATAAATTGTTTCATCTCTTACTGAATTATGGGTTGTAGCATTATCATAAAATTGATGACTTATTTTTCTTCTAAAATATTTTAAATATTAAATAGTATCATTATACTCTGAAATTACTGTATCCTTTCTCGCTTATAGTTAGCTTTGTCATGTAAAGGTTTTCATTTTTAATAAGTGCATGCTGTACTTATTTTATACTAAAGCAGTAAGATATGAGAAGTTGTCTTTCTCCAGGCCATCAAAAATGAAATCAGGCTACCAAGACACCCAGAATTTGAAAATGGTTTTTAAAGTGGGTGGGATGGGATTTATGTTTAAATCATACTATGCCAAGTTGTGTGTCCCTGGCCAAAGATTTCTAGGTGTGGGGAGAAAAAGAAGTTTAGACCTAAATGCAAATATAAGATATTAAAATATTTTAAAAGTTCACTCCTTGGACAATCAGCTAGAAATCAAGCCTAATACATCCCGATTCAGTTTATTTTTAATATATACACATTTATTTCGTGTTTGCTGAAGTCAACATCATCTACCAGCCAACTTCACATTGAAGGCCTTTTATTCAGAAATCTAGTAGCTCCTAGGTTACACCTATGATGCTTTTGTTCTGTAAGTTAAAGTCATGCACGCATTTTTGTTAGAGGAAATGTTTACACTTCTTTAGACTGAACTATCTCAACTGTATGTAAATATGATAGAATTACTTTATTGAGATACCTTAGAATTCATAGAGATCAAGGCCAAAGCAAATCAGATTAAATTTTGACATAGATTTTCATGAATGTTAAACTCTAAGTTTCTTATGATAAGGGACAAAATTGAATGCATCATTTATTCCCTCAAGCATTCTGCACAGGACCTGGCAAACTCGATTTCAGTAACTCTTGACGTTGTTAGTTAGCAAAGATTTACTGAGCACCTATTATATGCCCAGGACTATGTTCAATACTAAACAGGGGGCGGAGTCAAGGTGGCAGATTAGAAGGACACAAAGATCGCGTCTCCTCACAGCTAGGGCACCTACCAGGCACTGGTGGGGGACCACGGACACCTAAGGTGATGGGAGGAACCCCCGAGTGACTAGGTAGGATGTGGAGGGAGGGCGGGTGGAAGAGAAGTGGAGGCAGAAAGGGACTGGCACCCCTGAGGGGCAGCTGGATGAGGGGAGGGGTTCCCATTCCCGGAGGGACCCACCCACAGTTAGGGGATCAACGGGGATGGGGAGAGACCCTCAGGAAAGCTGAGGATCTGAAGGGAACACAGCCAGCATTTCCTCTGCCCTCTTGGGCCCTGAAGAGCCTGCTGATGTCCTAGCCTAATCCTACGCCCTCTGAGGCTGCCTCCAGCAGTCCTTAGCCTAAGCCCCTCCCCCACATCCCCACCCAGGGACTTGTCTCTGAATTACGCACTCTGAGGCCCCCTCGGCTGTGCAGCCTTTTGCATGCTGCATGGGTCCTGAGCCTAGGCCCCACCCCTGCCATAAACCCCACCCTCAACTAAGCTCCACCCCACAGCCAAGGCCTTTTTGGGCCTTTTTTTCTTTCTTAGGTTGTAGTTGTGTTTTATGTCATTGTTTCACTTATATTCTTATATTTTCTAAAAATTTATTTTTCTAATTTATTTTATTCTTTATTGTTTGTTATTGTACTGCTCCTTTTTTTTTTTCTTTTGCTGCATCACACAGCTTGCGGGATCTTAGTTCCCAGGCTGAGGATCAGGCCTGAGCTCCTGTGGTGGGAGGGCTGAGTCCAAACCACTAGACAAATGGAGAACCTCAGACCCTAGGGAATATTCATCGGAGTGAGGTCTCCCGGAGTTCCTCATCTCAGCACCAAAACCTGGCTCTACCCAACTGCCTGCAAACTCCAGTGCTGGACACCTCAGGCCAAACAACCAGTAAGATAGGAACACAGTCCCACCTGTCAAAAAAATGAGATGACAAAAAAATTTTATAGACGAAGGAGCAAAGTAAAAATGTACAAGACCAAATAAATGAAGAGGAAATAGGGAACCTACCTGAAAAAGAATGCAGAGTAATGATAGTAAAGATGATCCAAAATCTTGGAAATAGAATGGAGGGACAGATCGAGAAAATACAAAAAATGTTTAACAAAGACCTAGAAGAACTAAAGAACAAACAATGATGAACAACGCAATAAATGAAATTAAAAATACACTAGAAGGAATCAATAGCAGAATAACTGAGGCAGAAGAGCGAATAAGTGAACTGGAAGATAGAATGGTGGAAATAACTGCCAAGGAGCAGAGTAAAGAAAAAAGAATGAAAAGAATTGAAGACAGTCTCAGAGACCTCTGGGACAACACTAAACACACCAACATTCGAATTATAGGGGTCCCAGAAAAAGAGAAAGTGAAAGGGTCTGAGAAAACATTTGAAGAGATTAGTCAAAAACTTCCCTAACATGGGAAAGGAAATAGCCACCCAAGTCCAGGAAGCACAGAGAATCCCATACAGGATAAACCCTAGGAGAAACACACCAAGACACATGTTTATCAAACTAACAAAAGTTAAATTCAAAGAAAAAATATTAAAAGCAGCAAGGAAAAAGCAACAAATAATATATAAGGGAATCCCCATAAGGTTATCAGCTGATTTTTCAGCAGAAACTCTTCAGGTCAGAAAGGAGTGGCAGGATTTATTTAAAGTGATGAAAGGGTAAAATCTACAACCAAGATTACTCTACCAAGCAAGGATTTCATTCAGATTTGATGGAGAAATCAAAAGCTTACAGAGAAGCAAAAGCTAAGAGAATTCACCACCACCAAACCAGCTTTACAGCAAATGCTAAAAGAACCTCTCTAGGCAGGAAACACAAAAGAAGAAAAGGATCCACAAAAACAAACCCAAATCAATTAAGAAAATGGTAACAGGAACGTACATATCAATAATCACCTTGAATGTAATTGGATTAAATGTTACAAACAAAAGACACAGACTGGCTGGATGAATACCAAAACAAGACCAATATATATGCTGTCTACAAGAGACCCACTAAAGACCTAGGGACACATATAGACTGAAAGTGAGGGGATGGAAAAAGCTACTCCATGCAAATGGAAATCATAAGAAAGCTACAGTAGCAATATGCATATCATATAAAATAGACTTTAAAATACTGTTACAAGAGATAAGGAAGGACACTACATAATGATCAAGGGATCAATCCAAGAGGATATAACAATTATAAATGTTTATGAACCCAACATAGGAGCACCTCCGTACATAAGGCAAATGCTAATAGCCATAAAAGGGGAAATCGACAGTAACACAATAATAGTGGGGGACTTTAACACCCCATTTACACCAATGGACAGATCATCCAGACAGAAAATAAATAAGGAAACACAAGTTTTAAATGACACAATAGAACAGATAGATTTAATTGATATTTATAGGACATTCCACCAGAAAGTGGCAGAATACATTTGATTCTCAAGTGCACACAGAACATTCTCCTGGATACATGACATCTTGGGTCACAAATCAAGCCTTGGAAAATTTAAGAAAATTGAAATCATATCAAGCGTCTTTTCCAACAACAATGCTATGGTACTAGAAATCAATTACAGGAAAAAAAACTAAAAAACACAAAAGCATGGAGGCTAAACAGTGCACTGCTAAATAACCAAGAGATCACTGAAGATATCAAAGAGGAAATAAAAAAATACCTAGAAACAAATGACAATGAAAACACGATGAGCCAAAACCTATGGGACACAGCAAAAGCAGTTCTAAGACGGGAGTTTATAGAAATTCAATATCACCTCAAGAAACAAGAAAAATCTCAAATAAACTATCTAACCTTACGCCTAAAGCAACTAGAAAAAAGAATAAAGAAAACCCAAAGTTATTAGAAGGAAAGAAATCATAAAGATCAGAGCAGAAAGAAATGAAATAGAAATGAAGAAAACAATACCAAAGATTAATAAAACTAAAAGTTGGTTCTTTGAGGAGATAAACAAAATTGATAAAACTTTAGACTCATCGAGAAAAAAAGGGAGAGGACTCAAATCAATAAAATTAGAAATGAGAAAGGCGAAATTACATCTGACACCTCAGAAATACAAAGGATCATAAGAGACTACTATGGGCAACTCTATGCCAATAAAACGGACAACCTGGAGTAGATCTATTAAGTGCTATAGGCATCAGGCATTCTTTATATATTACACAAATTATATAAATACATGACTTAATCCTCATAGTGACTATGCAGAAGTGGTATTTTTGCCATTTTACAGATGAGGAAATTTAGACTTAGATTAAATAATTTATTTTCCCAAGTAATATATGTAATTAAAAGCAGGTCAATCTAGAAAATTCTGAATCCATTCCAAATTTTCAACTGTTATCCGAAACATCTGTAAATATAATTTTTGCTTTCTTCTAGTATATTGAATAATACCATGATTTTGATTGTTACATGTTTGTAATTAAACTGAAATAATATAATGTTGAGAAACTGAAAGGACAGAATGTGCTGAATGTGACCAGACAGTAATTTGCTTTTAGAAAAATCATATTACATAATTGCTAGAAATCTGAGCGTTGGTATTATGCTGTAATTTCTTTTTTAATCTGATTCCAGGGGTCCGGTTACTCCTCAGAAATCTTTTTCTAGATAAAGAAAATGTATTGGAAAGTGTGGCGACTTTTGAATTATACCCTGGCAATTTAATTTATATGAAATTATTTTGGTTTTAAGATAAAAAATGTTAATTAGCATCCAAATCTGGTGTCTCAATTATATTAAGTTTAGTTTTACAAATGCTAAAATAGGACTTTATGCCATACAGCCAATCTAACCACTTAAAGGTCGATTCATTTAATCTTTACAGCAATGTAGTGATATATCTGCCTTTTTCAGAGGCACAGAATAATAAGCCAAAACCCCAGTCTACGTTTGGCTCCAGACTTCATGCCTCTCACCATTACTCTAGGTAGCCACTTGTTTGTTAGGCTAAATTTATTGTTTATAATAATTCTTGGTAGAATTTTAGTCTCTGTATAATGTTCATATGAGAATGTTTACTTAAATATTTGTAGTTTTTCAGAGAATACAGTTTATTGAAATAGAAGACATCTATTTATTACTTAATCTTCCTTTTATATAATCTTGCGCTATTTACCTTTGTTGATATACCATGTTTTTAACATCTGCACACACATGTTTATAACCTGATTGTAGTGTTCTTCTATTTTACATTGCAGTATTCATTAGGTATTTTCTCCAAATAAAATCTTTATGTTTTAAAAACTAGGCAGTCAGTGCTAGTGCTTTAGTTACTGTCTTTTCTTTTTCATTTTTATATCCCTTTTTATAAAGTATGTATCTGTTCTTGCGCTAATGAAACCTGATTCTTTGTAGTCCTTTATAAGCTGATCTTTTTCTGACAATTACTGCTCACTCTTTTTTGAATCTGTGAAACATGTTTTCCATTAACTATGGAAAATTCTCCACCGTTATGGTTCCATTTTTTTCTAACTTTTCAAATGTGCAGAGAAGTAACGTGAGCATACAACCTTCACCTTGATTCAAAAATTACTGATAATTTCTTAGGCCAGTTCTTACTGAACCATTTGAAAGTAAGTTGCAGATATAATTTTCAGAGCCTGTCTCTTAAAAATAATGACATTTGCCTAAGTAACCACAATATCACACCAAGGAAAATTGAAACCAATTTCTGGCTAATACTAATATATCCCCATTGTCCACGAATGTCTTCTACAACTGCTTTTTAACTAATATATAATCAAGTTGCATATTATGCATTTTTGTTTCTTAATCTCTCTGATGTACTGTAGGCTCCACCCATATTTTATATATATATAAACATTGACTTTCTTTGAAAAGGTCAAGCCAATATTCTGTAAAATAATTGCCTTCTGAATTTGTCCGATTATTTTCTTGTGACGACTTGCTCCTCTATTTCCTGTATTTTCTGTAATATTCAAATATATATCTAAAAGTTTGAGTATAATCAGATTAAATAATTTTGGCAGGAACACGTATAGATGATGCATTCCATTAAGGGCTCATAATTCCACTATTAATGATGCTAACTTTGATCATTTCTTTAAGGTGGTAACTGACAATTTTCTCTATTATTAATATGTATCTTCCCACTGGTAATTAATAAATAATTTATAGGGTGATGTTTGCCATCATATCTTGTACTCTGTCAAAATAGTGATTTTCTAATTCTAATACTCTTTTTATATTTAAAAGCTGACATTCTTATGTTAAAATAAAAAAAATCCAAACAAACAAACAACGACATCAATAACAACAACATGCCTCATTAAATGGTCATGAACTGTAGTTTCTCCTTAAAAGACAAGGTAAAAGCTTATTTCTTTCTCTTTACAAATTTCAGTATAAGTATTTGGTGGAAATGTTAGGATCTTTTTTTCTTTTATCAATATCACTGTGGACTTATGGATTTCATTGAGTCATTGTTCTTGTTTGACACTTAAATTGTTCCAAATCTGTCAAGTAGAAACCCTTCAAGCCAGCTCCTATGACCTTTTGATATGCCCCTTTTGGTCTCTTGGTAAACTATGTATGGCATAACAGACTTTCTCAGTTTCATGTTACACTTTTCTATCCTTAGACCTTCAACCATACATTTCTCCGAAGTAGCCTAGGTCTTTTTATTCAAAAATGGTATTTAGACATTAAGAACTGGGTGGTGGTAGCTCATGGCTTTTGGAAAGTTATTGACTTTAAGCCCTTACATTGAATATATTCTAGGAAATATATATATATTAAAAATTAAAATCTTAGGCCTGTATTGATATGTATAGTTCAAATTTAGCATTAAAAGATTTTATTTAACTTCTTAGATACTGTATTTTTATCTTTTCCTCTTGTACTGCAAATCTTGGTTCCTAATAATAATGTAATTACTTATTTGCTTTACCCTACAAATTATTCATCAAATTGTTGAAAACAGCAATATTACTACTACAAAGAAAACTATTGGCTGAAGTTTATGATTAATTTGTACTTTTTTTAAAAAATCCTGAATTATTTCCTACTAAAATGGATGTACAGTCAAATGTACATACAGACTGTACAAATGCCTCTTGAAGATTTTCTCTGTGGTTTATGTTGCCAATTTGATATAGAGTTAAGTTTATGTTTTAATTTGTTTTCAGTTTATTTTTGTTTTGAAAAATCTTCTGATTTTTTTTAATATGAAAGATATTAATCTTGTTCCAAAGAGTATAATAAAAGGTACTTTCAGGAAAATCTCACTTCCATTTATATTCCTGTCATTTTCTCCCTATCCCAGCTAGTAGTCACTTTCATTCATTTCTGATTTATTCCCCCAGGATTTGTTTATTTTTTAAAATAAGTTCTTTTTCTTCTTCTCTCGTAATGAGATAGCATCCCCAAAATATTGGTTTACACCTTGCTTGTTTCAGTTGCCAGCGTCCTGGTAAACACTTCATGTAACTCCATAGCAACCATTTTCATTCTTGGTATTATGGTTTATTCAACTAGCCCTGATTAATGGGCCTGTAGATTGTGTCCAGTCTTTTGCTGTTACTAATAATATCACAGTCATTAACTTTGTTTTGTACTTATTGAGGAACATCTTCAAGGTAGGATCCTAAAATCGGAAATGTATTAACGAGTAAATGCATTTTGCATATAACCTGCAGTTTATTAGAGTATCTCTTTTTTTCTGCAGCCTTGTTAACAGAGTGTGGTATAAATATTTTAAAGTTTTGACAATCTGATCATTAAAAAGTGCTATCTCAGTGCAGCTTTTATTTTTATTTCTTTTATTATGAATACCTTCTCGTATGCTTAAGAAGTATTTTCATAAGTTTAAGGAACATTTTATTTAAAAACCACTTTTTATTTTATTTTTTGGTTTTTTATTTATGTATAGTTGTTTTACAATATTACATTAGTTTCAGTTGTACAACATGGTGATTCAATGTTTTTATAGATTATAGTCCATTTATAGTTATTATAAAATATTGGCTATAGTCCCTGTGCTGTACACTATATCCTTATACCTTATTTATTATGTATAGTAGTTTGTACTTCCAAGTCCCCACCCCTACTTTCCCCCTCCCCCCTTCCCTCTCTGCACTGGTAACCACTAGTTTGTTCTCTATATCTGTGAGTCTGTTTCTTTTCTGCTATATAACATGCATTAGGTCACCACCAAGAGCCTGTTTTACTTTTTCATATAGTCACTGCTCAATGTTTTACTCCAATACTTGCTCTGATGGTCTTGGGTAATATATTTCCCTTCCTTCACGTAAATTGGGGTTTTGGTCTCTCTGTTTCTTAATTACACTGCAGGCAGGCATCAGCTATACGTGATTTGTTTGCTCACCTTTTGGATGTGTGCATATGTGGAGAGGTTGAAATTAAGTTTGTCTCCATTACCCTCTTGTTATCTCTTTCTTCCATTCTCATTCTTTTATGCCAATGAGAAATGCCTTAGCCTTTCTTGTAGTTTAACTCAAAGCTTTCCTGATACCTTTATACATTTTTGAGACATGACATTTCTTTCCCGGTTTTGCAATTCTATCCTTATTTCTAAGTTAACCATATTGAATCTTGAGCATTTTTAGATCTTGTCATAAAAATAAAACTCTTTAGAAATAAAACATCTATAATTGTTTGCTCTGGTAATATAACCTACTCTTTCTTTGCTAGCTATAGGCACCTGAAATGATCACACTTTTCTTCAAAAATTAGAGAGTTGTGTTCTTCTGGTCAATTCTAATTTCTGCATAGATTGCAATAAAGTTAAAGTGCTGCTGACTCCTCAGTGAACAGAGAAATAAGAGAAGTTCAAATTATTAAGCTGAGAGCATAGACTCCTATTTAATTTAAAGATTGCATTCCAATAGAAAACGTTTCTACTGTGGCAATAATGCTTCTGCCTCCTGCTACCATCTCTGGTCTATTTCAGATAATTGTCCTGCATCTTTAAAAAATGAGTAAAACTTATCATTTCTATAAACGCTCACTCGTGGTTTAATGAAGAGGCTGACTAGTTTTCTTATTGAATATTTTAAAATCTAATATAAACATTACTAAATAGGCTTAAAATATAGTTGTACTATTGGTCCCAAACATGGTTCCATGAAGGAGCAAAGAGAATCGAATACATGATTTATCAGAGAGTTTAAATGTTTTTTTCTTTAAGTCAATTTATTTATTAGTTTATTTACTATAAATTTATTTATTTATTTATTTTTGGCTGCATTCAGTCTTCATTGGTGTATGCGGGCTTTCTCTAGTTGCGGCGAGTGGGAGCTACACTTCTTTGTGGTGCGCAGGCTTCTCATTGCAGTGGCTTCTCTTGTTGAGGAGCACGGGCTCTAGACACACGGGCTTCAGTAGCTTCGGTGCATGGTCTCAGTAGTTGTGGTGCATGGGCTTAGTTGCTCCACGGCATGTGGGATCTTCCCAGACCAGGGGTCGAACCCATGTCCCTTGCATTAGCAGGTGGGTGCTTAACCACAGGGAAGTCTGAGAGTTTTAATGTTTTCATAAACTTCATGAGAATGAAGATGGCACCCACATCCCTGGACTGCACCATTGAGAGCAAGTGCAGAATTCTCCATTGTCAGGGAGGCAGAGAAAACATTTTAAAAGAAAGGAACACTTATTAGCCACACATGGTAGGAAAACAAACACTTTTTAATTCTGTGATTGTTTGCTAATGAAGAAACAAGGAACTTCAGACTCTTTCAGACCTGACCAGTGGACATCTCGAACTAGATATTTTACAGGCACCTGAAATACAACATGTCCAACCCTAAATTTTTCTGTTGCTTCTGTGTTCTTTTTCTTTTATTTGGCTGCACCATCATTGACCGTTATCACAGTAGAGAGCTAATTATCATCATTGACTCTTTGCTCTCCCACTATGCCATGTACAATTTCAAGTCCTTATAATTTACATGCTAAACAAAATTTGAATTTTTTGTCTTTCTTCTCTATCACTATTATCATTATCCTAGTTTGTACATTTATCATTTTTCATTGGGATTACCCCCAACAGCTTCCTATTTTGTCTCCCTGTGGCTAGACTTATCTTTTTCAGAACCTCCCTCCTCACAGTTGTTAAATGCCCTTTAGTGACTCTCCAGAGTTCAAACTCTCTCAATAATCTGACCTCTGTCAGACTCCCATCCTTACTTTAAGCTCTTATCATCTATCTTTACACTATATTCCAGCACCACTAAATTGTGTGTAGTTCTTTGTATGCCATGCTGTCTCTCACTCTGGACATTTGCTTATGCGATCCCTTTCCTAGAAGGCCTCTCCCTAATCAGATTTTTATAGTCCTAATTGTCCTTTGAGTCTCAGTGCAAATATCTCCTCCATAAAGCTTTTCCTGGTTCCTTCCCTCTCTCTAACATACACACAGATTATGTCTGGTGCTCTTACCATCATGTGGTATTTTCTTGATGATAGTACATGTCTTGGTCACTGTGCCTAGCACAAGGTCTGGCAAATGGTGGCATATAATAAATCATTTAATGTATTAATTAAAGAAACAATAAATATATTTAAAAATAAGGCACAAGGTCAAATTGCAAGTACTTTATCTTTTTTATAAAATATTATTTCTTTTATATGTAATGTACTTATATTACATATTACTATATTTAATAAATGTCAGTTATATAGGAATCATGAAAAATCTGACCAATCATATGGGTATCCCTTTGCTAGATGAGTTTAAGTCTGTTTCTACCATTTTTGACATACTTGCACCTGTTTCCAATTGGAATGAAACTTAGTGACTTGGGAAATAAATATAAAATACCACGTAACTATTTATTCAACAAATAGATCTGTAGGTCATGTAAAGATTCTTGGAATCCCCATTGTTGCAGCAGTGCTGCTTGTAAACAAAGTAAACTTCAGTGACTCTTTGAAAATTTTTATTTTTATTCAACTTAGAAAAATGTACAGAATATATATTTTGCCTATTTTTAAAACACTTCCTTTACTTTTTCCTGCAGATTGTGGTCCAGCCTAAATCTTGAGCTTGATCACTCATTTTTTTCTCCTTACTCTCCCTTCTCTTTGGCCAGGCCATTAAACTTACTGTGCTCTGGGATTCATGCTTTCCTGTCCGTTGCCTAAAAAGCTCAGCCTGTTCACATTGACTCAAATGACGTTTCCCTCCACCTCCGTATATCTACCCTGTCATCAAGCCTGAGGTCAGAGTCTACTTCCTCCTCCAGTTTAAACCTTCTCCCCGTAGCCGAAGTGATCTCTCCTCTCTAGGAGTCAGAGGAGACTTGTACCTCTCTTAGGAGTTCTACCTCATTTTCACTGGTATATTCCTGAACAACTAACCTTAAGTAAACACATATTATGGTCCACACCCTCTTTTAGTGACTGCCCTTTTCTTGAGTTTTAGCAAGAATAATATATTTTTCACTTCTATATTCATGTACTCACAACAGAATCCTCTATATATTATAGTTTTTATTCAAATAATGTTTAATAAGTAAATGTGTAATGTAAAGATGGCTACATAGTAAATAATTATTTATTAGATAAAATGAATTATAATTCAACTTATATGTATTGAGCAGCTGCTATATGCCAGCCACCCTGCCTTGTAAGAGGAATAGAAAAATCCTCAAGATTTCAGGTTAGGGACTTCCCTGGTGACGCAGTGGTTAAGAAGCTGCCTGCCAACGCAGGGGACACAGGTTCGAGCCCTGGTCCAGGAAGATCTCACATGCCGCGGAGCAGCTGCGCTCTAGAGCCACAACTACTGAGCCCGCACACTACAACTACTGAAGCCTGTGTGCCTAGAGCCTGTGCTCCGCAACGAGAAGCCACCGCAATGAGAAGCCCACACACTACAGCAAAGAGTAGCCCCCACTCGCCGCAACAAGAGAAAGCC
This sequence comes from Phocoena sinus, assembly GCF_008692025.1. Lineage (NCBI taxonomy): Eukaryota > Metazoa > Chordata > Mammalia > Artiodactyla > Phocoenidae > Phocoena > Phocoena sinus. The sequence goes on from NC_045776.1 coordinate 42,038,362, forward strand.
TGTGAGCAGCAATGAAGACCCAACACAGCCAAAAATAAATTAAAAAAAAAAAGAAAAAGATTGCAGGTTAGTAAAGGATCTAGACATATACTGCAACAATTAAAATACTGTGCAATAATTTTATGCACAGTGAAGATGCTATGAGAGCAAAGAAGAAGTATCTAAGTCAGTCTGAGGAGGCAATGAAGACTGGTTGGGAAAGATGGCAGCTTGCACAAGCCTTGAAGGACTAACCAGGGTTAGCTACGTGCATAAAGTTGGAATAAGTATTTAAGAAAAAATGAATTAAGTGCATTTAATATTATTTGCTGTTTTTGAGCCTCCAGGTAGCAGTGGCTTTATTACAGTGACTTTTGTGACACCAGCAGTCTTGGAAGCCAATGTGAGAATTCATAAAATCATTCTTATGCTGTTTGCTTTGCAGTAGAGCCTCACAAACATGTGTTCGACTCCCGTTTCTCCATATGCTGTGCACAGTATTCTGAGTTCACTTGACACTAAGACATACATACAAAGGGTTCATACATACAGTTAGCTAATACAACCTAAAATGCACCTAAGTTAATTAACTTAGAGTTGTTCGAATTAGGAAATAAAGAAAATGATTATTTGTCATAGGTCACCCAGTAGGCAGGAATGAAGTTGCATTATATCTTACAACTTCACTACTAAAGTGCTATAACAGTGGGAAAAACTCAGTATGTGATTTCAGTAGTAAACATTCTCTGATTTATAAAATTGAAAACTTTCCTGACAGTTAAGTTCCCATGGTGGTCAGCAATTGCTTTAAAGAAAAGAAAGACACACCACATACATCCACAATTGTTTTAGACTTTAAAAACAAAAGAAAAACTGGAGTATGAGTGTTACAAATGCAAACCTTGTCTGTATTTAAAGGGAACCAATTATTCCTAGTAGTCACAAGTAGTGCTACCTAAAAAATAAAAACAAAAAAGAGGTGTATAATCTCAATAATTTTTACACCATGGTTAGATTATTTTTATGAAATCTTTTGTCATCTAAGGGAAATGTAAGCAATATTATTATGGTTTCTTTGTATCACTTTAAATTTTTAATGGGATAAAATGGAGACTGGTTGGTTGGAAACACCAGATATTGAGTGTAATCTATCAGGTAAGAGGATCATGAAATGCATGATTATCAGAGTCTTCAGGTCCCTTGATACTGGTTCACAGTATTCAGACATACATTGGACTAATGTTAACCCCAAATTTATTTTATTACAAAGAGTTCTCATGACTTCTGATGTCACACAGAGGAGTTAAAATCATGTCTCTTGATTTGTAAGCTTTATAACATTGGGGAAATTAAATCAGCCCTGGTTCTCAGTTTCCTTTACTGTAACATGGGGTGGGAGTGGGGATGGGTAGTAATACTCCATACAGTTGTTGAGATAATCAGCTTAAGTAACATAAGTGTGGCATCTTTCACAGTGCCTGACACAGTGTCAGTGCTCAATAAATGCTTTGTTTCTTTCACTTATTAATCAGTAGCGGGAAATACTCTCTGTAAAAGTTGAGAAGCAACATATCTCCTGTGCACCATTTGCACAGGTTGGTTCTCCACCAGCTATAGGTTTATCTGGAAACTAAATTAGTAACCACAGGTGTCTTGGACAACCTCAGATGAGAAAAGAGAAATCTGTTCTGCAACTGGGTTTTCTCTGTGGCAACCTGACATGTTGTCCTTTACTACATTTTAGGGATACTTATATAAAAGTGTTAGGAATGATTCTTTTAATTGATCCTCTTGCTATGTAGGCTAATTATAGAGTATGCTTGACAGTCTTTCCCTCCACCTATCTTTGTCTTAATTTCATGCACACACCAACCTTCTAATGACATTAGACTTTCAGCTTTCACTCATTCATTCATTCATTCATTCATGTGTTCATTCACTCATGAACTCAAAAAGTACTTACTAAATGCCTATTTCCAGCACAGTGAGAGCAAGATGAACTGTTTCTGCCTTCAACACACTTAAAGATGAGCATGAGAAAGCAGATAATTAAATAAGTAGTAACATAAGATTGAAATTTTCTATTATAACAGCTCCCTAGGGATCCTGAACAAGATATTTTATTGGCATAAAAGTATAAGACCAGAAATGTGGCACTGTACCAGCTCTAGTTATTTGTATTGCAAACATGGACTCTTTGTAATAGCTTTATTGAGATACAATTTACATATCATAAAATTCATCCTTTTAAAGTGTTCAATTCAGTGGTTTTTCACATATTCAGAGTTGTGCAACCATCACCACTATCTAATTTTGAACATTTTAACACTCCAAAAGGAAACCTATCCTAATTAGCAGTGACACTACATTCTTTCATATAACCAGACCTACAGCTACTAATCTATTTTGTGTCTCTATGGATTTGCCTATTCTGCATATTCTATATAAATAAAATTATACAGTATGTGACCTTTATATCACTGGCTCCTTTCACTGAGCATAGTGTTTTAAAGTTCACTGATGTTGTGTCTGATTCAGTAATTCATGCTTTTTATTGCTGGATAATGTTCCATTGAATGGATATACCATATTTTGTCTATTCATTCATCAGTTGATTGGCATTTGGGTTGTTTTCACTTTGGGATGTTATTAATACCACTGCTATGAACATTCATGTACCAGTTTATGTGTGAACATGTATTTACTTTTCTCTTGGGTATATACCTAGAAGTGAAATCACATGTCATATGGTAACTATATATCAGTATGTTTTCCTAAGTGGCTGTATCATTTTACAATCCCACCAGCAATGTATGAGAGTTCCAATTGCTCCATAGCCTCGCTTTTTATTTTCTGGGTTTTTTGTTTGTTTGTTTGTGTTTTTGTTGTTGTTGTTTATCAACCTCAGTGAGTATGAAGTGGTATCCCATTTTGGTTTTCATTTCCCAAGTGACTAATGATGTTTATTATCATTTCATGTGCTTAATGGTCATTTATATATCTTTTTTCAAGAAATGTCTACTCAAATCATTTGCCCATTTTTAAACTATTTGCCTTTTTATTGGCTTGTATGAGTTCCTCAAGTATTCTGGATACTTTTGGAGTCATATCTAAGAAAGTTTTGACTAATCCAAAATTATAAAGATTTTCTTTTAGGAGTTTTTAGTTTTAACTATTAGATTTATGATCCATTTTAATTTTATTTATATGGTATAAGGCACAGTGTCAACTGCATGTAGATATCCAGTTGTCCTGACACCATTTGGTGAGAAAACTATTCTTTCCTCCATTTAATCGTCCTGGCACTTTTCTCAGAAGTCAGCTGACTATAAATGTAAGGGTTTATTTCTGGACTCTCAATTATATTCTAGTCTTCTATGTGTTTATCCTTATATTAGTACCACAACACTTTACAGTAAGTTTTGAAATTAGGAAGTCTAAGTCCTCCAACATTGTTCTTCTTTTGCAAGATTGTTTTGATTTTTCTGGATCCTTGGCATTTTCATGTAATTTTTAGAAACAGCTTGTCAAATTTGCCCAAAGAATGTAGTTTGGCACTTTACAGGGATTTTTGTTGAGCCTGTAGATCACACTGGGGAACATTGCCATCTTAACAATATTGCATCTTTTGATCAGTGAACATGGGATGTCTTTCTATTTATTAGGTCTTAAATTACTTCCAACAATATTCATCATTTTCAGAGTACAAGTTTTGCACTTTTTTTGTTAAATTTATTTCAAATTATTTTATTTCTGGATACTATTTTAATGCAATTGTTTTCTTAATTTTATTTTTGGATTGTTCATTCCTAGTGTATAGAAACATAATTGATTATTTGTTTAATGATCTTGTATCCTTCAACCTAATGAAGGATAGAACCCTCATTTATTGGTTCTACTATTTTTTGGGGGGGATTCTTTAGGATCTTCTATATACAAGAACATGTCATCTGTCATCTGTGAATAGAGGAAATTTAACTTCTTTTCCAAACTAAAAGCCTTTATTTGTTTCCTGGCTTAATATCCCCGTATAAAACTGCCAGTACAATGTTAAATAGATGTGTGGACATTCTTTTCTTTTTCCTGACCATAGGGGAAAGCCTTCAGTCTTTCACCATTAAGGATAATGTTAGCTGTGGCAACTTTTCTGGATGGCCCTTACCAAACAGAGGAACTTCCCTCCTACCCCTGTTTTCATTAGGGATGCTGGTTTTTGTCAAAGGCTTTTCCTGCATCTATCATTTTGCTATATTTTTTCTAAATATTTTGTGTGTTTTTGTTACTCCATTCTACCATTACTTCATTTTCTTTGTTAAGTAGATGTTATCTAGTGTGCTATTTTAATTCCCTTGTTATTTCTTTGTATATTTTGTCATGTTATTTTGTTAGTGGTTACCCTGGGAATTACAGTTAATATCTTATCACAATCTAATCTTGATTAATATTAACTTTATATTGTACAAAAATTTTGCTCCAGTAAAGCTCTGTTCCCCCTCCCTCCTCCATGCTGTTATTGTCATACAAAGGACATTTCTCTACATTATAAGCCCATCAACCCAATGTAATAATTTTTTCTTTATGCAGTTGCTTTTTAAATATGTGAGGAGAAAAGTGCTAGAAACAAAAATACATTTATGGCAATTTATGTTTATCTGTATAGTTACGTTTATTGATTTATTTATTGGTTTATTTCTTCATTTGAATTTGAGTTACTGTCCAGTGGTTTCACTTTTTTTTTCAGTCTGAAAGACATTCTTTAGAGCAAGTCTGCTAGAAAATTTTTTTTAAAACCTCTCAGCTTTTTCTCATGTGGGACTGTCTTAACTTCTTCATGTTTGAAGCATAGTTTTACTGGATGTAAAATTGTTGGTTGATAGTCTTCTTTCAACACTTGGCATATGTTATTCTTCTGGCCTCCATGGTTTCTAGTGATCAGTCAGCTGGGAATGTTTTTGAGGATCCCTTGTATATGATGAGTTATTTTTGTCACTTTTTTTTTCAACTTCCTCTCTTTGTCTTTATCTTTCAACAGTTTGACTATGGTATGTCTAGGTGCGGATATCTGAGTTTATCTTGCTTGGAATTTGACAAGCTTCTTGGATGTATAGATCATTTTTCCTCGGAGTTTGGAATTTTTGCCCATTATTTCTTCAAATATTATTTTCGTCCATTTCTGACTCTCCTCTCATTCTGTGGTTTCTGTTATGCATACATTCGTGTGCTTTGTGTTTTCCCTCAGGTTTCTGAGATTCAGTTCATTTTTTTCATTCTTCTTTCTGTTCTTCAGACTGAATAATCTCAACTGATCTATCTTCAAGTGTACTTGGTTCTTTCTTTTGCCACTTCAAATCTGTGGTTGAGCCCCTCTAGTTAATTTTTCATTTCAGTTATACTTTTCAACTCCAGAATTTCTATTTGGTTCTTTTTTGTAATTCTATCTCTTTATTGAAAGTCTCTATTTGGTTTGACATCATTCTCATACATTCCTATAATTCTTTAAGTATGGTTTCTTTTAGTTCTTTGAACATACTTGTAAGAACTGACTTAAAATCTTTGCCTAGGAAATCCAACATCTGAGCTTTCCTTGAATTTTTTTCTATTGACTGCTTGTTATTTTCTTATGGATCATACTTTCATGTTTCAGTTCATATCTTATAATTTTTTGTTGCGAACTGGACATTTTAAATAATATAACATGACAACTCTGGAAATCAGATTCTCCCTCCCTAGAGTTTATTGTTGTTGCTGTTTGTTGTGGTGGTTGCTGCTGCTACTTATTTGTTTGTTTTGTGATTTTCCTGGACTAATTCTGTAAAGTCTGTGTTCTTTGTCATGTGCAGACACAGAAGTCTCTGCTCAGTTAGTGGTCCTGTAATGATTTGACAGAGATTTCTTTAAATTCCTTGAACCAATGAACCAGTAATTGCCAAGGGACTCCTTGTGTGTGTGTTGGGCATGCATTCAACAATCTGGCAGCTTACAACTCTTCCTTACCTTCACTTTCCGCTTTTGCAGAGTCTCAACAGAAGACAGAGTTGAGAGACTGGAGCCTTGTCATGTCTCCTGGGTATGTGCACAACCCTGCACATAGGCATGACCTCCTAGATTCCTGGTACTATATCAGAAATTTTCAAAGACCCTCCAAATATACCTCATTTCCCACTTTCCCCCTTTCAGTTTTTTGGTCAGCCTCTTGCTAGTTCCAACAGGTATCCTCACCTCAGGCAGCTAGGATGTTAAACAATTGCCACTGATTGTTTTAGACAAATGTCTTGGGACTAGGCTTGTTCACACTGATTAGGCTCTGAGTCATGTCAAACAAAGATAAGCTCTGAGTATGGGACTTTTCCTAGGAGTTGCCAGATAGGTCAAATAGTGACATTATCTGGGGATGAATCTTCTGGGGGAGCTTCAAACCCATTATGTTGTCTTTGGTGTCTGATAATAACTGGTTCTCACAGTTACTGTGGTTTCAAGGCTGTTGGGTTTCCAGGATTATGAAGAGCTGCATATGGGAGAATGGGAATAGAGCAAGTCAAGATGCCACAAAGCTTGACGCTCTTACAGAAATTCAGCCATTTTCCTTTACTGGATACTTTGATTGTTGGAAGACTTGGTTAATGTTCAGAGTTCTGGAAAAGTTGTTTTTTGACAGATTTTGCTTAAACAGATGAACATACTTTCAGCGGTCCCTACTCCACCATTCCAGAACTACTTCTCCACAAACATGAATTTTTAAAATAAATTGTGCTCTCTTATACGATACGATCTTGATGTAGATAAGAGTGTATAATAGGAGTGGTTATATCATTGACAAGATCTTTACATGCATATTAATAGTCTTCCCTGGATTTTTCTTGAGAAAGTACACTATTGGCATTTAAATGAAATAGCTTGTCTTTCATCTATTTCTGTACTTCTAGAGTGTGGTCATCTCTTTCAAATCTCACACTCTATTTTCACACTGACGGAAGATCAAATGATGTTGTTTTCTCAGTTACAACAAGCAGAGATTTATCTTGTAACTTACATGCTTATTATAGTTGAAAATTGGCATTAAAATTAACCCTATCCTTTATTATTAGATTATATGTTCAATATAGCCATTTTATTATAAAACAGAATGCATTTTTGAAATGAAACAGGGACTTCCCTGATGGTCCAGTGGTTAAGACTTCGCCTTCCAGTGCAGGGGATGCGGGTTCGATCCTTGGTCGGGAGCTAAGATCCCACATGCCTCACTGCCAAAAAAACCCAAAAAAACACATAAAACAGAAGCCATATTGTAACAACTTCAATAAAGACTTTAAAAAATAAAAAAATAAAATGAAACAGTGATTCATATGACCCAACCACTTTGAGAGCACCAAGCCAAAGATAAACAGAAATAAAAACAAATGAACTTTTATGTTGCTTCAGTCTTCTTCACCAAAGAGATTAATCATAACCTTAGAAGGAGTGAAGTAAATAGTAATGAGAGCGCCCAGATCTCATGAAGAAACTGATATTTTCGAGACCCAGGAAAGCATTCCTAAGTCCTGAAAGAATGTGCCCATGTGATCAAGGAACCAATGCCAGTTACTGATGAGAAGCTGTGGAGCAGGCAGAAGAAATGCCAGAAAACTAAAGTCAGAAAATTAGTCTCATTTTTCAAAAGGAAAAGAAACTAAAGTGGAAATGAAATTAAATCTCAACTATTCTAGATTGGCTTATTTAGGAGATGACTGGAGAATTTTACTCTTACTACCATTTAGAGCATATGTTGATTTTTGCAAAATATAAAAGTATTTCATGGTATCCTTGTTGACAAGACAGTTGTGTAACCATAACCAAAGACAACTGATGAATGGTTTAATGTGTTCCTTGATATTTGCATTGGGCTGATGCTGAACTGTCATTTTTGTCCTCTATTTGCTAAAGGCATACTTATGAACTGCATAGTTTCCATTATTATGGGGAAAGTCATCATATATCAAATGGCAGAAAAAGGAATGAAGATTATTTTGGACATAGGAAAAAAAAAACCAAGAATGTGAAATTTAAAAGAGCACTTACGTAAACCCCGTACATTTAAGTCCCAATGTTAAATTGGAAGATGGACCCTCTCTTATTTTAACTGATAATGTTAAGAAAAAAAATTTTGTTGTTGTTTTGGGGGTTTTGTTTTTGTTTTTGTTTTGCTGAGATTTGGTGATTATGTACATGAACTTTTTATCTGAAGAAAAGTTGAAATATTTTAATAACTGACAGGAATAGTGTAAGTTTAAAATATATTGACTCCTAATACCCCAAGGTGAAGCATTTATTTTTACCTGTTTCATTCTCTGCAATAATTCTTCGTTTATCCTGGTAACTGATATCAGTAAGACCTGATTATTAGATGGGAGTATCACTCCTGAAGCAATTAATATGCATGTATAGGTAGATTCCAGATCATTTCTTCAATGCTGGTGTGCAAAAGCCTATGCTAAAAATAAAAGAAAAATAATTTAATGTTGTTTTGCAGAAATAACTTTTAAGTATTCAAACTGAACCGTCACTATCTTAAATTGTAGCTATGTGATTTCACCTAATGAAAGAAACTAAATGAATCCATGCTAATGCATTATTGGTATGTGCAGAACAAGAAGAACAAATCACACAAATTTTCCCACTTAATTATTGTGCTAGAAATTCATTGTCATATTATTGACCTATTTGGTCATGCCCAAGTTAATCATGTCTGGACTTTTCCCAGTGGAAAAGAAGCTTGTTCACTTCCTGTCTTGCAAGAATATCAACTAAAACTCGGTCACATATGCCTGTAGCCCTATCACTGCAGCCCACTGTAACCATCATCTCCAGCAGCGAGACTACAGTCTGCAGTGAGCCCGGGAGACTTAGTGTCAGAAACTCATCACTTCCTGTGTCCTTTTGTCTTTTCCATTCTGCTCAATCATTTGCCACATTAAATTAAACCTAACTCTATTTGCCAAAGCCCTCCCTGCTTTCTCTTTGCAGGGACTTGTTTTGAAATACAGAGTTTACTGCAGTAACAGACTAGTAAGCCGGCAACTTTAGTCGCTTATTAAAGTCAAGCATGTGTCTTTGTTTCATGTTGCTAATGATGTGGAACCATAGCGGCCCGAGCACATTTCGCCCGGACGGTGTGGGAGTGAATGCTGAGAGCTCATTACTTGGCTCCCCATTGGAATCCTGCAGGCTTCCGCTCATTGAGGAGACTGGGGGGGCTTTGACAGAATTATTATACTGAATATTTTTAGACTCATTAACTATATCACCAAAGCAAAACATCTCTTCCTTAGATGCAAATGGCTGCAGCTACTGTGGCTTTGCTTTAGTTATTGTAGGAAAAAGGATGAAGCTTGAAAACAACTTAAGAAAAAGACTTTTCATGCCTGAATGTTTGATTTTGCAACTTACATTGGGACTGTCTTTGGCCGTTTTGCCACATTTGAGCCACTTGTATAGAAGCGCTATTTACAAAGATAAACACATTCATATCCCCATATTAAGCAATAATCAAAGTCTTTTTTTAATTCTCTGTGTGTCCTGTAATGCATTTCTGGATGTGAAGCTTTGACAATTATACTTTGGGCTGAGGGTTATGCTATTCATTCCCAGTATTACAGAGTAACTTTTGGTGCCTGACCTAAATCTAAACTGAAAATAACTGTGTAGTTAAAATAATAATTTGGGGGAATAGCTGTTCTCTAATTTGGGGGTTGTAACATATGTTGCCTAGCATGAAGACGACACACTGTCTTAGATCATTACAATACCTTAACACAGCAGTCTGATTTAAGGTTGAAGAGCAAGAAAGGAATTTTAACCTACCTCCAAATTGTCTTGCTCTCTTGGATTTCAGTTCAACTTTTATACTACTTTACTGAGGCTATTTAATTTAGACTTAAAAAGCACTTAAAGGAAAAAACAAAAAAGATGCATACCTTAAAATTAATTCCTTAGAGCAAAGGACAGAGAACTACCTTTATGGTGGCATTTGTTATGGAAGTTTTATGGAAGTCGGAGCTATACAGAATTCCATGTTTCCAAAAGTAAATTGTTTCGGTACTTTAATGGAGAGTGTTTACTTTCTCATATATTGCTGTTTACAAGTGTGTCAAAAATTTGCCACCTCCGGCACCTAGGCTGAGAAGTGTTCTCTGGGTATTTAAACATTAAGATTTGCTCTGAAATATTTTGTACTTTAACAAAAAAATTGTTGTCTGTGCACTAATATTCAGTGCTTTGGAAGAAATACCCTTTGATTTTATTTGCGGTTCATTTCCCACACTACAGTGCTTTGACAATGGTGACAGTGACTTCATACATCAAGAATTTCTCCTGCTTTCCATGACCGCCAGGGAATCTGAGGGGAATACTTTACATCTGAAACATGTTTTCCTTTGGGATTCCACCATTAGAATAACAGGTCTGATCAGTAGCCCATTATGAAATGGAACTTCTACAATGGAAGAGAGAGAGGAGAAGAAAAACAAATGCTAAAAAATCAAACACGTAATAATAAAACTACAAAACTGGGATTTTTACATGCATATTAAATGTATGCCATACCTTTTAGAACTCCGTTACCTTTTCATAAGCAATTTCAAGACCCTATTTTCTTCAGTTACCAAGCGCATAAAAAACATTGAATAGTGCAAAGTAGGAAATGTTTAACTTAGATGATTGGAAGACAGTGATAATGTGGCCAACATCATAGAATAGTTTTGTAGGAGAGTTCACTTCACCTGGAGTTCCAGGGAAATGATTCAAAATTCTTGTCACTGGTTCTAAAATAGATCATAAGACGGGGTATACATCAGTTCGCAGACTTTTTTGCACTCCTTTTAAATAAGAATTCAAAATATAAATCCTACTGCTAATGAATCTGAAACAGCATCATTTATTCAAAAATGTTTTGTGAATCTACTGGGTGGAAGGCAGTCTTTTCAATATTAGATCTACAATAGTGAACAATACAAACATTTCTGTGAGGGAGACAGATAGCAAACCAGACAAATCAAATATGTAGTGTGTTAAGAGGTAAATGCAGACTGGGGATAGGAAATGTGGGGATGGGGTAGGCTTCTACATAGGGTGGTCGCAGAAAGATGAGCTGAGATGGGTTCTTCTGAGTAAAGATGTGAAGGAGTTGAGAGGGCCAGCTATGTGGATACTATTTGAGGGAAGAGTATTACAGTAACACAGTATGACCACAGTCACTAAGACAAGAGCATATCTGGAAAAAGAAAAGGGACAAAGGGCTAGTATGAAGGAGGGAAAGAGCAAGAGGAGGACAAAGGGTAATTAAGAGTCATATTATTTAGGGCCTCGAAAGCTACTGCTTTTTCATCAAAGTAAAATGGAAAACCACTGAGGATTTTGAGCAGAGTAGTGAAAAAATCTAAATTACAGTTTAACTGGGTCATTCTGAGTGCTGGGTTCAGGACAGACTGAAAGGAGTTATAGATAGAAGCAGGGTGTGGGGCTATTCTAGTAATCCAGATAAGAGATTATGGCGACTTGGATCAATATGGTGCCTGCGGCAGTAGTGAGAAGTAGGCAAATTCTGGGTGTATTTTAAAGATAGAGCCAATAGAATTTTCTGATGACCAGACAGGGGAGAAATAAAAATAGAGGAGTAAAGGATGACCAGGATGGCTCACATAAGCAATGGGAAGAATGAAATTGCCTTTAACTGACAAAAGGGAGGCTGCAGAGGAGGCAGGATTAGGAGACAGTATCAGGGGCTCAGAGATGCATTTGAGACGTCCTAGCGGAGATATCCCATAGGCTGTTGGCATACAAGTCTGGAATTCAGGGAAAATGTCCTTGCTGGAGATACTGATTTGGGAGTATTCTACATATAACTAATGTTTATAATCATTAGATTGAATGAGATGATCTCAGGATTGAGAAGGAAAAGTCGTTGGTGACCTCAATAAGAGTTTTAGCTGAATTATAAGGGAGGAAATAATCTGATTGCAGTAGTTTCAAGAGCAAATGAGAGGAGAAATAGTGCAAACATGTGTAGAGACAACTCATTCAAGATGTTTTCTATAAACTTAAAGCAAAAAATAAACACTAGTCAGTGAAACGTGATCAAGAGAGGATCTATTCTTCCGAAATGTTTGTACACTAATATAAATGATCCAGTAGAGAGGAGGGAACAGTTGTGGCAGGAGACTTAGGGAATAATTGAAGAGTTGCTGAGACACTGTCCTTTGAGTGTGTGAGAAAGGATAAAATCCATTGCACAAGTAGAGGGGCTGACCTTTACTAGGAGCATCCACAGTAATCGGAGAGACAGCAGAGTACACTAACGTGAAAATAAGTGCAAGATGGAAGTTTGTGGAAGATGTTTTTTGATTGCCTCAACATTTTTCAGTGAATTCGAATGCAAGCTCAGTTGGGAATGAGGATGGAGGAAGAGGTGCTGGAGGTTTGAGGAGAGAAGAGAATGTGTAAAATAGTGGTCTAAGAGAGGAGAGGACTTAGCTGATTAAGAAAATAATGGTTTATTACCTTACGTCGTGGAAGCACTTACTTATCACCGATGTGTATTTTTCTCCAGTCACAATTAAGTAAAGAAATTCATCCTCAGTAGGTGTAGAGCTGTGCCAGTGGAAGAGGCCACCACCCAAATATAACAGTAGTGATTCTCATTACATGACAAATAAGAGAACTCCGTGTGAAACAAAGCAAAGAGTTGAGAGAGAGAGAGTTTTGTTGTTTGTTTTATGGGAAATATTGGATTTAGGGATCAGCTGACTTTAGGATCAAGTTTAGGGATTGACCAAATTTACAAATCTCAAGAACTGACATGGAGCTGTTTGATCGATTGGGACTGGTCTAAACTGATTCTGTGGTTACCTATTTCAGGCTTGGAATTAGGAACCAAAAAGAGCCTATCTTCTACTTTCTTTCCTGAGGTTGGAGAATAGGAACTTATTTTTCTCGGATGGATTTAACCAAGGTTGGAAAATAATGAACCAAGTATATAAAGTGTGAAAAGCACCATGTGTTGAGAGTATATGCAAGAGAATAATTATAACGATCGACAATGAAATTTATATTGATGGAGTCAAAGGATTAAATACTCCAGTGGATTTGAAGGACTTTTTTAGTTTAGGTACCAGGGAGAATGAGCTGGCAAGGTAAAAGCTGAAACTAAGAGACTGGCATATTTGAAATTATGATAATAGATAATATCATTGGAAATAACAAGGTTATCAGTGTGACCCAGGAAAAAAGGTTGAGTAAATTAAAGGGCAAGCTTAAGAAATCAAAAAACTGAGAATCCTGGAAATTAGAATTGTCTACATTGACTTTGAAATATACCTCAGATTATAATGAAGCAGTATTGGAGAGAGTGACATTAAGACAGGAGCTAAAACCTCAAGAAATGATCATTTGTGATCTGCCGGAAGACAAAATAACTCAACATGGGGGTTAGTGAAGGTAGTATGATGAAATGATTTTTCGAAGTTTTATCATTTTATGAAGGGTGGAGGGACAACAGAATGGAAGAGACAATGATGACCAAGTAGGATGTCTATGCCATTCCAGACTCAGTGGTGCTGATACGAAGGATGTGGGCGGGAAAACAGAAAACAAACAAAAATAAAAACAGTACTTGTGAGAGCTACAGAGAAAGCAGTGTCATGAGGGAGACCCAGGTTTCAGCTGGAGCAGAAAGTGAAAGAGATATCCACAGAAGAGTTTGGAATAAAACATTCTTTTACCCCGGCAATGGTGACCTTTGTAGGATGATCATGGAAAATATAATTATTACTGCAATTTTATCCCTATTAAATCTGCTCACAAATGGCAGCATGCCATGCAGATCATTTATCAAACATCTATAACTTTACCATATATTGACTCTCTTTCCAGGAGTGACCCCAAAGAGTGGGTTGAAAGCTTTTATCCCACAATAATATCCTCACTCCCTTACTCTCTTACCAAGTTGCCTAGATCCCTTCCTCCTTCCAATTGGATTTTCACCTCCAAACTTCTCCTGTATGGAAATTCCAGAGCCACCAGAAGCCTTTAGATATGCAAACATTCATTGTAATGGAAGGAGTAGTGGCTTGGGAATTAGAAAACATAAACCCCGTTACTAATAATTGGTTTGTCCATTAACTGATTTGTTCACTTTAGTGTTATTGAACCTCAAGTTTGCACAACAGTAAAAGAAAGCATTCATGCCAGATAATCTTAAATTGTGTTCTTGTCCAATTGTAACCCATCCCATCTGAATGTTTGAGACAACTTCACAATCAAAATTAAGGACATAATTACAAAAAGTCAAGACATTACTACCCAGAAGATCAATAAGACACAAATTACAAGCCATTTGTCAGCATGCAAATGTAATATTTAAATGTTTATCGTTACAGAATCTGTTGCACAATGTTTGCATCTTATTTTCTATTCATATACATGTTAGAAAAGGGTGAAATTTTCAAAGAAGTAGTTACTGGTGAAAAAAAATCAAGCTAAATTCTGTTATGGCCAGTCTATTGACCTGAGTTATGTCATACCAACCGATTGACCTGAATGGAGAGACTAAAATACGGTGGTCACCAATAGCCTTGTTTTGTATGTACCTCAGGGATTAGTCTGAGAACTTTTCTTTTCCATGGACCAGTATCTACCAACACCTCTTATTTGCCAGCAATAGGAAGATCAATATAATTTGAGTCACTGGTTGAAGATGACAGGGTCCTGTTTCCTTAATCCTGAGTTACAATGCTCTAGGGCAGATAGTTTAGTAACGGCAGTGAGACTAGCCATAGAACTCATCAATGACTACATGAACCTTAGCTTGAAATTTCCATTTGCAAGATGTCACCTGTTTAAAAAGAATCTTGAACCAGTTTTTTAAGTCAAAGAGAGAAGCAATTTTTAACTCACGTAATCATATGTAAGAAATTAAATTTGATTTATATATTATTTATTGTATATGCTGCAAAATCATGGCCATAGAACCCTGAGAACAACTCCTTTTGTTACCAAGGTAACTTTTTCTGTGCTGGGGTAGACAGGTCACAGCCCTTGCTGTTGGGTAGAAAAAGGTAGGAATCCTTTATATGCTCTGTGAACATGGGATATTTACATGACTTCTATGTATGAATTGCTACTTTTTCTAAACAGGAATAGTTTGTAATAGTTTTTGCACTCGTGTTTGTATTATTTTTCTATTGCTATATAACAAATTACCACAACTTTGCCAACTTTTATACATATATTATTACAATTTCAATAGGTCACAACTACAGGCACAGTTTAACTGAGTTCTCTGCTCAGGATCTCACAAGACTGCAATCTAGTTGTCAGCCAGGCTGTGTTCCTTTCTGGGACTCAGGGTCCTCTTCCAAGATCAAATATTGTTGCCCATACTCAGATCTTTCTTGCTGTTACCCAGGGATCACTCTCAGGTCCTGAGACCCCCACAGGTCCTAGCTACATTATAGCCCTATCACCAGCCCTCTCACAGCATAGCATTTACTTCTTCAAGGGCAGCAGGAGACATTCTCCCTTTTCTCTGGTAAAACAGAGTTATGACCTATACTCAGAAAACTATAAGACACGAATGAAAGAAATTGAAGATGACACAAACAGGTGGAAAGATATCCTATGTTCTTGGGTTGGAAGAATTAATACTGTTAAAGTGACCCTACTACCCAAGGCAAACTACAGATTAAATGCAATCTGTATCAAAATACCAATGGCATTTTCCACAGAACTAGAACAAATAATTCTAAAATTTGTATGGAAACACAAAAGACCCTGAATAGCCAAAACAATCTTGAGAAAGAAAATAGAGCTGGAGGAATCACACTCCCTTACTTCAGACTATACTACAAAGCTACAGTAATCAAAACAGTATGGTACTGGCACAGAAAAACAGACATATAGATCAATGAAACAGAACAGAGAGCACAGAAATAAACCCACACACATATGGTCAATTAATCTACGACAGAGGAGACAAGAATATACAATGGAAAAAAGACAGTCTCTTCAGTAAGTGATGCTGGGAAAACTGGACAGCTACATGTAAAAGAATGAAACTAGAACATTCTCTAATGCCATTTACAAAAATAAACTCAGAATGGATTAAAGACCTAAATGTAAGACTGGATACTATAAAGCTCTTAGAGGAAAACATAGAAAGAATACTCTGACATAAATCGTAGCAATATTTTTTTGGATCAGTCTCCTAGAACAAAGGAAACAAAAGCAAAAATAAACAAATAGGATCTAATGAAACTTAAAAGCTTTTGCACAGAAAAGGAAACCACAGACAAAATGAAAAGACAACCTACTGAGTGGGAAAAGATATTTGCAAATGATATGACCAATAAGGGGTTAATATCCAACATATATAAACAGCTTATACAACTCAACATCAAAAAGACAAAACAACGCAAATTTTAAATGGGCAGAAGAATTGAATAGACATTTTTTCCAAAGAGGAAATGCAGGCACCTGAAAAGATGTTTGACATCACTAATCATCAGGGAAATGCAGATTAGAACTACAGTAAGATAACACCTCACACCTGTCAGAATGGCTATCATCAAAAAGAACATGAATAACAGATATTGGCAAGGATGTGGAGAAAAGGGAACCCTCATACACTGTTGGGAATGTAAATTGGTGTAGCCACTGAGCAGAACAGTATGGAGGTTTCTCAAAAAACAAAAATAGAGCTCCCATATGAGCCAGCAATTCCACTCCTGGGTATATATCCAAAAAAAGCAAAAACACTAATTTGAAAAGATACATGCACCCCAGTGTTCATAGCAGCATTATTTACAATTGCTAAGATATGTAAGCAACCTAAATGTCTATTAACAGAGGAATGGATAAAGAAGACGTGGTATATATACACAATGGAATTCTACTCAGACATAGAAAAGAATGAAATTAAAGCCAAAAAGAAAGCAGACTCACAGATCTAGAGAACAAACTATTGGTTACCAGTGGGGAGAAGGATGGGGCGGGGGGGCAATATAGGGATAGGGGGATAAAGGATTATGATATTATATGAAATCATGTATATGAAACTTTTGAAAATTGGAAAGCACTATAGAATTTAAAGAATCATTCAGTATAAAAATTTTTTTTTAAAAAACAGAGTTATATAAGCATACAGCCTAACGTAATCACAGTAGTGACACCCTGTCATCCTTGCTGTATTCTACTGGCCAGAAGTAAGTCACAGGTTCTACCCTACTCAAAGAGAGGGACTCTACAAGGGATGACTCATTGGGGATCATCTTAGAATTGTGCTTACCACAGTGGTATAGGGAGTACCTGTTGAGACAATGCATCTATATCTAAAACACTTATAAAAAGTACTTGCTAAATGTAAACTATACAACTCAACATCAAAAACACAAAATGACTGCTGTTGTTTATGTAAAATCTAAACACAAGCAAATATTGTAGTTGTAAGATTAAATTTAGGGAAAATGTCATTAAATTGGGAATTTAAAATTGTCATCAGTGCCATCAAAGAACATTTATTAGATATTTATTTGTACATTCCTCTCCAATGGATTATGACCTTGTAGGTAAATTAGCTCACATAATGCATTGAGGCATTAGGGATTTTCTCCTCTTAAAACAGTACCTTTTTTTTTTTTTTTTTTTTTTGTGGTACGCGGGCCTCTCACTGTTGTGGCCTCTCCCATTGCGGAGCACAGGCTCCAGACGTGCAGGCTCTGCGGCCACGGCTCACGGGCCCAGCCGCTCCGCAGCATGTGGGATCTTCCCAGACTGGGGCACGAACCCACGTCCCCTGCATCGGCAGGTGGACTCTCAACCATTGCACCACCAGGGAAGCCCAAAACAGTACCTCTTAATAAACATTCTGAGATTAGAAATCAAACCAAAACAATTCAATCTTAAATAAGTTATCTTAGCCTATTACAATGGATGAACAGTAATCAACAGTCTTATTCTAAAGATGACTTGTTCTAAAAATATATTAATGCAGTCAACCAGTTGAATCTCTCAGATCTTTATATATGATAACTAGTAATTAGATTGTAAATTAATCTTGTGTTGAAAGAGAAATGTGCTTATTTATTTCTCCTTTTGAAACATAACCTTCTATTAAAGAAAATATTTAATTCTCCTTTCTGAACTTTAGCGAAAGGCAGCACAATCAATTGGAAACATAGCATAATTACATTCAGTACTAAACTTCAGTTCTGGTTCTGGTTCTTTAAGATTTTCACTAGTGGCAGAAATTGTATAGTAAAAGATTGTTACTTTCTCTTTGATACACAAAATGGGAATTACAGAAAAAAATATCATCTATTTATGTTGGATAGTATAAAAAGAGTTGATTTTTCCCAACAGGTTCTCATATCAAAATTGCTAATATTTGAAACGACAATATTTGCCTGCCTTAGATAACTGTTGTATTAGTCGAGGTTCAGAGTACTCCAGGGAAAGAGGGTCTGTGTGTATGTGTGTGTGTGTGTGCATATACATACATACATACATATATATATGTATACATACATATATATGATGAGATGAGATCCACCCATATTGTGGAAGACAGTCTGCTTTACACAAAGTCTACTGATTTAAACGTTAATCCGAAAACTACTTTCATGAAAACATCTAGATAGTGTTTAAACAAATATCTAGGCACCATGGCCTAACCAAGTTGACATATAAAGTTAATCATCACATTTGCCTTCCCTGCCAACCCCCTACACACAACACACACACACACACACACACACACACACACACACACAAAGAGGACAAATAGGGTTATGCAATCCACTAAAGAAATTTAATATGAATTCCCAAAGCAGAAAGTTTATAATCAAAATTAAAGAGAGTATTATGCTTATAAATCTTTATAAATTGGAAAAGGGGGTGAGAGCTGCCATTTGTTATCATTTTATATTCCTTTGATATACATAGCGTTGGATATTCAAGGACTTTAACATTTGTATTAATTCATTTCTAATATGTTCCTGCTTTTTGCTCATTTTTTTCTGGTGCGGTATTATTTTTTTTTTCTTATTGATTTGTATGTTCTCTTTATAACACATTTTTTACTTTTCTACTTCAGATACTTTCTAGATTCAAATTTTGGGGATTTTATACAGCATTTTAAATTTTGTTTGCAGTCAAATGCACCCAAATTTTTTTCTTTTTTATTACATTGTTTTATTCTTAGAAAATATGTGTCCATCTCAAGATCAATTAAAAAACCATATGGAGTTTCTTCTGGTTCCTATGGTTTAATGGTTTGTAGTTAACTCTTCAATTCATATTTTACCTGTTTGAAATTATATCATGCTTGCAGTCTTATATCCTACTTTATTCATATAACTTTATATATTGAGCATTTTCCATAAAATGAAATATTACTTGGTATATGATATGAGCTGAGGATATGATTTATAGTTTTCCAAATTTCCTATTTTCTCAACATTGTTGATATGTTCTGCTTTCTTTAACTTAAGTAACCAAGGTTACTTAATATTTCTGTGCCTGTTTCTTTGTATATAATATAGTAATATTAATAGTATCTAACTCAGGTTTGTTGAAAAGAAAAAACAATAATCATATAGTACTGACAGTGCCTGACAATATTAATATATCATTAATGTTAAGTATTAGCATTATTATATTTATTTCACAATTATGAGTTTAGATTCATTGATGCATCTGTTAATCCTTTCATAAATTCCAGATTTTGATTCTTTTCTGTGTGTAATATATGATTCATTGTTTTTTATTTTTTTCATTTATTTTTATTGAAATATAGTTGATTTACAATGTTGTGTTAGTTTCAGGTATGCAGCACTATCACTATTCAGTTACATATATATGTATATATATACATATATATATTCTTTTTTGGATTCTTCTTTTTTTTTTAATACACCTTTACTGGAGTATAATTTCTTCACAATACTGTGTTAGGTTCTGTTGTACAACAAAGTACAAAGTACAAAGCCATATGAATACATATATCCCCATATCCCCTCCCTCTTGAGCCTCCCTTCCACCCTCCCTATCTCACCACTCTAGGTCATTGCAAAGCACCAAGCTGATCTCCCTGTGCTATGCTGCAGCTTCCCACTAGCTATCTATTTTACATTTGGTAGTGTATATATGTCGATGCTACTCTCACTTTGCCCCAGCTTCCCCCAGCCCTGTATCCTCGAGTCCATTCTCTATGTCTTCATCTTCATTCCTGCCCTGCCACTAGGTTCATCAGTACCATTATTTTTTTTAGATTCCATATATATGTGTTAGCATATAGTATTTGCTTTTCTCTTTCAGACTTTATTCTGTATAACAGACTCTAGGTCCATCCACCTCACTACAAATAACTCAATTTCATTTCTTTTTATGGCTGAGTAATATTCCATTCTATACATGTGCCACATCTTCTTTATCCATTCGTCCATCGATGGACATTTAGGTTGCTTCCATGTCCTGGCTATTGCAAATAGTGCTGCAATGAACATTGTGGTACATGTCTCTTTTTGAATTATGGTTTTCTCAGGGTATTTGCCCAGTAGTGGGATTGCTGGGTCATATGGTAGTTCTATTTTTAGATTTTTAAGGAACCTCCACACTGTTCTCCATAGTAGTTGTATCAATTTACATTCCCACCAACAGTGCAAGAGGGTTCCCTTTTCTCCACACCCACTCCAGCATTTATTATTTGTAGCTTTTTGATGATGGCCATTCTGACAGGGGTGAGGTGATACCTCATTGTAGTTTTGATTTGCATTTCTCTAATAATTAGTGATGTTGAGCATCTTTTCATGTGCCTGTTGGCCATCTGTATGTCTTCTTTGGTGAAATGTCTATTTAGGTCTTCTGCCCATTTTTGGATTGGGTTGTTTGTTTTTTTTGATATTGAGTTCCATGAACTGCTTGTATATTTTGGAAATTAATCCTTTGTCAGTTGCTTCATTTGCAAATATTTTCTCCCATTCTGTGGGTTGTCTTTTTGTCTGTTTATGGTTTCCTTTGCTGTGCAAAAGTTTTTAAGTTTAATTAGGTCTCATTTGTTATTTTGTTTTGTTTGTTTTTGTTCTGTTTTTACATCTTTATTGGAGTATAATTGCTTTACAATGGTGTGTTAGTTTCTGCTTTATAACAAAGTGAATCAGTTATACATATGTTTCCATATCTCCTCCCTCCTGCATCTCCCTCCCTCCCTCCCACCCTCCCTATCCCACCCCTCCAGGTGGTCACAAAGCACCAAGCTGATCTCCCTGTGTTATGCGGCTAAAGGAAAAGACCTACAATAACGAACCCAAAACAATTAAGAAAATGGGAATAGGAACATACATATTGATAATTACCTTAAATGTAAATGGACTAAATGCTCCCAGCAAAAGACACAGATTAGCTGAATGGGTACAAAAACAAGACCCATATATATGCTGCCTACAAGAGACCCACTTCAGACCTAGAGACACATACAGACTGAAAGTAAGGGGATGGAAAAAGATATTCCATGCAAATGGAAACCAAAAGAAAGCTGGAGTAGCAATTCTCATATCAGACAAAATAGACTTTAAAATAAAGACTATTAGAAGAGACAAAGAAGGACACTACATAATGATCAAGGGATCGATCCAAGAAGAGGATATAACAATTGCAAATATTTATGCACCCAACATAGGAGCACCTCAATACATAAGCCAAATACTAACAGCCATAAAAGGGAAAATCGACAGTAACACATTCATAGTAGGGGACTTTAACACCCCACTTTCACCAATGGACAGATCATCCAAAATGAAAATAAATAAGGAAACACAAGCTTTAAATGATACATTAAACAAGATGGACTTAATTGATATTTATATGACATTCCATCCAAAAACAACAGAATACACATTTTTCTCAAGTGCTCATGGAACATTCTCCAGGATCATATCTTGGGTCACAAATCAAGCCTTGGTAAATTTAAGAAAATTGAAATTGTATCAAGTATCTTTTCCGACCATTTGTTTATTTTTGTTTTTATTTTCATTACTCTAGGAGGTGGGTCTAAAAAGATCTTGCTGTGGTTAATGTCAAAGAGATTTTTTTCCTATGTTTTCCTCTAAGAGTTTTATAGTGTCTGGCCTTACATTTAAGTCTTTAATCCATTTGGAGTTTATTTTTGTGTATGGTGTTAGGTAGTGTTCTAATTTCATTCTTTTACATGTAGTCCAATTTTCCCAGCACCAATTATTGAAGAGACTGTCTTTTCTCCATTGTATGTTCTTGCCTCCTTTATTGTAAATTAGGTGATTCTATGTGCACGGGTTTATCTCTGGGCTCCCTATCTTGTACCATTGATCTGTATTTTTGTTTTTGTGCTGGTACCATACTGTCTTGATCACTGTAGTTTTGTAGTATAGTTTGAAGCCAGGGAGCCTGATTCCTCCAGCTCTGTTTTTCTTTCTCAAGATTGCTTTGGCTATTCGGGGTCTTTTGTGTTTCCATACAGATTGTAAAAGTTTTTGTTCTAATTCTGTGAAGAATGCCATTGGTAGTTTGATAGGGATTGCATTGAATCTGTAGATTGCTTTGGGTAGTATAGTCATTTTCACAATATCAATTCTTGCAATCCAAGAAAATGGTATAATTCTCCATCTGTTTATGTCATCTTTGATTTCTTTCATCAGTGTTTTTATAGTTTTCTGAGTACAAGACTTTCACCTCCTTAGGTAGGTTTATTCCAAGGTATTTTATTCTTTTTGTTTCAATGGTACATGGGATTGTTTCCTTAATCTCTCTTTCTGATTTTTCATCATTAGTGTATAGGAATGCCAGAGATTTCTGTACATTAATTTTGTATCCTGCAACCTTACCAAATTCATTGATTAGTTCTAGTAGTTTTCTGGTGGCATCTTTTGGATTTTCTCTGTATAGTAACATGTCATCTGCAAACAGTGACAGTTTTACTTCTTTTCCTATTTGTATTTCTTTTTCTCCTCTGATTGCTATGGCTAGGACTCCAAATCTATGTTGAAATAAGAGTGGCCAGAGTGGACATCCTTGTCTTGTTACTGATCTTAGTGGAAATGCTTTTAGTTTTTCACCATTGAGTATGATGTTTGCAGTGGGTTTGTCATATACAGCCTTTATTATGTTGAGGTAGGTTCCCTCTATGTCCATTTTCTGGAGAGATTTTGTCGTAAATGGTGCTGAATTTTATCAAAGGCTTTTTCTGCATCTATTGAGAAGATCATATCATTTTTATTGCTTAATTTGTAAATGTGGTGTATCACATTGATTGATTTGCATATATTGAAGAATCCTTGCATCCCTGGGATAAATCCCACTTGATCATGGTTTATGATCCTTTTAATATGTTGTTGCATTCTGTTTGCTAGTATTTTGTTGAGGATTTTTGCATCTATGTTCATCAGTGATATTGGTCTTTAATTTTCTTTTTTTGTGATATTTTTTTCTGGTTTTGGTATCAGGGTGATAATGGCCTCATAGAATGAATTTGGGAGTGTTCCTCCCTCTGCAATTTTTTGTAGGATTTTGAGAAGGATGGTGTTAGCTCTTCTCTAAATGTTTGATAGAATTTGCCTGTGAAGCCATCTGGTCCTGGACTTTTGTTTGTTGGAAGATTTTTATAGTTTTCCAAATTTCCAGTTTTCTCAACATTGTTGATATCTTCTGCTTTCTTTAACTTAAGTAACCAAGGTTAATTTAATATTTTTGTTCTTGCTTCTTTGTATATAATATAGTAATATTAATAGTATCTAACTCAGGTTTGTTGAAAAGAGAAAACAATAATTATATAAAGTACTTAGAACAGTGCCTGACAATACTAGTATATCATTAATGTTAAATTTTAGCATCATTATATTTATTTCACAATTATCAGCTTAGATTCATTGATTCATCTGTTAATCCTTTCACAAATTCCAAATTTTGATTCTTTTCTGTGTGTTATGTATGATTCATTGTTTATTTTTTAACTTTTTCATTTTTATTGAAATATCATTGATTTACAATGTTGTGTTAGTTTTAGGTATACAACAAAGTGATTCAGTTATACATATATCTGTGTAGGTGTATATATACACCTACACATATATATATTCTTTTTTGGATTTTCCATTATAGGTTGTTACAAGATATTTAGTATAGTTCTCTGTGCTATACAGTAGGACCTTGTTGGTTATCTGTTTTATATATAGTAATGTGTTTATTTTAATACCAAATTCCTAATTTTTCCCTCCCCTCCCCCACTTTCCCCTTTGGTAACCATAAATTTGTTTTCTATGTCTGTGGGTCTGTTTCTGTTTTGTAAGTAAGTTCATTTGTATCTTTTTTTTAGATTCCACTTATAAGCAATGTCATAATATTTGTCTTTCTCTTGTCTAACTTACTTCACTTAGTATGATAATCTCTAGGTATATCCATGTTTTTGCAAATAGTATTATTTCATTCTTTTTTATGGCTGAGTAATATTCCATTGTGTACATATACCACATCTTTATCCATTCATATATTGAACATTTCTCCAAAAAGACATTCAGATAGCCAACAGACACATGAAAAGATGCTCAACATTGCTATTAGATAAATGCATATCAAAACTACAGTGAGGTATCACCTCACACCAGTCAGAATGGCTATCAAAAAGTGTACATATGGGCTTCCCTGGTGGCGCAGTGGTTGAGAGTCCGCCTGCCGATGCAGGGGACACGGGTTCGTGCCCCAGTCTGAGAGGATCCCACATGCTGTGGAGCGGCTGGGCCCGTGAGCCATGGCTGCTGAGCCTGCGCGTTGGAGCCTGTGCTCCACAACGGGAGAGGCCACAACTGTGAGGGGCTCGCGTACCACAAAAAAAAAAAAAAAAAAAAGTCTACATATAATAAATGCTGGAGAGGGTGTGGAGAAAAAGGAAACCTCTTACACTGCTGGTGGGAATGTAAATTGGTGCAGCCACTATGAAGAACAGGTTCCTTTAAAAACTAAAATCAGAGTTAGCATATCATCCAGCAATCCCACTCCTGGGCATATATCTGGAGAAAACTATAATTCAAAATAATACATGCAGCCCAATGTTCATAGCTTGATTTTTTTTCCTTTCTTTTCGTTCCTGTATAAGTTGTAATATACAATACAACAGCATCTTCCACTTTAATGTTTCTTTTGTCAAAAATATAACAAAAGTATACAATCTTTGCACTTTTACGTCTTTAATATACCAGATAAATTTAAAACTTACTGTTAAATACCTCCCTCCCAAAAAGTTCCATTGCTATTTTGTTTTTCACTGAGTTGAATATCTATTTTAATATAAGAAAAAATGATAAGAAAACTGGGAGGAAATAGTGAGGTTAAGTAACTTGTCCAATACCATAGTAATAATAAGAGTGGTGCCATGATTTAAACAAAGGCAGTCTTTAATATAAAGTTATATTTTAAATTATTCTTTGAGGAATCACATTCAGGACATATACTTAATAGCAATTGATTTTTTGTAAAATGGAAAAGTCCAAAAAAGTGATATTTCTGCCACATAGTTGAACCCTGATTCTTACCTGCAGATTTAATTATGTGCCATAACGCTTCCTTCCACTGATAAGCAATATCATTTATTTGAAATGCAGTACCACATGTAGATTAATGAAATGCTATTCCCAGGGACTGTCCCCATGTAAATCCCTTTGCTCAGTGGCTCATCCAGCACCACACCTATGAAAGGGGATACAGAGTCATTGCCAAATGTTATTCTGAGGTTTTTCCCATAAGTTACCTCCTTTATCAAAATGACTAATAAAATATAGCATTTTCAAGTAAACCATTAAACAAAAAACTGGACCTGTTGGTATGAAACCGTGAATTAGCCACCTTGGAAATATGGCATGATATTCTAATCACTAAAACTAGAGTCCATCCTTAATCTAATTTTTTTCCCTTTCACATCCACAGGAAACATGGGTAGTCATCACCGAACTCTTTTTGGCTTTGTACAGGCTAACCTCCCACAACCTTCTAAACACAATGCTCCAGGTGGCCATAATTAATTAAATTGACACTTGAGGAGAAACCTATTTACCTACTTGCAAACTCACAACTTCTGTTGAACAAAACAATGAACTTTGTGATTATTCTAGGTCAATTTTAGTCTTAGAAGCTTTTCTGTTCAATTTTATTTAAGTGAACTACAGTGTGTCAACTTCTATCTTTCCTTTGGGTTTCATTACATAAAACTGTAGATACAGTATTAACGGAAACAACCATTTCAGAGGCAGCAAAGTGGAAGTCAGGTCCAATGATATAGGTCCAAATTCATGCACTGCTTGCCTGGAGAAGGAGTTCAGCAAAGGTTTAAAATTATTTTTCCACATGAGGAACATTTGCAGGATGGGCCCCTTACCCTTTAAATTTTTGGCACTTTGACTTCTGTCTCTGCATTTTCCTGGTTTTCTTTCTTTGTCTCTGACCACCTTTCTGTCCTGTGAGGTAGTTCACTAAGACAAGTTGTAGAACTAAAATTAAAACTATGACAACAGGTTTAGAGAAGAAGAATGGAATCCAGACATATTTAGGACGTAGTATTTAAGATATTTAGCAGCCAGTAGGATGGCCATGCTGGAGGAAAGGGAAGATTCATGGGTAACTCTGAGGTTGCTCTGGGTTACTCAAGGAAACAGGGTGTATGAGGCTGCTGGTAACCAAAAGAGACTAAACAAAACTGAACAGATTTGAGAAAGAAGCTGCATTGTGTTATAAATATAGCACTCCTTGGTCACAGAGAAAAGTACTGTAAATATAAGGCAGAATTCTAACCCCTGCACCGGTGTTTTGCATGCTCTATTTTCTCTCCTTCCTCCCTCCCCCAACCTGTTCCCTCCCCAGCATTCTCTGCTCTAGTCAGGCCATTTTGCTCACTGAAGCCCAAATAAACTAATTCCTTTCTGACAGCTTCCTTTGCTCATGTTTCTCCCTCTTATTAGAATGACCTTTTTTATGCCCCAATGCAGGAGATTCCTTTCCTTTTGTTAGAGGTCTTCTTGGAGACCCACTTCCTCAAGAAAACTGTCCTGGACCATGGTAACTAGAGTCATTTCATTTCACTTTGAAGTCCTCTAATGCTTTCTGTGCTACTCACTTGATATTTAACAAATACTACTTTATGTTGCTGGTCATATTTTTACTTGCCTGGCCTTTGCAGATTTCTACTCTGTTTGAAATGCACAATCATCACGTTTCATACAGGGTGGCATATCCCATGCCTCCTAATATAGTTTATGCAAGTAACAGGTGGTCAGTAAATGTTTATTTAAGGGGGAGAGGAGACTGTGCCTCCTTGAAATTAGGTGTAGAATGAACTATATATATTTCCTGGTACTAGAAGTAATGGAGGCTTAGTAATTAAAACATCACAGATTTGTCATATGGTTCTGGAAGTCAGAAGTCCAAAATCTGTCTCACTGAATTAAAGCTAAAGTGTGGGTAGTGCTGGTTCCTTGTGGAGGCTCTAAGAATGTTGCCTTGCCTTTTCCAGAGGCAAGCTTGAATTCATTAGCTCATAGCCCCTTCCTCATAGTGACGTCAGCATTGTGTCATCACATCTTCACTGACTCTTTCTGTCTTCATATAACTTAATCTGCCTTTGTGCCCCTGCCTCCCTCTTATAAGGGTTCTTATGATGTTGGGCTCACCTGGATAACCCATCTGAACATCTTTAACTCGATTATATTTGCAAAGTCCCTTTTGCCGTATAAGGTAATGGAGTCACAGGAACCAAGGATTAGAATGTGGACATCTTGGGAGAGGGAGGATGTGATTTATGCTTCCACAGTATGCTTTCTCTTACCCTCAACAACAAAAATTGTTGAGTTCCCGCTATGGTGCTAAGCAATATGGTGCAGTAGTTGGAAACAAAGCAAACATATCTTCTGTTCAATACGCTCAGAATCTACTGGCAAAATGTGCATGTTAAAAAAGATTTATAATTCAATGTGACACATACTTTATTAGAGATAATATTAGACCTCTTTGGGAACATGAAGGAGGAATTCTTTTCTTTCTGCGTAGAGGGGAGATGCCTCAGTGAAGATTCCCTCATGGACTGGTAATCTCTGTTGTAATACAGGCCTATATTGTACAGCGTTAACCTGTTGTGTTGGTTCAACAGGCATAATAGCTAATAAAATTTTACAATGTATGATTTGTTGTAATTGAAGTGAAAATAACCCAGCTTCCTTGACATTCATTAATGGCCTTATATTTATTAATTAAGTCATTCAAATAATATTTGTTGAGGAATTTCCATGTACCTTGCCTTGAATGAGGTACAAGGAACACAAAAATGAATATCACATGAACCATGCCCTCAAGGACCTAATGGTGTAGCAGAGAAAGCAGACAACTACCATTGGTTGGTTCTTCTCATTTTGTAAATAATTTTATCTTTCATGTTTCTCAGACGTCTCCTCATTTTTTCACAATGTTCATACACTTTTCTCTCCCATTTACCCTAAGGCTTCAAAATTTTCTCAGCTATCATCTCGTGTCTTTTTTTTTTAACTTAACTTCCAAAGCGACTTTTGAATGTCCACGAGTCATGGTTTAGGGATGCCATGAATACTTTTGTGTGTCAGCTTCTATGTTTTAAGTTTAACCTTCTGATTTTGAGTTTGACTTGAAGCATATTTAGAAATATTCAGGAAGTTTATCCATTTTATAATGTATTTCAGAAACAGCAAAATCTTATTGATTTGATAATCCCATATATCATGTAATGAGCAGAACAAGCTGTCAAAAGAACAAAGGAGTGACTAGATCTCCACAAAGCTCATTTACTCAAAGTGAAAGGAAAAAAAAAAAGCACAATTGTTTAATTTGACAGTACTTATACTAACATGACAGAAAACATAATAAAATTGGTTCAACTATTACACTTACATTTATTCCAAGGACTATGACTAAGTGTCTACATATTGAATTTATAGCATATGTAGCCACATTTGAGGTAGGATTTGGGAAGGCCTAGAAGTTCGCATTATTTCTGTACTATGTACCATGAACACGATATAGTATCCAAAATTCCTATCTTTTGATTTACTCCCTTGGGTAAAGCAATATGCAGAGGTCCTTTTTAAACGCATAGGATAATTAACACAAAACTCTTTGGGAGTGTTGATACATGAAATAGAAATTGGTTAATTGGACTACTTATAGTTCATGTAGGGATGTGTCTCAAGATAGTAATTCAGAGTAGAGAGGATCAAACATAGAAAAGTTTTGTTGTAAATGTAGAAAGGAGATCTTCCAGAAGACTTCTCTACACAAACTTTGAAGATCCAAATGGGGAAGCACCAGGGCACAGCATGAAGACACAAGGGGCTGTTTCTCTTTTTAGTTCAAATAGTATTAATTTTTACTTTCTATTTCATTATGTCAATCCTGGTGGAAGTTTGTTTATTTTATTGGTCTTTTCTAATAACCAGCTCTGCCTTTGTGAATTTTTTTCATCATATATTTGATTTCTATTTTGTTAAATTCTTTCCCAACATTTTTGGAGAAAGAATTCTGTTCTTCTCCATTCACTGTTTTATTTGTATGACATCTTAATTTCTGCCTTTCCTCTTACTTCATTTTTTTTACTTTGCAACTTTACTGAGGAATAATTGACAAACACAATTACATATTAAAGTGTGCTACATAATGATTCCAACATAAGAATAGAAGGCTATAGATGTTCCTCTAAGTATCATTTGGTTGCATCCTATATGTTTGATATTTGTTTAATTATCATTCAGTATTAAGTACTTAGAAATCTATTATGATTTATTTTGATTCATCTTTTATTTAGAACTGTACTCATAAATTTCAGAAGATATTTTGTGGGGTTTTTTGACTTCTAATTTAATTGCTTTTATCTTAAGAACATAGTTTATACTGCACCAGTTCTTTGAAAAGATAAGACTTGTTTTATAATCTAATAGAACTGTATATGGTTAATGCTTTAATTTATGCAAGTTTCAAGTTTTAGAGTTTTATTTATGCTCAAGAAGACAGTGCAGTTTATAATTTGGGACATGTGTGTGTGTGTGTGTGAGTGTATGTATATATACATATTTGCTAGATCAAGATTGTTAAGCCTGTTAATCATCATTATTTTAACTTTTGATTTGCCAGAACAGATGGCTATGTTGAAGTCTCTTATATGTTGAAACATTCATTGATTTCCATTCTTAGTCATTAGCTCCATACAAATATTTGGTTGATATGTGTTTCTCATTAATTGAACAACTATTTTCCTTTATACATATATATTGATCATCTCTATATCTAAGAATGCTATTTGTCTTAAAGTCTCTTTTGCCTTATATACCTAAGATTTCATTGGGCTACTATCTGCCTAGTATACTACTTTTGACTATTTAGTTTCAATCTTTTATATCTTTAGATTTTAGTGTGCTTCTTGTAAAGTATATATAAGCACGGTTTTTAAATCTAATCTTCTGTCTGAAGTGATGAGAGTAATTCATATGTGGTTATTGTAATCAATTATATATTTGTATTTTATTCTGTTATCTTTTTGTTTCCTTTTGTCCTGCTTTTTCTGTTGCTTCCTTTTTCTCCCTACTTGGCTTTTAATTGATTAAGAAATCTTTCCTCGTTCTGTTTGGTTTTTTTTTTATTCCATTTTTCTCCTTTAGTTTGAAAGTCAAACACTATTTCTAACATTTTATTTGAAATTTTATTTTTATTAATATACTTTAAATTTTCCCATGAATATCTGATAACAAAATGTGCCTCATATTTTATTTTAGTACAGAGCATAATTTAAGTACACTATGATATGTTAGAGCATTTTAATTCATATTACTGATAGACATATATACTATTGTTATAAAGCATATGTGTCTATCTTTCTTTTAGATTCTCAAATTAGATATTATAATTTTTATTACCATTGCTTGTAATTTTGTACTGACAGTGTTTGTTTGACTTTACATATTTACATTTTTAATTATTGTTCACCATTTCCCCTTGCAATTATATCCTCTCTCTGGGATCATTTTCCTTCTCTGTTTATGTCCTTTCTGGTAGGAACATAGGACATAAACACAGTTTTACTTTATCTAAAATGTTTCTTCATTATAGTTGTTCTCAAACAGTACTTTTCCTGGACCTAAACATATATGCTTGCTGTGTATCTTTCCCCAGAAATTTGGAGATTCATTTCACTAGCAGATAGCATGTAATTCCTTCCTTTATATCCTTAAATATTTTGTACATTGTATTTCATTTTCTGATGTGATATCTGAAATCTTTGAAGGCTATATGTAGTGGTCTTCTCTGAATCGCATTGTTTCCACTGCATATATTTAGTAATCTTTGAGAGCTCACAGATCTTCATCTCTGTAAAATGTGTGTCCCAATTTAAGACTGCTTCCCTCCAGAGAGAATTTGCACTGGTTTTCCCACCTTCCATCAGTTTTGCAGCGTCATTCTCACTTTCACTGCCCATGACCTCATCCTGTTTCTTACCATCCTAGTCACTTTCGATGACATCTCAAACTCTGACTTCACTTGGCCTAATTTTGTGCTTTGGATTCTCCTCCCTCAGTCTTTTCCAAACTATCTGAGCTTTATCATCAAACCATTTCCTCTGGGGATATCATCTCTACTGAGATGCTGTTACCTTGCATACTGTGTAAATTCAGTTTGGCGTAGTAAATTAATGACTGCTTTCTGGCTCACTGTTACTTCTTTGTTGATAATGTCTTACCCAAAATTTTGGCACTAAAATTTTATTTGTATTTTAAATTTTTTTTAAAAAATTTATAGTTTTTAAAGGTTAGTTTCCATTCACAGTTATTACAAAATATTGGCTGTATTCCCCGTGTTGTACAATATGTCCTTGAGCCTATCTTACACCCAATAGTTTGTGCCTCCCACTCCCCCATCCTTATATTGCCCCTCTCTGTTTCCCACTGATAACCACTAGTTTGTTCTCTGTATCTGTGAGTCTGCTTCTTTTTTGTTATATTCACCAGTGCATTGTATTTTTTGGATTCCACATATAAATGATATCATACAGTATTTATTTTTCACTTAGCAAAATGCCCTCTAAGTCCATGTTGCTACAAATGGCAAATTTTCATTCTTTTGTATGACTGAGTAGTATTCCATTGTGTGTGTATGTATGTGTGTGTGTGTGTGTGTGTGTGTGTGTTTGTATCCCACATCTTCTTTGTCCATTCTTCTGTTGATGGACACTTAGGATGCTTCTATATCTTGGCTACTATAAATGATGCTGCTATGAACTTTGGGGTGCCTATTTTTTTCTAACTAGTGTTTTTATTTTCTTCAGATATATACCCAGGAGTGGAATTGCTGGATCATATGGTTGTCTTTTTCATTTTTTAGGAAACCTCTGTAATGTTTTCCACAGTGGCTGCACCAATTTGCCTTCCCACCAACAGTGTATGAGGGCTCCCTTTTCTCCACATCCTCACCAACATTTGTTATTTGTGGTCTTTTTGATAATAGCCATTCTGACAGATGTGAGGTGATATTGTGATTTTGCTTTGCAGTTCCCTGATGGTTAACAACGTTGAGCATCTTTTCATGTGCCTGTTGGCCACCTGCATTTCCTCTTTGGAAAACTGTTCAGTTCTTCTGCCCATTTTTTAATTGAGTTGTTTGTTTTCTTGATGTTGTGTTATATGAGCTATTTATATATGTTGGCTATTAATTCCTGATCAGTCACATCATTTGCAAATATCTTCTCCCATTCTTTTTTGTTATATTCACCAGTGCATTGTATTTTTTGGATTCCACATATAAATGATATCATACAGTATTTATTTTTCACTTAGCAAAATGCCCTCTAAGTCCATGTTGCTACAAATGGCAAATTGTCTTTGTTTTGTTGATGGTTTCCTTTGCTTTGCAAAAGCTTTTAAGTTTAATTAGGTCCTATTTGTTTATTTTTGCTTTTATTTATGCCACTAAAATTTTAAACAGGACAATATCAGGAGAGAGATTCCATTGGGGGGGGCATTTACTTAATTAATTGAATAATTAAATAAAATCCTTATGCAGTGGCAAACTGTGTCAGCCACCTTTAAAAGTCACTGAAGTTTTAAAAATCTTTCTTTCAAGCAAATGTTATGTGTCTGTTTTATTTATTCTGCTTGACGCAAGTGAGAATAATGTGAAGTCTTTGCTAGTAACAACCCTCTCTTAAGGTTTCCTATGAATTGCTTGTGAAAGGCCCTTAGTTATACTATGAAGTAATAAACTTGTTTAAGTTGAGATTTACAGCTATAAATAATTCACTTAGTGGGAAGAGAACAGGAAGATAAGCTAAGATCAAGTTTCACCTCTGTCTCATACTAGTTGGGGAGCCTGGGGCAACTGTCCTGCCTGGTATTGCTTCATTTGGCTAACTCCTGCTGAACTTAGCTATTGTATCACTTTCATCAGGAATCTTCCCAACTTATGCAAAAATGGCTAGTTACTCCTTCTCTGAGATCTTGTAGTCTACTGCTTTCTGTCCATATTCTACATTTATCTATCTACATAAAAGATATATTTATCTGCTATGACCCTCTGAGCCACATTGAAGATAGAAACTAGCTGGTGCAATGGATCCTTACATCCACTGGATGTAAAGGACAGGCTCTGACACAAAATAGTTTCTCGATAAAAGTCTGCTTTATGAATGAATAGTAGTAGCCGCACTGCCTTCTGCCTAGAAATGTTTTAAGTACAAATGAGATAATGGGAGTGATACAGTATATATCTCTGCTGTAAATACTATAAAAATGTAGGGCAGGATTATCTGTTGAGAGCAAATATCTGAATATATATTTGCCTAAATAAAGTAGGAACTAATTTACTCAGATGATATTAATTTGAAATTTGTAATCAATAAATATAGATGAGAAAGCTATATCTGCATGAACTATGGCAAAATGTTGAAGTAAATAAAATAAACTTGATACAGACCTGCTTAAAGTACTTTGGAAAACAAACTATCTTTTAAAATATAAATTCCTCAATTGCTTGTAGGTACGTCTCATTACTGTTGACAGATATTCTTACCTCTTCATTAAATGTGCATTTGCAAGGGCCTCCATTTAAAAGCAATGTTCATAGTCCTTGGAAAATTTGAAGATATTTCCATGCTTTCAAAAATTGCATAACCCCATAATCAACAGTGCATCTTCTCCCTCCCACTAATCTCACCTGGTATATCACAGGACTCTTGAGATACTCAATTCCTACCACTATTAGAAAAGTTAGCATTTTGGCCATAATTTTATCCTCTCAAGCCAAAATGGTAAATTTAATAACAATGGTAGGAATCAGTGGTGAGAAGGGAACAAAGAATCCAATCGAAAAATAATTAAAAACTAAAATTAATAGAACATAGTGAGTCAATGGATGATGAGAGATTTGGTTGAGGGAAGTGAGTATGGGCTCCAAGGATTTTGGCTTGAGCAACATAATGGATGGTGGAATCTCATTCTAAATCACAGGACAATAGGAAGAGAAAGTAGGTAGGATGAGAAGGTCTCTAGACCCAGTGGATTCATCTTTGAGCTTTGACCTTGGGGTCCCATTGAGTAGATAGGGGAGAGTGTCCAGTAGTAATGTTAGAGACCAGTCAGGCTTAGAGATGTTGGTTTTGAAGATAAAGATTGAGAGCCATCGTTGTTTGAGCTGTAGTTTATTTTTTTTTCATATTCTGTGAACACATTTATTTTATTTTTTTAAACATCTTTATTAGAGTATAATTGCTTTACAATGTTGTGTTAGTTTCTGCTGTATAACAAAGTGAATCAAAATATGTATACATATATCCAAATAGCTCCTCCCTCTTGCACCTCCCTCCCACCCTCCCTCTCCCACAACTCTAGGTGGTCACAAACCACGGAGCTGATCTCCCTCTGCTGTGCAGCTGCTTCCCACTAGCTATTTATTTTACATTTGGTAGTGTATATATGTCAATGCTACTCTTTCACTTCATCCCAGCTTACCATTCCCCCTCCCCGTGTCCTCAAGTCCTTTCTCTACCTCTGTGTCTTTATTCCTGTCCTGCCCCTAGGTTCTTCAGAACCTTTTTTTTTTTTTAGATTCCATATATATGTGTTAGCATATGGTATTTGTTGTTCTCTTTCTGACTTACTTCACTCTGTATGACAGACTCTGGGTCCATCCACATCACTACCAATAACTCAGTTTTGTTTCTTTTTATGGCCAAATAATATTCCATTGTATATATGTGCCACATCTTCTTTATCCATTCATCTGTTGACAGACACTTAGGTTGCTTCCGTGTCCTGGCTATTGTACGTAGAGCTGCAATGAACATTGTGGTACATGACTCTTTTTGAATTATGTTTTCTCAGGGTATATGCCCAGTAGTGGGATTGCTGGGTTGTATGGTAGATCTATTTTTAGGTTTTTAAGGAACCTCCACGCTGTTCTCCATAGTGGCTGTATCGATTCACATTCCTACCAACAGTGCAAGAGGGTTCCTTTTTCTCCAGACATTCCCCAGCATTTATTGTTTGTAGATTTTTTTGATGATGACCATTCTGACTGGTGTGAGGTGATACCACATTGTAGTTTTGATTTGCATTTCTCTAATGATTAGTGATGTTGAGCATCCTTTCATGTGTTTGTTGGCAATCTGTATATCTTCTGGAGAAATGTCTATTTAAGTCTTCTGCCCACTTTTGGATTAGGGTATTTGTTATTTTGATATTGAGCTGCATGAGCTGCTTGTATATTTTGGAGATTAATCCTTTGTCAGTTGCTTCATTTGCAAATATTTTCTCCCATTCTGAGGGTTGTCTTTTCATCTTCTTTATGGTTTCCTTTGCTGTGCTAAAGCTTTTAAGTTTCATTAGGACCCATTTGTTTATTTTCGTTTTTATTTCCATTTCTCTAGGAGGTGGGTCAAAAAGGATCTTGCTGTGATTTATGACATACAGTGCTCTGCCTGTGTTTTCCTCAAACAGTTTTATAGTGTCTGGCCTTACATTTAGGTCTTTAATCCATTTTGAGTTTATTTTTGTGTATGGTCTTAGGGAGTGTTCTCATTTCATTCTTTTACAGGTAGCCGTCCAGTTTTCCCAGCACCACTTATTGAAGAGGCTGTCTTTTCTCCATTGTGTATTCTTGCCTCCTTTATCCAAAATAAGATGATGATAGGTGCATGTGTTTATCTCTGGGCTTTCTATCCTGTTCCATTGATCTATATTTCTGTTTTTGTGCCAGTAGCATACTGTCCTGATTACTATAGCTTTGTAGTATAGTCTGAAGTCTGGGGGCCTGATTCCTCCAGCTCCATTTTTCTTTCTCAAGATTGCTTTGGCTATTTGGGGTCTTTTGTGTTTCCATACAAATTGTGAAATTTTTTGTTCTAGTTCTCTAAAAAATGCCATGGGTAGATTGATAGGGATTGCATTGAACATGTAGATTGCTTTGGGCAGTATAGTCATTTTCACAATGTTCTTTCTTCCAAACCAAGAGCATGGTATATCGCTCCATCAGTTTCTATCATCTTTAATTTCTTACACCATTATAGTTTTCTGCATACAGGCCTTTTGTCTCCTTAAGAAGGTTTATTCGTAGGTATTTTATTCTTTTTGTTGCATTGGTAAATGGGAGTGTTTCCTTAATTTCTCTTTCAGATTTTTCATCATTAGTGTATAGGAATGCAAGAGATTTCTGTGCATTAATTTGGTATCCTGCTACTTTGCCAAATTCATTGATGAGCTCTAGTAGTTTTCTGGTGGCATCTTTAGGATTCTCTATGTATAGTATCATGTCATCTGCAAACAGTGACAGCTTTACTTCTTCTTTTCTGACTTGGATTCCTTTTATTTCCTTTTCTTCTCTGATTGCTGTGGCTAAAACTTCCAAAGCTATGTTCAATAATAGCAGTGGGAATGGACAACCTTGTCTTGTTCCTGATCTTAGAGGAAATGGTTTCAGTTTTTCACCATAGAGAACAATGTTGGCTGTGGATTTGTCATATATGGCCTTTATTATGTTGAGATAAGTTCCCTCTATGCCTACTTTCTGGAGGCTTCTTATCGTAAATGGGTGTTGAATTTTCTTGAAAGCTTTTTCTGCATCTATTGAGATGATCATATGGTTTTTCTCCTTCAATTTGTTAATATGGTGTATCACATTGATTAATTTGCGTATATTGAAGAATCCCTGCATTCCTGGAATAAATCCCACTTGATTGTGGTGTATGATTCTTTTAACGTGCTATTGGATTCTGTTTGCTACTATTTTGTTGAGGATTTTTGCATCTATGTTCATCAGTGATATTGGCCTGTAGTTTTCTTTCTTTGTGACATCTTTGCCTGGTTTTGATATCAGGGTAATGGTGGCCTCGTAGAACGAGTTTGGGAGTGTTCCTCCCTCTGCTATAGTTTGGAAGAGTTTGAGAAGGATAGGCGTTAGCTCTTCTCTAAATGTTTGATAGAATTCGCCTGTTGAGCCATCTGGTCCTGGGCTTTTGTTTGTTGGAAGATTTTTAATCACAGTTTCAATTTCAGTGCTTGTGATTGGTCTGTTTATTTTCTATTTCTTTCTAGATCAGTCTCAGAACATTGTGCTTTTCTAAGAATTTGTCCATATCTTCCAGGTTGTCCATTTTATTGGCATATAGTTGCTTGTAGTAGTCTCTCATGATCCTTTGTATTTCTGCAGTGTCAGTTGTTACTTCTACTTTTTCATTTCTAATTCTATTGATTTGAGTCTTCTCCCTTTTTTCCTTGTTGTGTCTGGCTAATGGTATATCAATTTTATTTATCTTCTCAAAGAACTAGCTTTTAGTTTTATTGATCTTTGCTATTGTTTCCTTCATTTATTTGTGATCTGATCTTTATGATTTCTTTCCTTCTGCTAACTTTGGGTTTTTTTGTTCCTTCTCTCATTGCTTTAGGTGTAAGTTAGGTTGTTTATCTGAGACGTTTCTTATTTCTTGAGGTAGGATTGTATTGCTGTAAACTTCCCTCTTAGAACTGCTTTTGCTGCATCCTATAGGTTTTGGATCATCGTGTTTTCATTGTCATTTGTTTCTAGGTATTTTTTGATTTCCTCTTTGATTTCTTCAGTGATCTCTTGTTTTTTTACTAGCAAATTGTTTAGCCTCCATGTGTTTGTATTTTTTACAGTGTTTTTCCTGTAATTCATATCTAGTCTCATAGTGTTGTGGTTGGAAAAGGTACTTGATACCATTTTAATTTTCTTAAATTTACCAAGACTTGATTTGTGACCCAAGATATCATCTATCCTGGAGAATGTTCCATGAGCACTTGAGAAGAAAGAGTATTCTGTTGTTTTTGGACGGAATGTCCTGTAAATATCAGTTAAGTCTATCTCGCCTAATGTGTCTTTTAAAGATTGTGTTTCCTTATTTATTTTCATTTTGGATGATCTGTCCGTTGGTGAAAGTGAGGTGTCAAAGTCCCCTACTATAATTGTGTTACTGTCGATTTCCCCTTTTATGGCTGTTAGCATTTACCTTATGTATTGAGGTGCTCCTATATTGCATGCATAAATATTTACAATTGTTATATCTTCTTCTTGGTTGATCCTTTGATCATTATGTAGTGTCCTTCTTTGTCTCCTGTAATAGTCTTTATTTTAAAGTCTATTTTGTCTGATATGAATATTGCTACTCCAGCTACCTTTTGATTTCCATTAGCATGGAATATCTTTTTCCATCCCCTCACTTTCAGTCTGTATGTGTCCCAAGGTCTGAAGTGGGTCTCTTGTAGACCACATATATAGGGGTCTTGTTTTTGTATCCATTCAGCCAGTCTATGTCTTTTGGTTGGAGCATTTAATGCATTTACATTTAAGGTAATTATCGGTATGTATGTTCCTATTACCTTTTTATTAATTCTTTTGGGCTTGTTATTGTAGGTCTCTTCCTTGTCTTGTGTTTCCTGCCTAGTGAAGTTCCTTTAGCATTTGTTGTAATGCTGGTTTGGTGGTTCTGAATTCTCTAAGCTTTTGCTTGTCTGTAAAGGTTTTAATTTCTCCGTCGAATTTGAATGAGATCCTTGCTGGGTAGAGTAATTTTGGTTGTAGGTTTTGCCCTTTCATCACTTTAAATATGTCCTGCCACTCCCTTCTGGCTTGGAAAGTTTCTGCTGAAAGATCAACTGTTAACCTTATGGGGATTCCCTTGTATGTTATTTGTTGTTTTTCCCTTGCTGCTTTTAATATGTTTTCTTTGTATTTATTTTTTAGTAATTTGCTTAATATGTGTCTTGGCATGTTTCTCCTTGGATTTATCCTATTTGGGACTCTATGTGCTTCCTGGACTTGCTTGACTGTTTCCTTTCCCATATTAGGGAAGTTTTTAACTATAATCTCTTCAAATATTTCTCAGTCCCCTTCTTTCTCTCTTCTTCTTCTGGGACCCCTATAATTCGAATGTTGGTGCATTTAATGTTGTCCCAGATGTCTCTGAG
This sequence comes from Phocoena sinus, assembly GCF_008692025.1. Classification (NCBI taxonomy): domain Eukaryota; kingdom Metazoa; phylum Chordata; class Mammalia; order Artiodactyla; family Phocoenidae; genus Phocoena; species Phocoena sinus. The sequence continues at coordinate 42,077,865 of NC_045776.1, forward strand.
GCTGGCCTCAATTCTTTTCATTCTTTTATCTTTATTCTGCTCTGCAGCAGTTATTTCCACTATTTTATCTTCCAGGTTACTTATCTGTTCTTCTGCCTCAGTTATTCTGCTATTGATTCCTTCTAGAGTATTTTTTATTTCATTCATAGTGTTGTTCATCATTGTTTGTTTGCTCTTAAGTTCTTCTAGGTCCTTGTTAAACGTTTCTTATATTTTCTCCATTCTATTTCTGAAATTTTGGATCATCTTTACTATCATCACTCTGAATTCTTTTTCAGGTAGACTGCCTATTTCCTCTTCATTTGTTTGTCTGTGGGTTTTTACCTTGCTTCTTCATCTGCTGCACATTCCTCTGGTTTCTCATTTTATTTAACTTACTGTGATTGGGATCTCTTTTTCGCAGGCTGCAGGTTTGTAGTTCCCATTATTTTTGGTGTCTGCCCCCAGTGGGTGGGGTTGGTTCTGTGGCTTGTTAGGCTTCCTGGTGGAGGGGACTGGTGCCTGTGTTCTGGTGGCTGGGGCTGTATCTTTTCCTTCTGGTGGGCAAGGCCACATCTGGTGGTGTGTTTTGGGGTGTATGTGAACTTAGTATGACTTTAGAAAGCTTCCCTGCTAATGGATGAGGTTGTGTTCCTGACTTGCTAGTAATTTGGCATTGAGCATCCAGCTCTGGAGCTTGCTGGCCATGGGGTGGAGCTGGGTCTTAGTGTTGAAACGAAGATCTCTGGGAGAGCTCTTGCCAATCAGTATTATGTGGGTCCAGGAGGTTTCTGGTGGTCCAGTATCCTCAGAGGCTCAGACCCGACACCTGGCCAGAACACCAAGACCCTGCTAGCACACAGCTCAGAAGAAAAGAAAGCGAGGAAAAAAAAAAAAAAAAACAACAGACAGAACCCTAGAACAAATGGTAAAAGCAGTGTCTGTTATGGATCAGCTTGTTTTCTCTCATGTCATCAGCGTTTTTAATGTATTAGCAGAGTTCCAAATACAGAATCTTGAAATGTATTATTATTTATATAATTAGAGTAATAGAGTAGCCCTTTATAATTAGAGTATAGAGTAGCTCCAGATTTGGGAATGCATGTTTTATTTTTCTTAAGTATACCTAAGCAGTTGACAAAGAGATTTCCAGAAATGAGCTACGTGATCTTTAACACCAGTCTGTGGAACAGATTTGATAATAAAGAAATATCTCATTACTTTTGAGATTTGTGTATTGTACATGTGCCGCTTGGTAACTGAAAACTCTAAAAAGATCAGTATTAACTGGGTTTTGTAGATCTGTCATTCCTGCCATGCCAAAAATCTGTGGAGTAGTTTGTAATTGCCATTGTTTGGTTTATTACAATAAACAGAACTGATAGGGCTTATGCTATTTGCCTTGTGAGCTGCACTTCACATCAGTCTGTTGCATTAAAATTGCATGCACATATCTTTGCTTATCAGTTTTATTTATCTGTCAGAAATAGAAAAAGGCAGAATGCTTTCAGTATGTGGAACCTTATAACAGGCAGGTCAGAAATTATAATCATTATTTTAATAGTCTCGTGCAAATGTATGACTATATGTCTGTTCCTATTAATCACCTAAAATATGTTCCTATAGGAAAATACTGTTATTTCCTTTATCATGCTTTGTCAAAGCTTTAAGTATGATTTTAATTGGATTACCTAAGGTACAAATGCAAATCTGCGGAATATAGGATTTTTTTCTCTTCTTTGTCAAATACACATCATTTTTTCTTAGAGCTGCTTCTACAGTTGGACTGTTTGACTATGTTTATAGGTAAGAAACACAAGGAGATTATCTGAAATCCTTTAATTTTCTCCCACAGTAAAAAATCTTCCTAATATTTCTATTCTTAGGCTGCAGGTTTCTCACCTATGAAATTCTCAAGCTCACTAGCAGTCACATCAGATGTACTATGAAATTTTCAGATACCTGTGGTGAGTTAATCCATGCATACACAGATACTTCCTTCAGAAATCTGGTAACCTCTAACAAATGTCACACATCGCCAGCACCACACCCTCACGCCCAGTTCCCACCCCAGTGTATTGGGAATTGATTTTTGCTTCAAGAATGTGGAATGTTCCACACCTCTCATATTTGTCCTACATGTTGCATTGATGAGGGTTGTTTATTGCAGTGATTCTATTAATTTCCTGTTTGAATGGTGCATCTAATGGATTTTTCTTGTGTATGCAGAAAAATTCTGTGTTCTTTTAAACTACCATCCAGTTTTTATAAGGATATTTTTCTTCCAAAAAGTATAAGTGAGGTATTGTTTAAAGATCTGTCTCATATAGTCAAATCTTCAGCAGTTGCATTGAAAACATGTCCAATAATGGACAAATCATTATTCATAGATAAAGAACTTTGCTGTCCATGAGTTATTGGTCCTGCCAAGTATTACCTTTGTATTTCAAGGAACTTCTGTGTTTTCAGTACTGACTGGTCTTTGTTTCCTGGCAAAACAATTTATAGTTCATTTTCAGATAACTATACATATGGTATTTGTATTTTAATTAAAAAGACTGTTGTTATGTCTGATTCTTATAAGCAGAAATTCATTATAAGGACATTTCTCATTTCCTTGAAATGTTCCCTTCCTTTTTTGCAGGGTTCCTAAATTGCAAAAGCCAGTTAAATTATGTCTTTGGGGAGTTAATCTTTGGCACCATATGTCTCTAAAAATGAGTTAATTTTATCTAAAGCATGTTTGCAATGATATTTATGTTCTGTAATGCACAGAGAGCAATTTAAGGAATCTTCTTAAAGAAAAAACACACTAGTCTACTATTGTTCCAACACAGTAACATACAATGTATGTATAAGCTTACAAAAAATTCTGTTTATTTAGATTAATATGTTGTTAATATCTGTTTTGCCTTTTAAAACTTTCACTTAACAAAGTGTCTTCATGATATCAACGTGGCTGACATGAAAATGTTATTGCCATTATTCTTATTAGGAAGCCGATCTCATGATTTGATAATTTTAGAAAATTTAAATCACACACACAAAAAGTCAGTTGTCTGAGGACTAATTTGACTTTCTCCAAAGCGCCGTTAATCAGTTTATGTATCCTTATACTTTTTCAAATGGATGTACCACCAATCCTCCTCTAATTCTAGCAAATTCAAATTCTCATGAAAATAGTGTATGTACATCTTCTAATTTAGTAGGAAATAAGTTATAAGGTTACTCTTCAACAACTGTATTAAATATGTGAGCAGTGTGGAGAAAAACACCAAAATTTTTAGCAATTTATGAAGTGTCTAGAAGTAGTAATACTTTCCTTATTGATGTAAACTCAAATATTTTGGGTAGTTCTTTTATTATGGGTAAGATCACGTCTAGGAGATACATAACAAAAATCTTGTATTATGAAATAAAAACAAAACTCTTATATGTTAGCAGATGGTCAAATGTAACAGGATACTTTTTTAAAAACCCAGATTATAATAAATTATCTAAAAGCAATTCCAAGTCATAATATATAGAGGATACCTTTCTTACAGAGATGTCAGCTTAGCCTGTGGGCTTTTTTTTAATGAAACAATTAAATATACAGTAAGTTACAGAGTTATGTGTAAGCTATAAGTGTTAATGACAAATGACATAAAGACTAATGACAAATTTTTGTGTACCTTTACCAGTTTTGTAAATCTTGACATTTGACATATTTGCTTTGGATGATTAAACCAGTATAGATAGATGCACTCAAAACCCTCTATCTGCCTGTTCCTAATATTCTTTTCCTCCTTCTTTCTCAGAGTTAGCCACTAGCCTTTTTCTTAGTGTTTATCATTTCATCTGTGTTTTTAATACTATGCTTATATAGTAATTAATTTAAAATAACTATTAGTTTTCTTTTTATTTATGTAAGTGTTTTACTATATATATCACTTGCAATTTTAGTATATTTATTTTAAATGTCAGGATTTAGGGTAGGAACATGCCACAATATATTTTTTCATTACCCATGTGTAGACAGATTGTTTCCAAATTTTCATTACTGCAAGTAATGCTATAAATGAACATTAATTTGTTTCCTTGAGAACATATTATGACTGTTTCAAAAGGAATATCTCTCAGACTTCAGCATGTGTTACATCACTTGTAGAGCTTGTTAAAACACCAATTGCTGGGCGCCAGAAATTTCTAATTCAGTGGGTCTGAATGGCTGTTTTCCTAACAAGCTCTGGGGTGATACTGATCCTTCTGGTCTTGAGAACCACTGTTCTAGAATTTGTAGATTTAAGTATGATTTCTGGATCAAAGGAAAAATATGCCTGCAACTTCAATATGTAATGGCAAATTGCTCTTTAAAGTCTTTGTATCAAATTATAAACAAATTTGAACAGTATATGAATGTTCAGGGTTTTTTCACATCTTTACCAACAATTGGTGTGGACTGCTGTTTTTTTTTTAATAATTGCCAATCTGATGAGTGTGAGGTATATATATTTGTACTCCACTAGAGGTGGAACATGTTTTCAAGTGTTTATAGACCAAATAACTCTCCTTTTCGGTGTATTGCCTATTTGTATCATTTGCCCATTTTTCTGGTGCGTTTGTATTGTTTCTTTTATTGATTTCTAGGGGCTCTTTCTATGTTAAAGAAATTAATCCTTGTCAGCTGTGTTATTAATATTTTCTCTAAGCCTGTGGCTTATTTTGTTAGTCTAAGTTTAAGTTTTTTAAAAAATTTGAATGTAATTAAATTTGTCAATTCTTTCCATTAGAATTTATTATTTTAATATTTAGTTTAAAAAATCCTTCCCCTTCTGAAAGTCATAAAGTTATTAGTCTGTCATAGTTTCATACAAAAATCTTAAAGTTTAGCTTTCCTTATTTTAATCTACCTTGTTTTTATTAGTGTATATCATGAGTTAAGGATCTAATTTTGTGTTGGATCCTTATATAGGGTAAACCAATTATGCCATCCTTTCTCCACTGATTTAAATGCTATCTTTGTCATATTTCAAATTTCTGTATTTTATACGAGTGTATGTGTTGTTCAGCTCTCTTTTCTGATCAACCATTGTTTATCCCTTCCAATGCTGATATTGCTCTTGGTTCCTACAGCTTTGTGACAAGTTTTATAATATGGCATGGCAAATTCCTTGAGCTTATTCTCCTATTTCACAATTGTCTTAGGTGTTCCCAGTCCTTTGTTCTTCCGTATGAATTTTAGGTCAAGTTTCATGAGCCCCAATGAGATTGTAGACTACTTTGTGAAAAGTTGATGTGCCTGACCATGATCCTCTCTTCCAGTATGTGGACATGTTATATCTCTCCATTTATTCAGTCCTTATTTTATATTTTTCAAAAATGTTTTTTAATTTTTTCTATAAAACCTACATATTCTTTAATAGATTAAAACCTAGGTATCTTACATTTTACATTGTGATTATGAATGGGATTTTTAAATTACAATTCAAATTTGGTTATAACTAATTTTTTTTAATGTAACTGATTTTTTTCACTGCTACTCTTGCAGCAAAAATGTTCCTAAACTCTCATTACCTCCTATTATTGGTTTGTAGAGTTTCTTAAATTTTCTCTGTAGATATTCTTCCTCTTATACCTATCCTTTTTTCTTTTATTTTCTTATTGCTTTGGCCAGTAAAATTTTAAACAGAGGTATTGATTCCTGATATCCTTACTTATTTTTCCTTGACATTCATGGGAATGTTTCCAAAGTATCTCTACTTCATAAACTGTTTGTTGGAAGTTTTTGGTTTATACCCTTTATCAGGTTAAAGAAATTTTCTCTGTTCCTTGCTAGTTTGCCACGATGAGTTTTTCATTGTTGATTGTTTTTGTTCAGTGTTGATTCATATCAACATCTTTTGGGAATGATTTTTTTTCTTTACTATATTGATGTAGTACATGAAAATATTTGTGGATAATGAAACATTTTTAAATTTCTGGGATTATTAAATTATAGTTCCTCTGTACTGTCTTCAATTAAAATAATGAACTCCTGGATGATACAAACCATTCCATCAATCAATAAGTATTTATTGGCACTTCCCTGGTGGCGCAGTGGTTAAGAATCTACCTGCTAATGCAGGGGACACGGATTTGAGCCCTGGTCCGGGAAGTTCCCACATGCCACGGAGCGATTAAGCCCATGCACCACAACTACTGAGCCTGTGCTCTAGAGCCCGCGAGCCACAACTACTGAGCTCACGAACCGCAACTACTGAAGCCCACATGCCTAGAGCCCATGCTTCACAACAAGAGAAGCCACTGTGATAAGAAGCCTGCCCACCTCAATGAAGAACAGCCCCCACTCGCTGCAACTAGAGAAAACCCACGCACAGCAACAAAGACCCAACACAGCCAAAAATAAACTAATTAATTTTTTTAAAAAGTACTTTATAAAAAAATAAGTAGTTATTAATCAACCTCTTATTACTAATAAATTAGTTTCAGTCTTAAACCAAGCAGCAAATTAGGAGAGTACTTTTACTTTGCACTCAGAAAATACGGATGGTAAATTATTTCCTTGCTAGGCAAAGAGAAAGAAGAGAAGGAGAGTTAAGAACCTATTGTTAGACCAATCACAAGCACTTAAATTGAAACTGTGATTAAAAATCTTCCAACAAACAAAAGCCCAGGACCAGATGGCTTCACAGGTGAATTCTATCAAACATTTAGAGAAGAGCTAACACCTGTCCTTCTCAAACTCTTCCAAAATATAGCAGAGGGAGGAACACTCCCAAACTCATTCTACGAAGCCACCATCACCCTGATACCAAAACCAGACAAAGATGTCACAAAGAAAGAAAACTACAGACCAATATCACTGATGAACATAGATGTAAGAACCTATTGTTAACTATTTTTGCATAACAAATTGTGCCAAAACGTAGCAGCTTACACCGATAAACATTCACTTTCTCAAGAAGCCACAGCTCTGTGTGTGTGTGTGTGTGTGTGTGTGTGTGTGTTTCTTGGAAGTAGCACACTATCTTCTGCCATATTCGGTTCAGTACAAGAGAGTCACTAAGGCCAGCCCATACTCAAAGGAAAGAGAATTCTGCTTAATTTCTTAAAGGGAAGAATTATCAAATAATCTGAGGGCATATTTTTAAAATCACACTTATGTATACTTTGTTTTCTCTGACATTAAATAACAAATACTTCAACACTACTTCACTGTTTTCACAGTGTGTTCCAACTGTCCCCTTTGGGTTAGGCATAGAAAGGCTTTACTTTATTCTCTTGTCCTCCATAATGAAAACAAGACCATTTTATGCTCCAGCCTAGCCCTGGAAAATACCTGAAAAGGTGGCGCTTTGAAATTTCTAACTCTATGCTAAGAACATGAGAATGGTATAAGATGATATTTTGCTGCTGACTTGATTATGGCTAGTCCTAATTATTTTGAAACCTGTAACTGGAATATCAAATAGTGTTATTTTATTCTTAGCATATTGTGTTTTTACACGCATGTAAACCCATTTAATTAGAGGTTTTGTGTGTTGTAATATATGCATTATAACATTTAATATTAAAGCCAGGTTTCTGTGATACATAGGAGTTAGCAGATGTCATGAATTTATGTCAGCAAAGTAACTTCAATTAAAGACAGAATCCATATAATATAGTGTATTAAAACAAGAAAATGGAGACTCTCTCATTCTTGTGACAATATTCATTTATTCTGTTTTACTGTCAAAGTGTATCAAGCTTTAAAATGTTAATAAATTCAAGAGCCTAATCAAATTTAATCTGAAGGTATTTTTACCAAATGTGGAAACATATACTGTACATTGTATGCAGTGCTCACAAGTGTACATTATATATAATGCTCACACTGACACAAGATCGCCAGCTGTATCTCAATACACCATGTCAAAATGGACATTGACTAGTTTTCCTCCTCATGAATAAGTACGTACGTAGCGATCGTTATCTCAAAATAAGTATCAGTGAATTCCATCTTTGGGCTTCCTTCAGCAAAGAGCTCACAAAGCAAGTATTAGAACCAAGCTTACCAAGTGTGCTACAAATTCAAACCAGTCAGAAACCATTGTCAGAAAACTCTTCCTCCCTTTTTGCCATTTTAAATGGCTCAGAGTACATACCAGCTGTTTCCTGATTCCACTTTCCTGAAGTGAGGAAGATCCTCATTTCCTCTTTTTGTTTACAAAATGGAGGGCAGTGAAGTTGGGGATCTTTTTCCAAAATGACTCCTCCTGCTCTAACATTGCTCCTCCTTTGATTTCTATGAGAATATTCCATTCTCTTCCAAAATTCTTGAAATACTTGCCTGGGGCTAAGCCCAGCCCAGTTCGTCTCAATTCCAATGGCTCTCAATTCCATTCTTACTTCTGAATACAGGGCAAGGAATGCCCTTGCTAACCTCCCACCCAGTGTGTTGATGTCCCTCTCTGTCCTTTTTTTTTTTTTTTTTAACTTCTTTATTGGGGTATAATTGCTTTACAATGGTGTGTTAGTTTCTGCTTTATAACAAAGTGAATCAGTTATACATATACATATGTTCCCATATCTCTTCCCTCTTGTGTCTCCCTCCCTCCCACCCTCCCTATCCCACCCCTCCAGGTGGTCACAAAGCACCGAGCTGATCTCCCTGTGCTATGCGGCTGCTTCCCACTAGCTATCTACCTTACGTTTGGTAGTGTATATATGTCCATGCCTCTCTCTCGCTCTGTGATACAGAGTGAAGTAAGTCAGAAAGAGAAAGACAAATACCGTATGCTAACACATATATATGGAATTTAAGGGGAAAAAAATGTCATGAAGAACCTAAGGGTAAGACAGGAATAAAGACACAGACCTACTAGAGAACGGACTTGAGGATATGGGGAGGGGGAAGGGTGAGCTGTCTCTGTCCTTTTTTGTTTCTCTACCACTTCCTTCCTCATCCCACCTCACCTTCCCTAAAATCTGAGTGAGAGGGGCAGGAATGTAATCGTTCCAGGAAATGATTATGCTTCAGGAATGTAATCATTGGAATGTTTCATTCCAGAAACACTGGACTAATTGAAGTCGAAGAGATCAAAAACCACTTCAGTTACTTTGGTTCCAACCTAAATTCGGCATCCAGTTGAAGGATTTTTCCACTCATAACTTAACTCTCTCTCTCTCTTTAATTTTCCCTTTCTATATTTTTATGAGTCTTGCATTTACTTGGTTTATTTTTCTCTTCTTCCATTAATTCGTAAGTTCCTGAACGTCTTATTCACTTCTTCACTTTTGACACTAAAATTTTACCAGTTCACTTTATTGAGTTAATATCAATAAGTACTTATTGAGTGATCACTGTCTCCTGACATCTTATAATTGGGCTTTTATCATAACCACTTTCCTAAGAGAGTTGTCTTCATGACCAACTCTTAAATTAACTGTACTCCTGGGTTCTTAAATATTTTCCCATATATATTGTTGATCATCTTATTGTCTTTAATGTGCATCTGTATACGTGTACATGTGACTTTTATTGGATTCTGATTCTTCTCTTTAAGAATGCCTTCAGTTATTCTCTTTCCTGGTTTGTCTTTTTCTAGAGGCTTATTAGCTATAGATTTTTTAAAAGTTTTTTGAGATAGTACTCTTTCTTAGTTGATACGTTAGGAACTTTTCTTAAGTAGCTTCAGTTAACACTTATGTATGAACTAATTTAAGGCCTTTGTGGCTACCTCAAGCTAGAACACAGAAAAGTGAATAAAATTGACTTACTGTGTACAGCAGTTTCTCCTCATTTAAGATGTGGGTGTGGGAAATATTATCATCCAATTCACTTTGTTTGATGAGCTCCCACTTGTGAAACCTTCCACACATTGAAGAATGTCCACTTGTAAAAAAAATTATCTTCACTTTTAGGAATTCTACTAGAACTCATCTTCCTCTCATTTGCCTTTTGTCATATTTGTGTATATCATAATAAAAATATAATGCTTTGGGCTTCCCTGGTGGCGCAGTGGTTGAGAGTCCGCCTGCCCATGCAGGGGATGCGGGTTCGTGCCCTGGTCCGGGAGGATCCCGCATGCTGCGGAGCGGCTGGGCCCGTAGGCCACGACCGCTGGGCCTGCGCTTCTGGAGCCTGTGCTCCGTGACGGGAGGGGCCACAGGGGTGAGAGGCCCGCGTACCGCAAAAAAAAAAAAAAAAAAAAAAAAAAAAATATAATGCTTTGAGTAAAATGTTCTAGTGTCTTAATGAATATGTCAAGATACAGCACACCCTCCCCCTATTGGCTGTCAGAGCTGGCAGAAATTTTTTAAATATTATATTAAAATTATTAAAATATTTTATTTAAATAAATATTACAGAAAAAATGTTGACAGATTTTCCTCTTCAAAAAGTGATTTACTGTTTAATTCATTATCCTAAATTATCTGAAATGCCCATAAACTAATTTCAGGTAATATATTTCGGCATTTAGTTAGCTGAAATATCTATAGTTTCAAGGTTATTTTTTCATCCTAAGTTAACCAATTAACCAAGGATAGAGGCTTTATTTCTCTGTGTGTTTACATAGATACCTATGTGTTGCTCATTTCAATGCATAATGAAGATAATGATGGTAAACAATTCACTTGCAACACCAGGTAGCTATTTTAAAAATGGTTACTTTTAAGTAAACTGTTTATTGACATATGCATACAGAAGAGTTCACAAGTCACATGTGCACTGTTTGATGAAGTTTTGCAAAGGATCTCTTAAATGTAACCAGTACCCAAAACAATAAGTAGAACATAAAATAGCCTTTCTAATGTGACATGTTTTTATTCTGTTACGAAGAAATATTTGATCTGAAATTTTTTGGTGTTTATCTTTTCATTCAGGAAAATACAGCTAAAAAGAAATCAACATAAACAACTACCAAAAAATAAAAGCGGTTTCAGTAACAGAATATATTATGGGAAAAAGTTTTTAATATGTTTTTTCCGTTAATTTTTATGAAGCTTATTTCTTTGAAAATAACCTAATTATAACAATTCCGTATGGTACAGCTATGCTAACTGTTGAAGTACAAATGTATATTGCCTTGGTAACACTTCTACTGTGTTTTTTGTTTGTTTGGTTGGTTTTAGATTAAAGTTCCAAAAGATAGAGAAATTTCTCACAGGAGAAATCTTTCTTTCTGTGTTTAGATTCCATATTTAAAGTGTCACTTCTAAACGTCATGTCCACTGTACTTTAGTGCAGTAAGATATTCCTATGTCGCATAGTCAGAGGGAGGTGGATTAATAGGGAGTTTGAGCTGGAAAGTTCTTCCCTGTTATTGTTCTCCCTCAGCAGTTGGTGGCTAAGTTAATTCTCTTTAGTTTTTTCATGCTCTAAAGCACACATTGCCAAACCCTGGTAAGGGTTTATGGGGAAAAAAAGAAGCGATGGTGTCCATCAAAGTCTCAAAGTTGCATTTTTAAACTTTGGCTTGACCTGATGTGCCATTCAAAAAAGCTTCAAAAGATTATTTTTTAAAGAAAGGTTCAATATGTCCCGAGGCTATCGGTTTTGAGTTAAACTGGGTGAAGTAGAAATATTTTACTCATCAGCTTTGCAGTCACAGAGTTTGCCTCAGCTAGAACAAAACTGCTGAGGCATTTAGAGAAAATTAACCCCCCATCCTGGCGGCCAGATGTGACTGGTTTCTGATGAATGCGCATGAGTGGGCTGAAAAATCAAGAGACTGTGAAATTCCTGTCAGGCCCGTACAGTGCAGAATGGGCTATTGACTGCTTTCTATATTTCCCTCCATCATTCTTCTTGAACACTGCCATTAATTTCCTCTCCTACTCTGACTTGTGTTTTTTCCCCCTCCCTCTTCCCTTTAGTTCTGTCAGCTACAAAGAAGGATACACAAGTTGTGGCAGAAGCACTTCGAGCTGGTGGTCCTCTACAGCCGTATGAGGCTGGCCAAGCTCCAGATAGATTCTCAAGAGAGTATTCAAAAAATATTAGCTGTGCAGGTAGGTGATTGCAGGGAAGTGGGAAAGATCATTCTGATCTAGATTGAAAAGCAAATGATGGGTAGTGTGATGAAGCATTAAAACCATATCCCATCAGAGTTTTATAAATTTTTAACCTCTTTAATAAACTGGAATTGCATGAAAGATGAATTCAGTAAGTTAGCATATACACCATGCATACCTACTTTGGGGGAAAAGGGAGACTGAACTTCTTGCTCACAAACCTCAGAACGGGTTTTTATAAATACATTTGGTATAAGTATATATTTTCCAGTCTTCAGGCTTTGTAGATGTCATCCGGCTGTTTAAAAGATACTGTCAGCAGTTGCCTTGTGTTGCTTTTGTGTGAAATCTACTTCAGTGAAAATGACACTGATGTTTATTTTATTTAACTGTTTTCTTTCCCCTTCTGTTTTTGCAAGAGGCTCCTCCTCCCAAGCAGATTTGGAGATGACTTTATTTTAAAAATGAGCAATTAGGGATGAGAATGTAACAGTGGTTCCAGATGCGTGTGAAATTTTACTATTTGTGTCTGTAAAAACTTTTAATGGATCAGTTTTCCTTATTTTAAGACTCTAATCTATTTTAGAAACCCATATTAACTATTTGAACACTATTATTTGAAAACTACTTACATTTTTTTAAATGAATATTTTGCTATTTGAAATGTTACATATGTATAAAATATAACCTCCCAAAGGAAAACATCCATCACCTGTTCTATCAAAAAAAAACAAAGAACTACCTCTTCTATAAAAAAACAAAAATAATATCACCATAAAAAAACATAATTTTTATTAACTTGCGGTATTAGCAATGCATGCTGAAACTAAGCAAACCAAATTCTTTTCTTAATATTTTAATTACATGTGCACGTCATGATGCTTTTACCTCAATTAAAAAAAGGATGTTGCAAAGCACTTCCAAAGCTATTTCAAATTTCATTTTTACTTGTGGCTATTTTTGCTATTTTCTTCTGAGGGTATATATGTATAGCTTATGTAGATATATATCCCATATATAAAGTATATATGCACTTTAACAAGTATATGTTCAAATACTTTATATGCTTTATATACATACTCTAATAAAGTATATTATATAAAGTATATTTATTTAAGGATTCTGTTGATAATGGATTATAAAAAAAAATTAAATAATAGGAGAAATTTTAAGTTTTGAAAAGGTAGTGCTTAAAATATGTAGGTTTAATAGAAATTCATATGTGAACTTGAGTATAAACTATAACTGAAGTATTTTAGAAGTCAGGAGCATATTTTTTTCCTTAGAAATGTTTGTTAGCATTTAGTACATTAAAAATTAGAGTGGCTGTAACCCATGGTTTTCTTTTAAATATTCAGAGGTAAACTTCATGTTCTAATTACTGTCTTGGAAAAATCCTATATTTCTTGCCCAACTGTAAACATTCTTAAAAATCTTTCAAATGATAAATTCTCTTTGTGAATTAGGGTATATTTTGAAATATTGAAAACGTCAATAGAAACTATTTGAATATGGGTAAAATGAATTCTCAATCCATAATCTTCAATAGTCCTTATTCTAATTTTTCATTAGAAATTCTTTACCAAACTTGATTTTAAATTACTTATTTTTATGGCTTTCACATACCAGCTGAAGTGAAAGGGTAGAAATGATAGTACAGTATCGAAAATTCAACACCTAGAGATACAGCAGCAAGGCTGGATCGTATTTGGGGAACTTGAGGAGCATAACTTAGTGGATTCTTTTCTTATCTACTGGAGAGACCTTCCATTTAGAAGATTTCAATTTTGGCTTTTAATCTAAAACTATAGAAACGTGTGAAATCCTCTGGGATAAGTCAAGTCCAAACCCCTCAACATGGTACACAATGCCCAACTCCTGCTAACCTTCCCAGCTTCATCCATCCACACAAGTTCCTTCAGTCAATTGCAGTCACTCCAAAATTCCTACTAATCATGACACCTTCTATTCAACTCCTTCTTCCACTCCTGTGCTCATGTTCTTCCCTCTTTCTGCAATACTATTGCTTACCTTCCTGTTAAAGAACACCTGACTCAAATCAAACATCTCCTCTGCAAAATCCTTCCCGAGTGCTTCACCCACCTTCCTCAACCAGATGAATTAATTAGATCTTCCTTGACCTCCTACTGTACTCTGTGCATACCACCATACCACAGTGGTATTTTCAGCAGCTAACACTTCCTACTTGTTGGTAAGGTCCCCCTCCTGGAGGATTCTAAACTCCCTTGGGACTTTATACCATCAGTGAAATTAGCTCAATGCTTGTTCTGTTTTTAAGGGTGTATGGTAGCAAGGCCACTAAGGGAATCTCAAAGTATTCCATGCCCATATTGTTTTTACTTATTATATCCTGTCTTTAAAAAGAAAAACATGGCATTGTAAATCAACTCTACTCAAATAAAAATTAATTAAAAAAGAAAAAGAAAAACATGGTAGAGTGATTTAATATGTTAGCAGAGTGAGTCTGCAGCCGTCAATCTCTACAGTTTTTCTCAACATGACTAAAAATTGCTTAACAAACCAGATGCCGTTGCTCTCTATGTTTATGATTAAGTAGCATGTCCACTTTGGGCAATCTAATGTTTTATATTTTGAAGGTAGTATTATAATGATGCCATGAGATATTAGTGAACTATTTGATGAGAAAATCATCTGATGAACCTTCTGAAAAGTAAATGGTATATAACTGATATTGAGCAAAAAGCAATTCAAAATAAATGTTGAGCAGAAAAAGGAGACAGTATGTATCATCCTTGGGCTTGGAGGAATTCCTTGCCAGACCATCAAAAAGCATAATTGGCAGCTCTGCAGATGGCATAAAACCAGGTGGGCCAGATAAGCTTTTGAATTACATGATCAAGCAGGAAGCAATAAAATGAACTATGTTCTGGAATGAGGAATCAGTATATTTAACTTTGCAGCCATTTATATCAATATCTGTGTAGGGATTTTAGTTCACAGCAATTCTAATATAAGCCAAAGTGAACTTGTACAAACTTAGAACCAATGCCACGTTCCAGCTCTAGCAAGCACATAAGACTTCTTGACTCTGACCATGTACAGTATATTTGACAGTCCTAACCTCACATCCGAGCCCCTATAAAGTAAGTACTATTATTTCATTTTAACATCCTTATTTTTCTCTTTGTATTTTTAATGTATTTAATGCTGTGAGATTTAATACCTCTTTGGCATCTTATTTAGAAAAAAGACTCATTGTTAACTCATCATTTAAGTGAAAAAATGTGATACAGCTACAGCACGTTAATGTGATCTTATCCTGCATAAGCACAAGTGTTTTCTCTGGTTAAAGATGATACTCCCATTGTACTTTTTTCAAAAGTTGAGTACATCTGCAGTATTTTATACAGATTTGGAAAGCATAGTTTAAGGGCCATATTGATTTACTTGAGAGCAGCAATTTAAGAGAGATGAGGAATATATAAAATTTAGAATGCTTAATTATAGAAGAAAAAGACTTTGTCCCAGACATCTAAATGACCACCAAATGAAGGTCAACACATGAATATCTTGATGAGCTCTAGAGGGCAACATCTAGACCAATGATGGAAGAGTTTGGAAGGTGGGTTTGGGCTCAATAGGAATACATTTTCTAACAGGTGATGCTGTCCAGATGTGCACTGCTGATACTCAAGCAGACGTTACTGCAGTGGTTGAGGGAAAGCAAATGGTCTAAGAGTCAGCCAGAGAGCACCTCCTCAGGCAGGGCTTCTCCTGGAATGCTCTCCTGACCTCCTTACACAACATCTATGTGTGTCTGTACCTCTTCACTCACTAGAATGTGAGCCTTCTCAGTTGGAAAACATGTCTTATTTGTTCATCTTTATCTCGCTGGCACCAACTATAGTTCTCAAAACATAATAAGTACTCAAAAATAATTGGTGAGTGAATTTATTATTAAGTGAATTGGTTTATTAAGATTGAACGTGATAACCTCAAAGGCTCTCTGCAGCTCTTGGTGCCCACAGTTTTGTAGTTAATAAACAAAAAGCTTTGCCAGGAATTTTGATGGCACAGAGGTAAGGTATTTAATCATTTCTCACACACACACACACACACAGTACCTATAGGGGCAGCCCAAATTTCCTATTTCTGGAAGAAAACTGTACAAATGAAAAGAAACCAGAAAAAACACAGGATAAAAATCTAAAATCACTTAATAATGTGATATAAAAGAAAATCTCTGAAGCTATGTGATCTCTTTAAAGACAAAAGAGATGATAGAAATTTGGATTTTTAAAATAAATACATTTAGAGATATTATGATTGAGGAATAGCATTAAATTGCTAAGACTTACTGATTAACTCTAGATAGTAGTAGAAAGTATTTTAAAATTGTTGTCAGGGGCTTCCTTGGTGGCGCAGTGGTTGAGAGTCCGCCTGCCGATGCAGGGGACACGGGTTCGTGCCCCGGTCCGGGAAGATCCCACATGCCGTGGAGCGGCTGGGCCCGTGAGCCATGGCCGCTGAGCCTATGTGTCCGGAGCCTGTGCTCCGCAACATGAGAGGCCACAACAGTGAGAGGCCCGTGTACCGAAAAAAAAAAAAAAAAATAGTTGTCAGTAGTAAGCATATCTACTAGAAGTTCTAGAAATAAGATTTGTCACTCCCAAACTACTAGAGAAAAGAAAGTGCCATAAAAAGTTGAATAATTCAAAATGCAGGGAAGATGACAGAAAGAGTATAAAAATGTACAAAATAAGTCCAAACATATTAGTAATCATAATAACTAAATGGTTTCATTACACAGTTTAAAGTAACAGTTTTACAGATTGGTCATAAAAGCAAAATCTATCTCATTTAGAAGATATGTACTTCAGACAAATAGAAACAGAATGAAGAGCTTAGATAAAAAGAATAAGAAGTTCTAATTCAAAAAGAGAGAGACTTGAAAGCAAAAAGAATTAATACACTCAAATATGGATATTTCACATTGATAAAATATATAACCAATTATGGCATATCAATCATGAACTTAATGCACATGACAACATAACTTCAGAATATATAAAGTAAGAACTGATTGAAAACCAGAGAAAAATTTTTAAATTTACAATCACAACAGGCAATATTAGCACATCTCCTTGAACTTTTTAAAAATGAAAGAAAATAAAGGGTATCACATAACAAAACCTGGAAGTTTTGATTCAACCACAGAGAAATTCAACTTTAGAAAATATATTAATGTAATTTAATGTAATGACAAGTTAAAGGAGAAATATTATATATGATTACTCAATATATGCTGAAAAACATTAGTTATCAAGGCAACATACACTTACTCTAATAAAAGTCATGAAAAATTTAGAACAAAACTCCCTTGATAAAATGTACTAAGTGATAAATTACTGGAAGCATTTTATTCAAATCAGGACAAAAGTAACTATTCCTGGCTATAGTCATTATTGTGCATCACTGCTCTGAAGCCTTAGTAGTAAGTCAAGAAAAATAAATAAGAGGTATAGCTACTGTGTGGGAAAAGGGCAAAACTATCATTATGGTCTGATAATATGGTGTTTCTCTTAGAAAATCTAAGAGAATCAACCGGAAAAGCATTACAGTCAAAAAGGCAGTTCTTTTAAATGGCAGCCTGAATTATAGAGTTCCTAAGAATAAACCTAACAAAAAGTTAGCTTAGTCCTTTTGCAGAAAAGCTTCTAAGCAATACTAAAACGATATAAGCAAAGACCTAAATAAAAGTAAATATATATCATTTTCATGGATGAGGAGATTATACACATTGGGAACATGCCAATTTTTTTTTAATTTCACATTTGAAAAATCCACAAATTCAATACAATCATACTCAAAATCCAGACAAGATTTTTCAATGAAGCTTGAGAAAGTGATTCTAGGTGTCTTTGGAAGACAAAAATCCACAGGAATAGCTCTGACATTTTTAAAAAAGAAATATTGGTGCTGGAGTGAGGAATTTATGCCGTTGCAGAGCAAAACACATCAGGAAGCTATATTAATTAAATTAGAACAGCATAACACTGATTCAGGAACAGATCAAAACATCTCTAAAATGCAACAGAGCAGTTGGTAAACTTTTTCTTTGAAGGGTCAAATAGTAAATATTTTAAGCTTTGCGGGACATTCAGTCTCTGTTGCAATTACTCAACTCTGCCTTGTAGTAGGAAAGCAGCCTTAGAGAATAGTATATGAATAGATGGAACTGTGTCCCAGTAAGATTTCATTTACAAAACAGGCAGCAGGCCGGAGGCTATGTCCTGAAATAGAGCATCCAGGAATGCCCCACAATTATTTGGAATTTAGAATACAATGAAAGTAGGATGTCAAATTGTATATCATGAAGGTGGACTATTCACTTCCCAGCTATCTGAGGGATAAAAGTAAATACTCAAGGGATAAAGGAAAACAGATTATTGTGTATGTTTATATAAACTGTAGAATAAGCATTAAAAATCTATAATATCTTTTTTTAAAATACAGACTACTGAATAGTACTGAGGTAAGAAAGACCTTCTTAAATGAGGGAATAAAATCATTAAGGAAAATATTGTTAAATTTGACTACCAAAAAATAAAAATATTTTCATGAGAAAAGATACAATAATAACAAAACAGACAAAATTTCTTACCCTCATGAACTTACGTTTCAATGGGGAAAACAAGACAGTAAACAAGTTAAAGCTGTAGTGATGCTATGTACTAAGGAGCAAAATAAAATATGGAAGGGGCATATGAAATGACAAGGGAGGTATGAAAATGCATTTTAGCAGTGCATTTTTCCTTATTACTTGTGGAAATAAATAGCTCAAAATAGTTTAAAGGGTAAACATTTTTACTTGTTTAATCTCTCTCCTTGTTGAACTGAAAATATCAACTTAATGGCTTGAATACCAGAGTTTGAGTTTTAGGGTGGGTGGGTTGGTGAGTTGTTTGCTTGTTTGGTGGTATCATCTGGGATGTGGAACAGGTATAAACAGCATATACCCAAGGGTCACTGTGAGAATCGGATGATGATGTATGCAATATGCTCGGTACACAGTCAACAGTTTACAACATTAACTCACTTTCTTCTTTTTTCTCCCCCGATACTATTGTAAGGTGATCCCCAAACGGCAACAACTTCTTGCCAAAATTTGCCTAAATCAGTTAATCACAGAAGCATTTATACCTTCTAGTCTTGCCACCTTCAGAACTTGCAACTCCATGTCTGACATCATTTCAAACTCTTGGGAATTTGAGAAACTACATATAGGTACACAACACACCTTGTCATATAATGTAACAAAAAAAATGCTTGGTTAACTTCAAATCTTTTAATGATTCTTGCCTCAATTATTAAAGTATGCATAAATACATAAAATAAAAAAAAGAATTAAATGTTCTAAGTTAAAACACCCAGATAAATGAGCTACATTTTACCCAGTATCTTCTGTTAAATGTAAAGTCAGCATTCCACCCTCATCCAAGGCTGACTATAGCTAAGAAATAAATGCCTGTTGCCAAGGTCAATTCAGAACCAGAAAATTGTGGGTGAAAGAGAACTTACAAGTTCATTTCTTCTATCCTATCTTTGGGATGGATTGTTTCATTATCTTTCTATGTCAAAAGTATACCATTGTTTTTGTTTTTTTTTTTCAATTTTTATTGAAATATAGTTGATTTACAATGTTGTGTTAGTTTCAGGTATACAGCAAGGTGATTCAGTTATACATACACACACACACACACACACACACACACACACACACAGACACACACACATATATATATTCTTTTTTAGATTCTTTTCCATTATAGATTATTACAACATATTGAGTATAGTTGCCTGTACTATACAGTATGTCCTGTTGGCTATCTAGTTTATATATAGTAGCATGTATATTTTAATCCCAAACTCCTAATTTATCCCACCCTGTCCTCTTTGGTAACCATAATTTCTATGTCTGTGAATCTATTTCTGTTTTGTAAATAAATTCATTTGTGTCATTATTTTAGATTCCACATATGAGGTGTATCATATGACATTTGTCTTTCTCTGTCTGACTCACTTCACTTAGTATGATAATCTCCAGGTCCATCCATGTTGGTACAAATGGCATTATTTCATTCTTTTTAATGTCTGAGTGATATTCCACATGTATATGTACCACATCTTCTTTATCCATTCATCTGTTGATGGACATTTAGGTTGCTTCCATGTCTTGGCTAATGTGAACAGTGCTGCTATGAACATTGGGGTGCATTATCTTTTTGAATTACAGTTTTCTCTGGATATATGCCCAGAAGTGGGATCACTGGATCATATGGCAACTCTATTCTTTAGTTTTTTAAGGAACCTCCATACTATTCTCCATAGTGGCTGAACCAATTTACATTCCCACCAACAGTGTAGAAGATTTCCTTCCCCTCCACACCCTCTCCAGCATTTATTATTTGTAGACTTTTTGATGATGGCCATTCTGGCCAGTGTAGGTATACCTCATTATAGTTTTGATTTGCATTTCTCTAATAATTAGCAATGTTGAACATCTTTTCATATGCCTGTTGGCCATCTGTGTGTCTTCTTTGGAGAAAAGTCTATTAAATCTTCTGCCCATTTTTTGATTAGGTTGTCTGTTTTTCTGTTACTAAGTTGTTGTATGAGCTGTTTGTATATTTTGGAAATAAACTCTTGTCGGTCACATCATTTGCAAATATTTTCTCCCATTCCGTAGGTTGTCTTTTTGTTTTGTTTATGGTTTCCTTTGCCGTGCAAAAATGTTTAATTAGATTCCATTTGTTTATTTTTGCTTGTTTGCTTTGCTTTCGGAGGCCGATCCAAAAAAAAAAAATATTGTGATTTATGTCAAAGAGTGTCCTGCCTGTGTTTTCCTCTGAGAGTTTTATAGTATCTGGTCTTATATTTAGGTCTTTAATCCATTTTGAGTTTATTTTTGTATATGGTGTTAGAGAATGTTCTAATTTCATTTTTTACATGTGGCTGTCCAGTTTTCCCAGCATCACTTATTGAAGAAACTTCTCTCCATTGAATATTCTTTTCTTCTTTGTTGTAGATTAATTCACTATAGGTGCATGGGTTTATTTCTGGGCTTTCTAGCTTGCTCCATTGATCTATATGTCTGTTTTTGTGCGAGTACCATACTGTTTTGATTATGTAGCTTTGTAGTATAGTCTGAAGTCAGGGAGCCTGATTCCTGTAGCTCCATTCTTCTTTCTCAAGTTGCTTTGGCTATTCAGGATCTTTTTGTTTCCATACAATTAAAAACAATTTTTTTCTAGTTCTGTGAAAAATGCCATTGGTAATTTGATAGGGATTGCATTAAATCTATCAGTTGCCGTGGGTTTTATAGTCATTTTAACAATATTGATTCTTCCAGTCCAAGAACATGCTATACCTTTCCAACTGTTTGTGTCATCTTCAATTTCTTTCAACAACATCTTATAGTTTTCAGAGTACAGGTCTTTTGCTTTCTTAGGTAGGTTTATTCTTAGATATTTTATTCTTTTTGATGTGATGGTAAATGGGATTGTTTCCTTAATTTCTCTTTCTGCTATTTCCTTGTTAGTATATAGACACACAACAGATTTCTGTATATTAATTTTGTATCCTGCAACATTACCAAATTCATCGATGAGATCTAGTAGTTTTCTGGTGGCATCTTTAGGATTTTTTATGTATAATATCATGTCATCTACAAACAGAGACAATTTTACTTCTTTTCCAATTTGGATTCCTTTTATTTCATTTTCTTCTGTGATTGCTGTGGCTGGGACTTCCAAAACTATGTTGAATAAAAGTGGTGAGAATGGCCATCATCAAAAAATCTACAAACAATAAATGCTGGAGAGGGTGTGGAGAAAAGGGAACCCTCTTGCACTGTTGGTGGGAATGTAAGTTGATACAGCCACTATGGAGAACAGTATGGAGGTTCCTTAAAAAACTACAAATAGAACTACCATACGACCCAGCAATCCCACTACTGGGTATATACCCTGAGAAAACCATAATTCAAAAAGAGTCATGTACCAAAATGTTCATTGCAACTCTATTTACAATAGCCCGGAGATGGAAACAACGTAAGTGTCCATCATCGGATGAACGGATAAAGAAGATGTGGCACATATATACAACGGAATATTACTCAGCCATAAAAAAAAATGGAATTGAGTTATTTGTAGTGAGGTGGATGGACCTAGAGTCTGTCATACAGAGTGAAGTAAGTCAGAAAGAGAAAAACAAATACCATATGCTAACATATATGGAATCTTAAAAAAAAAGAATGGTCTTGAAGAACCTAGGGGCAAGATGGGAATAAAGACACAGACCTACTAGAGAATGGACTTGAAGATACGGGGAGGGGGAGGGATAAGGTGGGACAAAGTGAGAGAGTGACATGGACATATATACACTACCAAATGTAAAATAGCTAGTGGGAAGCAACCGTATAGCACAGGGAGATCATCTCGGTACTTTGTGACCACCTAGAGGGTTGGGATAGGGAGGGTGGGAGGGAGGGAGGGAGATGCAAGAGGGAAGAGATATGGAGACATATATATATATGTGTAACTGATTCACTTTGTTATAAAGCAGAAACTAACACACCATCGTAAAGCAATTATCCTCCAATAAAGTTGTTAAAAAAAAATGTGGTGAGAGTGGGCATCCTTGTCTTATTCCTGCTCTTAGAGGAAATGCCTTCAGCTTTTCAGCATTGAGAATGTTGTTAGCTGTGATGAAAGTATGCTGTTAGAATTCCATAAATTTCCATAACATATTGAAACACTGATTTCACTCTGTACTTATTGAATACCAATATAATGCATACAGTATGCCTCATGTTCTTTGACCTTAAGCAATTTATAGTTAAGTTGAATACTGGTTAATTTCAAGACACATGGTGGGGGGAATGGGTTCCTACTATGTGGAAGGTATTTTGCTAGAAACTGAGAATCCAAAGGTGGAACATATAATCTTTGTCTTCAAAGAGCTTGTAATCTCAAAAAGGTGGCAGACACAATATGTTGTGTATGACAGCAAGAAGAAAGGCACGTCTTCTGCTTTGTAAGGTCAGTTTTCTAAAGGGGTAACTTCTAAAGTAAATATTGAAAGGTGATGGGACATCAACAAAAGGCAGGCAGGGTGTTATAGAAAGAGTAAATGACTAGAACAGAAATGTGTGAGAATAAAACAGCATAGTGCATAGTGTACAAGGAAAATGACAACTAATTTGATACTATTAGAGAAAAAAATGCAGGACAGGTGATATCAGCAATGAAATGAAGCAGTAGATATGCAAAATATTAGGGAATAACTAGTTATATGGTTAACATTAATTTATTTAATTCTCAAAGGACCCTAGTGCTATCATAGTCTCCCCATTTTATGGAAGAGAAAACGAAAGCACACAAAGGTTATATATTTTGGTCATGATAACATAGCTAATAGAAGAGACAGGATTTAAACCCACAGTTTGGCTACAGGGTACCTGCTCTTAAACACCATACTGTGGCAATTTTCTGTGTCTGTTACTAGATTAGATCATCTGAAAGGAAGACAATGAAAGACAAGAAAGAAAGTAAGGTCTTAAACAAGGCCACAAATAACAGACTGACTAATTTAGGTGTGATATTCCAGGAATGTATTGAATGTTCAGTAAATAATTCTTGACCATTCATTTATCAAACCAAGTGCTAAAATTTCAGCAGGTACTTCTTATGTGTTTCTTCTCATGGTGTTAGTTTAGCTTATCAGCTACCAGTGTGTGGGGCAGGTGCATGTAAACCATAAAAAGTATAAAAATAATGTCATTTTGGTGAAAACATCAATTCCAGATCCAAATAATCTCAAAGAACCACCCCGCAAAAGGTATATGCATAAAAGTCATACCTGAGTACATTGTAGTCAGTGTCTGAAAACTAAAAATAAAATTAATGATAAAGATAAAATCTAAAATCAGCCAAAGAAAAGGAAATAAAAAATTACTTCTAACATCTTATCAGAAACTATGGAGAACAGAAGACATAGAAGAATATGTTTAAACTGCTGAAAGAAAAAAATGAACCCAGAATTCTCTATCCAGCAAAAATATCAAGTCTATAAACCTAATTCTAACCATATTAAAATTTATATTAAATATAAATGGACTAAAAACCCTAATTAAAAAACAGATATAGTACATTAGATAAAGATACAAGACAAATATAATTGTCTGTAAATAATACAGTTTAAATATGAAGTCACTATAGGTTAAAAGTATAAGGATGGAAAAAGACATGCAATACAACACCAAGCATAATACAGTTGGAGAGGCTACATTAATATCAGATAAATTAAACTTCACAATTAGAAATGTTACCAGGTATCAAGAAGGTCATTTCATTAAGAGAAAGAATCAAGCACATATAACAATCATAAATGTGTATGCATGTAATAAGAAAATTTCAAATAAGGCAAATACTTAAAGTAGAAGTGAAAAGATGCCTAATCATAGTTTGTGATTTCAGTGCTCCTCTTTTGGGAATTGATAGAACATACAGACAGAAAATCAGTAAGAACATGGAAGAATTGTACAATGCTATCAACCAACTTGACCTAATTGACATTTATAGAACATTCCATTCAACAAGAGCTGGAATATGCATTGTTTTAAAGTGCATAGTAACATTTCCAAATACAGACCATATACTGAGTCATAAAACAAGTCTTAATAAATTTAAAAGGATCAAAATAGTAAAAAGGAAAAGTTGTCTGATCACAATGGAGTTATTAGAAATCAATCATTAAAAGATACTTGAAAAATGCCCCCAATATTTGGAAATTAAGTCACACAGTTTTAATCATGTGGGTCAAAAACTGAATTATTAAAAAAAGTAGAAACTATTTTGAACAGAATAAATTACCCCATGTAGTGGAATTGACAGTTTGAGGGGCATGAAGCTGAATAGTTCCCTTCAGGTAAAATTAGAGGACCTGTATGGTAGATCATAGGGCTGGGGTAAAGAAGAGTACAAAAAGAGGTCAGAAAAGGATCAGGGCCAGATCTCCAGTGGGCCCAACTAAGGGAATGTCTCTATTGTTTAATTAGCACCTAAACTTAGCCTTTACCATATAGAACCTAGGACAGCACCTGGGGATATCCTAATAAAGATGTAGAATAAATGAATCAAGTTTTTCTTGACCATTAATGTAACCAAGTCAACATTGTTCTTTCCATGTGTTGACATGGCTGTCAAATGATTGGTTTAAGTGTGTCTGAGAGCTCCTTTATTGCCCCTAGAGGCTGTACTCCTGTTTCCCTCAAAATGACTTCCACTTACTCTGTTCATACCTTTTACTCTTTAATTGTTTTGGTTTTGTTACATATGGTATTGGTCTTCTGACCCTTTCGCCTCTCAAAATATTTGGATGTTGCTCTCTGACATCATCCATTGGTGTCTTTGGGCAACAATGGTAATTGCAATACCTATCTTCCTTCCATTTGAAGATAAACAAAGGAGAACCTCAATTTAAATATTGATATCAAAATGGAAATACATTCATTTCACACATACATCAATGTGATATAGATTCAGGAGGTTAATAAAGTATTTGTCAATGTTAAATTCCATGAAATTGGGCTTCCCTGGTGGCGCAGTGGTTGAGAGTCCGCCTGCCGATGCAGGGGACACGGGTTCGTGCCCTGGTCTGGGAAGATCCCACATGCCGTGGAGCGGCTGGGCCCGTGAGCCATGGCCACTGAGCCTGCGCGTCCGGAGCCTGTGCTCTGCAACGGGAGAGGCCACAACAGTGAGAGGCCCACGTACCCCACCCCCCCAAAAAAAAAAAAAGATTCCATGAAATTAAATTATCTACTCCCTTTATTATATTAAATAACATGCTAAAACAAAAATGGATTCCTTTTTTATTTTAAAATAAAATAGGCCTATTCAGGATTGTTTATATAAAGATATACATTTTTATGTGTTCTGACTTTTTTCTTGGACTTAAACAAAATAATACTCGCATTTTTACTTTTTTTTAATTCACCTTATACAGGCAGTACATTTTTCAAGTGGAGGAGCCATGTCAGTAATGTGGAGGAGAGGAGTTTTTCAAAGACAGAACTTTAAGTTTGAGAATCAGTGACTAATGGAGCATATCCAGTAGTTATTTTTCATACAACTTAGCATCATCATTATATAATGATGCTGCTTAGATGTGAGATTAACTCGGACACATAATTTTTCATCCAAAAGTATCAAGATTATAGAACAACGAACAGAGCAGTTATAATGAGAGGAAAATATTAAGATAAAAAAATTTTAATACAAAAAAAGATAAAATTTGAAGTAGACTTGTTATTCACAAATGGTGCCAAATCTATCATTGATAAAGAGGAAAATTATGAAGATGGAGAGAAATGACTCAGAAAACTTTCATGTGGGAATGAGATGTGATAGAGTTATGGTAAACAAACCTCACTTTTTAAAATTTAATACAAAGCGTACACCAAGTGGGAACTAAAGTACACTACAATGCATCTCTTACCTCAGTCCAACATGATGAGAGAAGTTTTACCTTTGGATTTTCATTTTTGAAAGGATCTGCACATATTATCGTAACGGGGAAATAATCCAGATGTTGACCAAACCTTGACTTGAAAACTCTCCTCATTCCTTCCCCTACATCATATCCCTCAGTTGGTAAAGGAAATATTCTCCAAACTAGTTCTGACGACCTCTCTGAAAAGAACTATAATCCAGGCAAATATAAGAAGTAAACTTACCTCATATTTACAAAGCAGATTTCGGTTTCACGCATACCTGATTTGGGAACTATCACAGCCTTCACTGATTGGAGATGAAGACCTGTTGCCCTATTTAGGGGTTTGGTAACTGAGATGGAGAAAAGCTGAGGGATTTGTCCACAGATTCATGGCCAGCAAGTGATGAATCTTTTAACACCTCGTCAACTATGATTTCTACCTCTCATCTCTCTTCATTAAAAATCAGTCTAAGATCTCTTCAAATTGAGCCTTTGTTGGAGTCACTTCACTAGGAAGAAGGAAGGTCACAGACCCACACAGTTAAATCTGGAAAGTTAAGTCATGAGGAAATATTAAAGGACACTGTCATTACCTTATGGAATGTATAGACCTCTGTGTTTCTTAAGCGAATATGAGTCTGCTTCAGTTATTACCACCAGGCCCTGACTTTGTCAAACGTCTACCATTTTATAGGTACACACTTCATTCTGTATCACACATTTGAAGATAACTTCTTTACTAAAACAAAGCTGCTTCATGGAAGTCCCTGCGTATTTGTCATTACCTGAAATAATTATGGTATTTCAACACAGCTCTAGTAAATGTGCTGATAGACATATCATAGATTATAAACGCATCTATTGAAATGCTAACCATGGCTGCAAAGCAGATTATCTTATTTAAAAACACTGGTTTTAAAATTTAGACATTTAATTTAATTATCGTTTCCCAGAAGTATATAAGGAAATCAGAAACCTAGTGTGAATAACATTATCTTCACAGAAATGAAAACTTGCAAGAGCATTTTTTTGCCACAAACTCAATAATTTTAGTATAATCACTAACTATGTTTTTGTTTTACAGAACCAGTATGATTTGAAAAAAGAATAAAATTGCTTTTAAAGTACAAAAATAATTATGAACCACTTGAAACGTAATGTCTGTGTTTTATTTCTCATCAGAATTCATTAGTGTGTAACATCAATAATTTAGCCCATCATTTGCCAACACTGACTTGGCTCAGTAGTTCAATCATGTAACCCTGTAAACTCACTTTCCATTAAAATGAATGTTGCTGACAAAGGATAACTAAAGAGATACTTCATTTATTAACTAAAGAGGTACTTCATTTATCAACATTTTTAAATTAGGAGTTTGGGGCCACAGAAGCTTAGCTGGATGATTTATTTGAAGGATCTTTATATTAGACCTAAAGACTTTTTCCAAATCGTACGATGCTACCCACAACGATAATCGCATTTCATTTATGTAACATGTGACTCAGGGCTCTCTCTTTAGAGGCAGGCATAGCCACCTGCAGAGAATCAAATGACCTACCAGAATGAAAACTTGGCTGCTTAGTATAAAATTATGAAATGTGCAGCATTCTCCTATATCTCGATTTACTCCATTGGGCATATTTCTTACAAAACCTGTAATATGGCATCTAATATTCTAATATCTTAATGTTGTTAAAATTGATTTGAGAATTAAGTAAATAGGCTAAAATTAGTTAATGATGAATGTAAGACTCCCCAGTATCCACAAATTGTACTTAAGTACATTCAAGTTCTTCACTGCTTGCCCCTGATGTACACCTCCCTGGATACAAATGCCTATAGATGTTGCCGACACTATTTTGAACAAGAGAGTTTCATTTTCCAGCGTTGATCCCACATCTTGCTGCTAGGTTAACATCACACCATTTTGGATGCAAAAAGCAAACAAGCAGACAAACAAACAAAAACATCTGCAGTGCAGTGAGCAAAGCATGAAGTCAAAATTCCTTACATATGTCAAAATTTTCATCTCATAGGCCTTTAAACATATAATTTCTAGCAAATGCTGTAAGACTGCATGATCAGATCTTTCCTTGCTCGTTCTGTAATAAATTAAATTCATGTTTCTTATTGAAACCTTTTTATAGAACTAGGAGGATCTCTGCATTTAGCCTCTAGAGTTGCCAGCTGGCATCTTTCTCTGTTTTGGATCAGAAAGTTCTCAGCCAGCTGATTCATTCAAAAGTCAAAACCAGGGGTGATGTTGGATTATAAAATGTTATTGTTACTGTATCAAACTGCTTTTCCTTATCTCATCTCTTCCCTTCCCTCTTAGCTTTCCTTTCTTCATTAGAAACATTTATCCTGCCAGATTCTAAATAACAATGATCCTACGGAAAATCTTTCTCATGCCCTTTGTAAACTTCTCTTTATTTTATAAATTTAACATAGGAAAAAGTAACTCTTTCAAACATTCTGAATAAGGAGTTACTTTGTCTTACAATGTTGTGTTAGTAGTTATTATTCTACAGTCTTTTTGTGAAGAAACAGGAAGCTGCAGTGTATCAATGCAGACAGCATCTGCGGTGGATAGTGAGTCCAACATCATTACATTAGCTCATGTTTCTATAGCACTTTTATGTTTTAAATTTGTGTTTATTTTCATTTGAATAATCACAAATAACCCTGGAAAGGAGGATTTCATTATGCCCATTTTACAGATAAATTAACTCAAAGAGCCTAAATGAACCATCTCTGGGACACAGCGTATACGTGGTGGAGCCAGGTTTAGACCCCATGTTTTCTGATTCCCAGTCCATACTGTGGCAGGTGAAACATGCAGGAGAGAGAGGGACAGAGACAGAGAAGGAGAGCGGTGCATTCATAATGTGGATCTGTTGTGGAAGACAATGAAAGTTAGGCAAAGGAGCAAATTGGATGCAGCTAACACTGAATAGTCATTTTAAGAGACAGTACACAAGTGACATCTTAGAAAGCTAACTCATCTAGATTTGTCAGTGAAAAAATTGGGGGAAATGGAGCCAAGAAGCTACTATAAAAATGTAGGTCGACTATTGTGAGATCCTGTACTGCGGTAGCAGCAAAGGAAATAGAAGAAGAAGGTAAATGGTGGACATTTCAGGGGCATGGTTTCACTGACCTACTAAAACAACAACAACAAAATGATTCTAAGCCCTGGAGCTAAGGATAAACAAAATAACAAGAAAGGAGAATTATAGGGCCCTTACTTCAAAGGAAATGAAGAGCACCGTTTAGATTATGCATAGCTTAATAAGAGAGAGGGACCCATATGGAGATGTCCTCTGAGCAACTGAAATACTGATCAGGAGATAATTGCCTAAGAAGGGCTATAACAACAAGTTTCTCGTGGTCAGATTGTGAAGCCATAAAAGTGGATGAACTTTGAGGAAGTTAACAAAGAGAAAACCAGAGGAACAAAGGTAAGTATGTTAGCAAATGCCTGGGTTCGCCTGGCCTGGAGCATGCCATCCATCCAAGGAGAAGGAGGAGGAGAATACGGGTTAGGAGAAAAAAATAAGAAAGTACCAATTAACGAAAACGCTGAGATTATGTATTTGAAAATTTAGCTTGGAATTTTAATATGCAGATTTAACCTGGAACGTTAGCATCTTACTATACACAGTGTGTGGTTATTTTTCTTTAAGACTTCCCAAGGCCACTGATTTAGAGCAGTAATTTTAGTTGTTTTATTATTAGAGGGAAGAAGAAGCAAATGATTTTTCTGTGATAAACCTGAAGTTTATGCATTTGACCTTATATCTTATTGACTTATTATGGAAAACATGCCACAGTCATGGCATCTGTTAAGCTAAGTGGTTGTTCAACTGTATTATTCAATGCGACATATTATCCAGACTTAAATCATTACTACATAAAACATTTCATGCTGTATTTCTGAGTTTTGAATAAAATGTGTATACTAGTTTAAAATTTGCCAAAATAAAACCCCACCAAAATGTGTTTAAACTTACCATGCATACGTATAAATATTATGCATGAAAAGAAATATATGGATGGCCAACATCTGAGCCTTTAAAGTCCTCTCCCTCAAATCTGGCTTTATTAAACAGAAATATTCATGATTGTTCATTGATCTTTCGTATTTAAAAAATGTTTGTAGAAATTAAAAACAAAAGCACAAGGATAAATCTCAGCCACTTTTCAGGCAAAACAAAAGGGAAAATATGTGTAAATTACTACTAGATATAGGCAAATAAATAAAAGACCTTTTAAACGTACATCAGGAGAGAAACTAGACCAGCTAATAAATGAAGAAATAATGGACTCTGATAGCTAGGAAATGGATCAAAAAAGATACTCAGGGGGAAAATGGTAATATAAGCCTTTTATTAGAAAAGAGAATAAAGACTTTATTTGTAGTTAAATAGCACCTATTACTGAATACCTTGAGATAATGAAAACTTATACAACTTCTTGTTGGCCAAAAGGCATTATGGAACACTAAGAAAATGAGGAGAAAGCAATCAGCAAATTCAAATGACACAAATTTTAAGGGCTAAGTGAAATTAGATAATCAGTTTACCAAGTTCCAGAAAGAAAAGTTGTTTCTAAAAATCCTGAAAATGATGAGACCTGCAAAGATCTGGGAGAATCTGTTATATACATTTATCCGTGTGTATATGAAAGATAGTACATTTTCACTAATTCAATAAGTATTTATCAAATATCTGTGTAGCCATTGTAGATATAAAGATGAACCAGGTTCAGTTCCTGATCTTAAGAAAAATCCAGCCCATAGTAGAAAAGACAAGTTAAGAAGCAATGTCGATATAGTGTGATAAATGCAATGGCAGGGTGAAAGACGGAGGTGGGAAGGCTTTCCAGACAAAAGACAAAGTACTAAGACTATATATGAAGGAAGCTTGCACATTACTGAAATTAAATATTTCCACATGACTTGCATAGAATGCAACTGGGCTATAGCTACAGAGGGGTATAGAGAGGGAGGCAGAAGCTAGATCTTGCAGGTAGTTGTGTGCCATGAAAAGAAGCTTGGCCTTTATCCTGAAGATATTGGGTGGAAGGAGGGGAGTGGGGATTGATATGTATAAAGAGAGGGAGATGTAAAGCATCTGAGTTTTAGAAAGATTTCTTAGGCTGATATATGGAAAGTAGAAGGTAAGTGGGTAGTGAAGGGGGCAATAGAATAGAGGTTTCCTGACTAGAGGTAAGGAGACTGACTGGGACGCTCTTGCAGGGGTTCTGTTTGGACAGCTAGTGGCCTAAGTAATGTGATGTCATTGGAGATAGAAGGTATTTAAGAGATAAGAAAGGAACCTAAATGTCCATCAACAGAGGAATGGATAAAGAAGATGTGGTATATATACACAATGGAATGTTACTCAGCCATAAAAAAGAATGAAATAATGCCATTTGCAACAACATGGATAGACCTAGAGATTACCATACTAAGTGAAGCAAGTCAGACAGAGAAAGACAAATATCATATGATATCACTTATATGTGGAATCTTAAAAAAAATTATATGAATGAATTTATTTACAAAACAGTAACAAACTCACAAACTTCAAAAGCAAACTTATGGTTACCAAAGGGGAAAGGTGGGGGGGAAGAATAAATAAGGAGTTTGGGGTTAACATGTACACACTACTGTAAATGTAAATATAAATATATACAAACTAATCAACAAGGACCTACTGTATAGCATAGGGAACTCTATTCAATATTCTGTAATAACCTATATGGGAAGAGAATCTGAAAAAGAATGGATATGTGTATAACTGAATCATTTTGCTGTACACCTGAAATGAACACAATATTGTAAATCAACTATATTCTAATATAAAATAAAAATTAAGTTAAAAAATTAAATAAATAAGCTACAAGGATATATTGTACAGCAAAAAAAAAAACGGAAAGAAAATAGTGCAAAAACAAGACTTTTCTTTAACTAGATGTGACACGTGATTTGCAACATACATATCTCTCTTACCTCTCCATGAATTCTGGTTTCTCCATCCTCCACCATTCCTTCTTTTCTTCTTTCTTTTTTTTAAACATCTTTATTGGAGTATAATGCTTTAAAATTGTGTGTTAGTTTCTGCTTTATAACAAAGTGAATCAGTTATACATATACATATATCCCCATATCTCTTCCCTGTTGCATCTCCCTCCCTCCCACCCTCCCTATCCCACCCTTCTAGGTGGTCACAAAGCACTGAGCTGACCTCCCTGTGCTATGCAGCTGCTTCCCACTAGCTATTTTACATTTGGTAGTGTACATATGTCCATGCCACTCCCTCACTTTATCCCAGCTTACACTTCCCCCTCCCTGTATCCTCAAGTCCATTCTTTAGTAGGTCTGTGTCTTTATTCCTGTCTTGCCCTAGGTCCTTCATGACCTTTTTTTTCCCTTAGATACCACATGTATGTGTTAGCATATGTTATTTGTTTTTCTCTTTCTGACTTCACTCTGTGTGACCGACTCTAGGTCCATCCACCTCACTACAAATAACTCAATTTCGTTTCTTTATATGGCTGAGTAATATTCCATTGTATATATGTACTACATCTTCTTTATCCATTCATCTGTTGATGGACACTTAGGTTGCCTCCATGTCCTGGCTATTGTAAATAGAGCTGCGATGAACACTGTGGTACATGATTCTTTTTGAATTATGGTTTTCTCAGGGTATATGCCCAGTAGTGGGATTGCTGGGTCCTATGGTAGTTCTATTTCTAGTTTTTTAAGTAACCTCCATACTGTTCTCCATAGTGGCTGTATCAATTTACATTCCCACCAGCAGTGCAAGAGGGTTCCCTTTTCTCCACACCCTCTCCAGCATTTATTGTTTGTAGAGTTTTTGATGATGGCCATTCTGACTGGTGTGAGATGATATCTCATTGTAATTTTCATTTGCATTTCTCTAATGATTAGTGATGTTGAGCATTCTTTCTTGTGTTTGTTGGCAATCTGTAGATCTTCTTTGGAGAAATGTCTATTTAAGTCTTCTGCCCATTTGTGGATTGGGTTTTTTATTTTTTTGATATTGAGCTGCATGAGTTACTTGTAAATTTAGGAGATTAATTCTTTGTCAGTTGCTTCATTTGCAAATATTTTCTCCCATTCTGAGCGTTGTCTTTTCGTCTTCTTTATGTTTTCCTTTGCTGTGGAAAAGCTTTTAAGTTTCATTAGGTCCCATTTGTTTATTTTTGTTTTTATTTCCATTTCTCTAGGAGGTGGGTCAAAAAGGATCTTGCTGTTATTTATGTCATGGAGTGTTCTACCTATGTTTTCCTCTAAGAGTTTAATAGTATCTGGCTTTACATTTAGGTCTTTAATCCTTTTTGAGTTTATTTTTGTGTATGGTGTTAGGGAGTGTTCTAATTTCTTTCTTTAGTATTCTTTGAACAGCTACAGAGTTGGATGGAAGGGATAGAGTGGGACACAAGATAGCTATGTCTCTTTCCCTCCTGGGTGTTGTCTGATATTGCTTCCTATTCCTTTACAGTCTTTTGGCTCCCAGTTTTCTCTGGTACCCTCAACTCTCTTATTTCACAGAATGTGAATATCTTTCCTGCCTCTGTGGGTCTAAAGATAGTGTTTTTCATACCTTATCATAGACATTGTTTACTAAAGCCTAACAGCTTGAATTTCTTTCACCAGATAGATTCAGACTCAGAAAATAATGTCATATTCAGCTTTATATTCCCATAATACCAAACACAATGTGGAATGCATGTTGCTTGACATACATGTTAAATATGTACCTACAGCATTTATGTGATATATGCCTACAACATGTTTATATGATATACACATATTTCCTTCAGAAGTCCTAAAATTCTTGTGTGTGACATCATGGTTTGTTTAGCATTATACCTTGTAGAGCACTTAGAGGGCATCATTTTAATAGGCTCTCTATAAATATTTGGTGAATAAAAGGGGCAGCTTTATCAAAGGATTATCTGAGATAATGTCCAGCATATAATCTGATACTGAACTAATAGACAAATAGATCAGGGCAATGTTAAGAACAATATCAGATTCAGTTTTTCCATACTTGAAGAAATCTTTTTATTTTTATTTTTTTTTACAAGATATGCCCCAGAGGCAGTGGACTTTCTAAGGCAGGTACAGGACAATTTATTTTTTTAAATAATATTTGGGAGATCTCTTGTTTATTAATTTTCCTGGTTCCAGTATGCCCTTAAGGCTAGAAAAAGAATCAAGAAATTGTGTTAAATCAAAAACTCATGAGATAATACATAAAAGGAAGCTTATGAATTAACATTTTTAGAAATATAAATGTAAAGAAAACTTTTTTTTTGCATTTATTCATGAGCTCATTATTTACAGTAAACATACAATAGCAAAAACTTCAGAGAGTGAAAATAAGGAAGTACAATGAAGAAAGAATTTCAAGACTGCAGAAATTAACAGTGACGCATTATGTTACCACATTGTTTTACAAGAGAAGAAAAGTTTCTAGATCTGTATGAGCTATAAACAGTTTCTAACTTTTGTTATTAAATGTACTATTTCTAAAAGTGCATTCTCTTCATCATTTTTATTGAGCCAGGTGACTATCATTTTGAGTAACAAAGCTAAGTTCAGGAATGGCATAAATATCTGTCCTATATTATTATTAAATAAAATAAGCTACAGTTTGCCCAATGGCAAGGCTCTCAGAGACTGTGTTTGCAAGACAAATGGCCCAAGATATTGATGAAGTTTGTAGATGTGAGATGGTTTTTTTCTATAAGAAATATGACTGCTTAAATAGATCAAGCCTATAGTTTTGGACTAAAGCCCATTACCACTGTGACTTTACCAGGTAAGCCAATTGATAGATGCAGAAAATATTTAATGTGATCAGTTAAACAGTTAGGATATTATCTCATGATACCCCCAGATTATCCCACAAGGCAGAATAATTTCAATAAGATTATATACCAGCAAAATGCCTTCAAGCATAAGTTGACATAGGTATTAACCAAAAAAAAAAAGAATAAGTCTATGACTGAATTGTAGAACAATCACTATTGGCAATATTAGTAAATCTAGTTTCACAGACAATTTTTTTTCTTTTGATGAAACAAATAAAGCTGTAGTACTTAGACACACAACTGTCCCACATAAGAAGCAACAAAAATCTATAAGAGGAAAAAAATGACCTTGTTTTACAAGGGTGCTAAAGCAAAAATAAGCACTGAAAACAACAAAGTACAGTAAGTCATTTTATTAAAAGCTGCTTTTAGGTACATTAGATGGACATCTTTCAGAACTGAGGAACCATTATATTATGGAAATAATTCTGAAAATGATACTTTTAGACTCTTGCAATACAGCAAAGCATTTTTATTCCTGTAATAGATAATGCTAATATGTTTAGCTAAAATTTGTCCCAATGAAACTATGCAAGCTTCCTTTAAAATTTAAATTCTTTCAAATAATATTTCAAAAAGAGTTTTATTATATTTGTAAATAATCTCTGAGGAATGTAAGTTTAAACCAAGAAATGTAGTTATTAATAGTTGTAATACATATAAATCAATTATTTGTAAGAACTCTAATCATGGAACCTCATATCTATTTTCAATTTGCAAGATACTCCATGCAATTTTGAAATTTTATTCAAAAATTTGATAGTGTAGAGTGTTATTTCAAGTTTTTTTATGTATGCAAAACCTTAGGTTCACTAAATCCAAATTCTGCAGACATAGAACAACTTTGTAAAGGAAGAATACAATTGAAGGACTTATAGCACCTGATTTCAACATTCGTTATAAAGCTGTAGTAATCAAAATCAACATGGCATTGGATCAAGATTTACCAATAAATCAATGGAATCGAATAGGAAGTACAAAAATAGACCCACATTTAATGACAACTGATTTTTTACAAAGCTGCAAAGACAATTCAGTGAATAAAGAAGAGTCTCTTCAAAAAGTGGTGCTGTTAAAATTGCAGATCTATTTACAAATAAATGAAATGTGATGCTTGCCTTGGACCATATACAAAAATAAACAACATGAATCATAAACATAAGTATAGAACCTAAAATTACAAATATTCTAGAAGAAAGCATAGGAAGAATATCTTTGTGTACTTGGAATAAGCAAACATTTCTTAGGTACAACACTAAAATGACAAGAAAAAAATAATAAATTGAATTTCATCAAAATGCAAAACGTATGCTCTTCTAAAGACACTGTTAAAATCAAATGACAAGGAATTCCCTGGTGGCACAGTGGTTAAGAATCTGCCTACCATGCAGGGGACACGGGTTAGAGCCCTGGTTCAGGAAGATCCCACATGCCACAGAGCAACTAAGCCTATGCACCACAACTACTGAGCCTGTGCTCTAGAGCCCACAAGCCACAACTACAGAGCCTGCATGCCACAACTACTGAAGCCCACACGCCTAGAGCCCATGCTCTGCAACAAGAGAAGCCACCACAACAAGAAGCACGTGCATCACAATGAAGAGTAGCCCCTGCTTGTTGCAACTAAAGAAAGCCCGCTTGTGCAGCAATGAAGACCCAATGCAGCCATAAATAAATAAATAAGTTTTATTTTTAAAAAATCAAACGACAAGCCACATACAAAGAGAAAATATTTGTAAAGGATGTGTCTGAATAAGGACTTGTAACCAGCATATACATTAAAAAAATAAACTCTCCAAATTCAACATTAGGTAAATAAATGCCCCAACAAAAAATGGACAAAATATTTGAATGGACAATTCGCACACAAAAAAATATACAAATGACAAATAAGCTCTGTAAGACCCTTCTTCTTTATGTCTCCCCTAGGCTACACCCAAGGAAGAATAGTGTTTTTCTTACTACCTCTATCTGGATGTTTCAATCATTTACTCCCTAAATGGTTGAAAGGTTGTCAACCTAGAGGGCATCAGATTTCTGACCTTCTTGTTTCTTTCTTCCATGGTCCAGAACTCAGGCTTTCCATGCACTCTTCATCTCTAAGAAGGATTTCCTCTAAACAATCTACTCTTCCATCTCCAGGTGCCATTGGTCATGCCTTCTTCCCTGCAAACAATATACTAGACAGTTGTAAGAAAGACTAACAGTCAAAACACCAAGATACAAAAATACTACCCCACTTATATTTGATAATAATAATGATAACTCAATTCAGAAAATCTGTATTGAGTGCCTATAAACCAACCAGTGGACCAGGTTCTAAGATGTTAAGTTGAACAAATGCAATTTTTGCCCACAAGGAGTATATAAGGCATGAGTAATTTGAGGATCAGTATACAGAAATTTTTCTGGAAAAAAAGCAAATAGGTAGATTAACCAGAGAAAACCAGTAAGGAAACATTGGACTCAAATACATGTTATACCAGATGGACCTGATAGATATATACATTCTATCCAACAGCAGCAAAAATACACATTCCTCTCAAGCGCACAAGGAACATTCTCCAGAATAGGTCA
Source organism: Phocoena sinus (assembly GCF_008692025.1). Classification (NCBI taxonomy): domain Eukaryota; kingdom Metazoa; phylum Chordata; class Mammalia; order Artiodactyla; family Phocoenidae; genus Phocoena; species Phocoena sinus. The sequence continues at coordinate 42,115,857 of NC_045776.1, forward strand.
TATTTTGGGCCACAAAACAAGTCTTAACAAATTTAAGAAGACTGAAATCATATCAAGCATCATTTCCCACCACAATGGTATGAAACTAGAATTAAAGAAGAAAACTGGAAAATTCACAAATATGTGTGGGTTAAACAACATACTCCTGAACAACTGGTGGGTCAAAGAAGAAATCAAAAAGGAAGTCAAAAAAATATCTTGAGACAAATGAAAGTGGAAATACACAAACCAAAGCAGTTCAAAGAGATAAATTTGTATCAATAAATGCCTACATTAAGAAAAACTAATCACAAACAATCTAACGTTACACCTCTAGGAACTAGAAAATGAGGAAAGTAAGTCTAAAGTTAGTAGATGGAAAGAAATAACAAATATCAAAGCAGAAATAAATGAAATAGAGACTAAAAAGACAATAGGAAAGACCAGTGAAACTAAGAGCTGGTTTTTTGAAAAGATAAACAAATTAGACAAACCTTTAGCTACACTCCCACACACACACAAAAAAGACTCAAATAAATAAAATAGGGAATGAAAGAGGAGATATTACAACTGATACCACAGAAATACAAAGAATTCTAATAAGAGACTATTAAGAAAAATTACATGCCAACATATTGGACAGCCTAGAAGGAATGGATAAGTTCCTAGAAACATACAATCTACAAAAACAAAAGCATGAAGAAATAGAAAATCTGAACAGTTTCATTACTAGTAAGGAAATTGAATCGGTAATTAAAACCTCTCAACAAAGGAAAGTCCAGGACCAGATGGCTTCACTGGTGAATTCTACCAAACATTTAAAGAAGAATTAATACCAATCCTTCTCAATCTGTTCTAGAAAAGAGGAGGAGGAAATACTTCCAAATTCATTTTAGGAGACCAGCATTACTCAAATACCAAAACCAGATAAGGACACTGCAATGAAAGAAAACTACAGTCCAATATACTTGATTACATAGATGCAAAAATTCTTAACAAAACATTAGCAAACCCAAATCAAGAACTCATTATAGGTATTATATACCATGACCAAGTGGCATTTATCCCTGGGATGCAAAGATGGTTCAACATATACAAATCAATACATGTGGTATGCTACATTAACAAAATAAAGGGTAAAAATCATATGATCATCTCAATAGATGCAGAAGAAGCATTTGAAATTTTCAACATGTATGATAAAAGAACTCTCGGGCTTCCCTGGTGGCACAGTTGTTGGGAGTCCATCTGCCAATGCAGGGGACACGCGTTCATGCCCCAGTCCGGGAAGATCCCACATTCCGCAGAGTGGCTGGGCCCATGAGCCATGGTCGCTGAGCCTGCACGTACAGAGCCTGTGCTCCACAACGGGAGAGGCCACAACAGTGAGAGGCCCGTGTATCGCAAAAAAAAAAAAAAAAAAACTCTCAACAAAAAATTAGGTATAGATTGAATGTACCTCAACACAATAAAGTCCATATATGATAAGCCCACAGCTAACATCATACTCAACAGTGAAGAATTGAAAGCTTTTCCTCTAAGATCAGGAACAAGACAAGGATGCTCACTGTCACCACTTTTATTCAACATAGTACTAAAAGCCCTAGTCAAAGCAATTAAGCAAGAAAAAGAAATAGAAGGCATTCAAATTGGAAATGAAGAAGTGAAATTGTCTCTGCAGATGACATGATCCTATATATAAAAAACCTTAATGACTCCACCAAAAAAAAAAAAAAAAGAAAACTGTTAAAGCTTATAAAGAAATTTGGTCAAGCTTCAGGATACAAAATCAATATACAAATATCAGCTGTTTTCTATATACTAACTATGAACTTTCAGAAACAGAAATTAAGAAAATAATCCCATTAACATCAAAAAGAATAAATTACTTAGGAATAAATTTAACCAAGGGGGTGACCATATACTGAAAACTATAAGACATTGATGAAAGAAGTTGAAGAAGACATAAATGAAAAGAGATTCCATGTTCATGGATTGAAAGAATTATTATTAAAATATCCAGGGACTTCCCTGGCAGTCCAATGGTTAAGACTTCGCCTTCCAAAGCAGGGGGTGCAGGTTTGATCCCTGGTCAGGGAGCTAAGATCCCAAATGCCTTGGGACCAAAAAACCAAACATAAAACAGAAGCAATATTGTAACAAATTCAATAAAGACTTTAAAAATGGTCCACATCAAAAATTCTTTAAAAAATAAAATAAAATATCCATACCGCCCAAAATGATGTACAGATTCAATGCAATCCCTATCAAAATTCCAACTGCATTTTTCATGGAAATAAAAAAAACAATTCTAAAATCTGTAAGAAACCACAGAAGACCCTGAATAGCTAAAGCAATCTTGAGGAAGAAGAACAAGATGGAAGGATCACACTTCCTGATTTCAAACTATGTTGCAAAGGTATAAAAATATTACTATAATCAAAACAGTATAGTACTGGCATAAAAGCAGACACATAGATAAATGGAACAGAATTGAGAGAGGAGCAAAGATCCATGCATATATAGTCAATTAATTTTTGGAGCCAAGAATATACAATGGGGAAAGGATAGTCTCTTCAGTAGTGCTGGGAAAACTGGACAGCCACATTCAAAAGAATATAACTGGACCCCTATCTTATACCATGCATAAAAATCAACTGAAAATGGATTGAAGAATTGAATGCAAGACTTAAAACCATGAAACTCCTAGAAGAAAACACAGGGGATAAGCTCCTTGACGTTGGTCTTGGCAATGATTTTTGGGGGTTTGACATCAAAGGCAAAGGCAATACAAGCAAAAACTAAACAAGTGGGACTACATCAAACTAAAAGGCGTCTGCACAGCAAAGGAAACCATCAACAAAATGAAAAGGCAACCTATGGGATAGGAGAAAACATTTGCAAACCACATGTCCAATAATGGGTTAATATCCAAAATATACTAGGAACACATACAACTCAATAGCAAAAAAAAAAAAGAAGAAAAAAAGCCAATTTAAAATAAGCAAAAGAACTGAATAGACATTTTTTCCAGAGAAGACATACAAATGGTCTACAGGTACATCAAAATATGTTTAACACCACTAATCATCAGGGAATTGCAATTCAAAACCAGAATGAGATATCACCTCACACCTGTTAGCATATCCATTATCAAAAAGGCAGATAACAAATTCTGTAGAGAGTGTAGAGAAAAGGGAACCCTTGTACACTGTTTGTGGAAATGTAAAATGGTACAGCCACTATGGAAACAGTATGGAGATTCCTAAGAAATTAAAAATAGAATTACCATATTATCCAACAATCCCATTTCTGAGTACATATCCAAAGGAAACCATTATCTTGAGGAAATACCTGTACTCTCCTGTTCATTGCAGCGTTGTTCAAAATAGCCAAAGAATGGAAACAACCTAAGTGTCCATTGATGGATGAATGGATGTCAGGTCACGTGATACCCAAGATAAAGCACATGTCTGACCCATATGGAACTTATAGTCCTTCACTAACTTAGCCTTGATGTTGTCATTTCATTGTTCATGAATATCGGGAGTTCCCCCATTTCCCCTTGAATAAACCCTTCATAGTACCATTCAAGATCCTCAATAATACAGCTCCAAACTGAACTCCCCTCAGTTGGTCCTTAAGTAGATCCCATGCTTTTCTGTCTCCTGCCTCATCTTTCAAGGTCTAGTTTACAGGGCATCTCTTTCATGAGATTTCACAGCTAGAAGTGTGTCATTTCCCTCCTGAAAACTACCACTTACCTGTGGCCATATCACATTCTATATTGTGGTAAACTGTTATTTCCATTATTCCTTGAGGCCAAACTGTATTCTGTACTCTGACTTAAGAGCTGGGAGTGGGGAGTGGTAGTGGCAAGAACCTTTCCTGAAAAAATGTGTGCTACTTTTCCATTTCTGACCACAATATCTGCCTTTGTATCAGAGAGGGATGCCTTAGGTATAACAAATTCAAGTAAGTGTTGAGTAAATAAAGAAAGGGAAAGGCAATATACACTGTCCTTACAAGGGTTGAAATCTAAGCACAAGGTCGCATTTTAACTTAATTATTTTCTTCCAACCAATAGTTTTTCCAGAATATATCCTTTGGGATCATAGTAGATGGTACCAGGTAAAAGATCAAGTGGACAATAAATCTCTGAAATGCTGGTTATTAAAACATTAAGCACTTTTTTAAAACTTCAGAATATCTGAGATCATCTAATATGCTCTTGTGCTTTATAACTCTTGAAAAAGTGGGATAGAATATTTAATGTTTACCAAATTTTTGACCACAAAATATTTTGGGTTTTCTCAGTTAAAAAAACATTGTACTCTGAGAAGAAAAGCACATGTAGGATTAAATTAATGCTAATTAAATTACCAATAAACATGGGAATAGAAAAAAAGAGGTAGTATTCAATTTTATTTATTTATTTACTTTTTTATTTATTTTGAAGGCCCCTGGTGACCAACCTGAGAGTGCCATCCTCAGTCCCACAGAACCTAGTGCTTAGAGGAGCCCAGTGAAAGCCCTCATCAAGCCAATTTGATTTTTTTAGGTTCTCAAATGAAAGAGACTTGCACTTTAATGCCCCCATATTTTTTTAATTTAATTTTATTTATTTTTTATACAGCAGGTTCTTATCAGTTATCTATTTTATACATATTAGTGTATATATGTCAACCCCAATCTCCCAATTCATCCCACCACCACCACCACCCCTAAACATTCCCCGTTTGGTGTCCATACATTTGTTCTCTACATCTGTGTCTCTATTTCTGCCTTGCAAACCGGTTCATATGTACCATTTTTCTAGATTCCACATATATGCGTTAATATATGATATTTGTTTTTCTCTTTCTGACTCACTTCACTCTGTGTGACCATCTCTAGGTCCATCCACGTCTCTACAAATGACCCAACTTCGTTCCTTTTAATGGCTGAGTAATACTCCATTGTATATATGTGCCACATCTTCTTTATCCATTCATCTGTTGATGGGCATTTAGGTTGCTTCCATGACCTGGCTGTTGTAAATAGTGCTGCAGTGAACATTGGGGTGCATGTGTCTTGAATTATGGTTTTCTCTGTGTATGTGCCCAGTAGTGGGATTGCTGGGTCATATGGTAATTCTATTTTTAATTTTTTAAGGAACCTCCATACTATTCTCCATAGTGGCTGTATCAATTTACGTTCCCACCAACAGTGCATCATCTTGGTTTCTTTTCAGTATTCCTACTTCACAAAATTCTTTGTGAAGAATTGAATTGAAGAATTCATTTTGAAGAATTCTTTGTGAAAAAGAAGTAGTATTCAATTTTATTTACAGGAATAATTTGAGGAAAGGTTACTTCTCATGTGTAATTGTAGGTAAAAAAGCCTTAGAGCCCATATTTACGAAAAGATTTTGTTTTCCATGAATCTAGCAAGATCGCAAAGCTTGATCATTCATTCTGTGGGATTTCACATGGAATCTTCTTCCTACCTGGCTAGAAGAGGACTCTCTTGAAAACTTTCCTCCCTTAGAAGATATTGGTTTATGATTAAGTCCTCTTTTTAAACTGTTAATAAGTTAAATGCAAAATTAAAGCATCACTTCCTTTTCATCACTTGGTATGCTGTCAAAGATATGATTATTTTTCTGGTTAATATAAACAATATCACACTACATTTTCTAGGAGGCATCCTGGTTATCCACCAAAGGTTCATGATTCTCCTCCCAATCTCCTCCATCCCAGCACAAAGGCCTGTAGCTGCTTTGGTCTCTCTGAATTTCTAACTTACTTTTTTGGAAATCTGCTAATATCTGAAATACCAGTTAAAATCTAGCAATATAATGTTTCTTATGAATGCTCCCCTGCCAAAAATCTAATAACATTGCATAAAAAAAGACAAAGTAACAATTTTCTTTCTTCAAAACCACTCAGCTATGCAATATTTAGTTCTTTTAGGCCTTCAAAAGGTATGATCGGTATGCATAGGAAAAGTCATGTCTCTTACTTCACTTTGCAAGAGTGCACCGCAAAACACTAATAGCTGCATTGCCTTGTTAATAAACTTCAGTAAAAATGCTTTGGGAGATAATTTGATTAAAAAAAAAGAATAAAAAACACCGAAGCTGAAATATTGCTTTTATAAGCTGCGAGATAATTCACCATGTGCTTTTTTAATCACTTGAAATACATACATTTAAACCTAAAACACAGATGACTTAGCTTTCTCCCATATCATGTTAGTGAACGTGACTAGTTCCTTGTAATTTATTTTTCTAATACTCTCCTGTGCTCTGACTTATAAGGGAAAAACTTTCCATAAAAAATGGGTACTACTTTTCCACTTTTGGCCTTGTATGTGCTTCTTCTCTGCCTTAATTACAATATAAATCGGCTGCAAAAAAGATTTACAGTGATTACACCTCACTTAGAGAGCTGTGGAGATTGATCTGGAAGTGGTATGTTTGTCAAGCTCTGTGTCTGCTTCTCATCTTAGCTGGTTCTAAAGTGAAATCCAGGACACATATGGTAGTATTCCAAAAGAAGTCAATGTAGGAGGAAAAGCTCTGGTGGATCACTCTGCCCTTTGTGTTCTCACAGATATGCATAACTACTTACTATTGGAAAACTCCAGGGTGAAAGACTTTTTCAAACAATTGTGAATCTCAAACCATTTATTAAGTTAAGAGAAAAGATCCCCATAGCTACTGAACTGATCCCTCCATAGCCCCCATTTTCTCTCCATGTGGTCAACTAGATGGGATGGTAATTGGAACAGAAATCTTATTGTTTTGAGTGGATTAATTCTTATCACCACCTATAAGAATTTATTAAGGACTTACTATATTCAGATCACTGTGCTAGTTTCTCAGAGAGAGGTTAATCAATCCTTACCTTTAGGGAGTTTGTCTTTTTTCTATGGCAAGGTCACTCATCAATGTGATTATACCAAAGCAAACACAGAGTTAAGAAGCAAAGTGGACACAGTATAACTTGACTTTCATATTTCTCCCTCCTCAAAAGTTTTGGAATGTGCTGAATTTTGGTTTAAGTTCATAGCGTGACCTAACTTTCCAGACCTCTGGAGACATCTGTCCCACCCACCCTACTGCTGTTCAAGCAGGCTGGCGCCATTCTGATCTAAAGAATCAAAGAGATGAAATAGCATGCCTTTTAGAGTTCTTCGTGTTGGGTTTCTTTGAAAGGATCTTTTTTTTAACTTGACTGCTTCAGTTAAAAGATGACATCGGTGATTCCTTCTTGATGAAATGTAATAAAGTCTCTAATAAATTATTTGGACAGCTATTGGCTAATTTGCCAGTACATTCCTTTTAAAAATGGGCTCTTCTTGCCAAACAACACTCCTGAAAAATCATATTTTTCTGTTCAATTGTTCCTTACTTTCATTGTTTTCCTATAGAAGAATGATCCTGTTGAATAGTCAAGTGCCAAAGATTTTCACTCTCAGCTCATACGAGGCTTCAGAAAGGAATGTAATCATACTTAAAAAATAAAGTAGATCCTCAAATCTAGAAATTAGCGAGTAATTGAAATTATCATCACAGTGTTTTAACTGATGACCATTGAACTCTTTTCTGGCAAATGGCTCATAGAGCATTAATTGCACGTCACATTACAGACCTGCAGAGTTAAGTTCTGTCTTGCCCTTGGGACTGTGAGGTCTGAAGCAACTTTGTAAGTGTCTTTCAAGGTAGAAAAAAAAATCACTAAACTGCAGAAGTTCTAGGTCTGGAAAGTATGTGCCTTGCTATCCTTTCAAATCTCATTCCCTGCCTCTCAAGCCCATATTCTTGAGTATCTACCACTTGAGAAGCCCCAGCTCCTTCTGCTTCTACCCATAGCACCCAACTATCTTACTAAGAACACTCCGGAAGACCATTTCCTACATAAAGCGAATCCAAAAGGTTTAGAATGGAAAGTTGATTCTGATTTCACTTTCTCTGATCGACGTTTGCATGGGGACAACCTGGACTTTTTTTTTACGGTCCCATATACATTTTAGTGGATTTTTAAAAATAGCTTACAGTAGGGACTATAACTAATATAGGAATAGGATCCTAATTTAGGGACAAAATATAAAATACCTTTCTCTCTTGTATCAATCAGCAAATAATATTAGTAGATACAATATCTGCATTATGAAGTTTGCAAGGTGCAAAAGAAGAAAAGTGGATAAAAATTCATGAAAGGTAGCTTTGAAAGTGTGACCAAGTACAAACCTTATGCAAATGTTCACAGAAATATAAATCTTATTATTTCAAATTTCATTCATTCAAAAGTGTGTCTTCTTTTTCTTCATAATTCACACAGGACTTGGGTTGACAGTGGATTTGATTTTCACCATGGAAAAGATTTTACTTCCCTAATCAATAATGGAAACACAATATGAAAGAAATGTTTACGAACTTAATCAAATGGACTCTTTTAGCACCTTAGAAGCACTCCTACGTATCAGGAATGTAATCATAATGTTAGTTGAAAATTAACAGAAAGCAAACTGGCATTTTATTATGCAGATCACAATTGTAATTAGCTATTTATTAAAGG